>NW_028327209.1:0-310592 GCF_987537825.1 Furipterus horrens
TTGTCTGAAAACAAATCAACACATGCTGAGTGCCCAAGTGCCTGTCTGCCAGTCAGTTTCAGTGGGGTTAAAGGGATTCTCCAACACTTTCCCTTAAAAACCAAGTGAAAAGCTGCACTGAAACTCTGAAAGTCTAATTTAAAAATGCATTACAGTGGAAACTGGGGTTCCTTTATTAATCTGATGCTTCCCCTTCATCTCCTTCCTGATGAATGGGCCATCCATTGCCTCTTTGTCCAATCACCGCGACTTTGAGTTGCCACAAATGAGAAGGCCTTTGCCCGAACACAGTTCTTTACAGGGGAAAGCAGCACAGACTCACTGAGTTGTTCAGGGCCAGCTGTCAAATCAGAGATTAAAGAAATAATTTTTTTTAGGAGTTCACAGAGCAGATGATGAAAACACTTTTAAAGTGTTGTCAAGGTGCAGCCGTCCTTGAAGAAATGGCTTCCTGACAGCTGTTGGTGCCTTCTTTCCTGCCAATGTTTAATTTCTCTTGGAGAGGCAGGGCTTTAATTAGGTTCCTAGGGCAGCTAGCTCTGTATCTCCGACCTTATCAAGGATGCAAGATTTCAAACCACAGACTCAGATAGGTCTCCCTTTATTACTGATCAAAAGTCTCCCCAGGAACACTCCTGGGCTCAGTCTTCAGCTCCTCAGAAACCAAAGATGCTTTTTCGTCTTCCTCCTAGTGTGTAGTCTTATACCAGCATCCCTGTTCTTCAATGCAGAAAGGACTGTTCAGGAGGCAGAAATTAGATGCAATTCATATAAGAAACTTCATATCTGAAAGTACTTGCATATATCACTGTGAAGGCCTTTTAATATTAAAAGAGCTTTGCTTCTAGTTTATTGACTTGGTTTTCAAATGTATAACATTCAGTCAAAAAAATTTTTCTGTAATTGAATACTAGAGCTTATTTTCAACCTGGTTGAGAGTGAATAATTCCTCTAAAAAGACAGGTGTTGAATTTTAATAATAGAATTTTTCGGCATGTAAAAGTAAGCATAGAGCATCTGCTTTTACAATGCCAACATCTGTTTCTTTGACATCCCTGCCTTCCTTCTGCTAGAGCCAGCTGTGAATTTGCTTTAGAACTGATATGAAAAACAGATAAAATCATTCTTGACATGCTGAATTCTACAGGGCCAGCATAAACTAGACTATCAAAATTAAACTCTTATTCTAAAAGAAGAAAAACGTCATAATACTCAGATTTCCAATTAAAATCAAGAAATGCAGAATTTCTCAAGGAAAAGACAACATCCTTTACAGATGGCATGTGTGTTCTCTGACTTTCTTCTGGAATCCTTTTAAAAAATATTTAAAAGCAACTATTTAAGACCATAATTCATAGAATAACTCAATATATTTCAATCTTAAGACATTAAAAAAATTACCCAAGAAAAGAAAGTTTATTGATTATAAGTTTTAAACAAAGGCATTCACAGAGATCAAAATCACTAAAAATGCAATACAGTTTTATAGTAAGAAGAAATATATTATTAATACATTGAAGTAGGGGTATGGGGAGTCTTGCGGTATTGAACCCTTAACCTGTAGGATCTGATGCTATCTCCTGATAGATAAGTGTCAGAATTGAGCTGTATGTAGGACACCCAGTTGGTGTCCAGAGAATTGCCTGTTGTTGTGGGGACCTCTCTCCCACACAGTAGAATTGGGTCCTAGAACTAAAGCATGGTCACTGCCTTCCAAGAACATGTACTTAGGTACTGTATATTAAGTAGGACACACAAAGCTGTCATATACTTATCTGTGTTTATAGGTATGGTCTTTTAGTTGTCTGTCTTCTGGTTAGATGATAAATTTCTTGAATTTAGTTATTTAGTGTTGCATATCAAATTCCTAGCATAGTAACCATAATGATCTTATATTGAAGAAAAGCAAATACTTAGTTCAATGATGGACTGCCCAATTTTTTATTCTTACATCACTTTAATTCCCATGTATTTACCTATTGATTCACCAGACGTTATTAATATCTAATTCTGTGCCAGCAGGGTTAGGTGTTAGGGACATAGGCCCTGCCCTTGAGAAGCATAAGGCCTAATGGGGGGAAACATATATTCAACATATAAACATGCAAGTAAATATATAATTACAAATTTTGTAAAGGGCTCTGAGGAAAAACTACAAATTGCTCTGAGATAAAGTAAAAGGGTGTTGTATTTTGTAATTATCATTTAAGGAAGACATTCAGAAGAAGGGATGTTTAACCCCGAAACCTGAAGAATGTGTAGACATCAATAATAAGAATAAAGTAAGGTCTTCAGGAGAGAAAGAGCAACACTTAAGAAACAGGAAGGGCCAATGTGGCTATGAAGTATAATGAATAAGGGCAAAGAAGGTGAGGCTGGAGAAATAGAACTGTATTGGTCCTAGCAACTGCCTCAATCTTCAGAAGCCACTGTTCTTGGCCTAGGAACAAGGAGGCAAAGACTCAGCTGTCAGCTCACTGGTATGACCTTACTGCTGGGTTCACTCTACTCACATGTCCATGGTCGCAAGTTCAACCTTATATCCCAATCTGAATAATGTGTCACTTGCCATGACTCCTGTCTGAGTCCTATACTTAGGACTCCCATTAATGTGCCCAGTTCTGCTGGGCCTGGGGGCCAGCCTAATATTGACAATACCCCTGAGCTGATTATCAAATCTCAGCACCATAGCTGAGCACTTTTCTCCTACTCTTTAGGGGGACAAAAAACAAAAAACAAAAATAGCAATTCATTCAAGTTCCTGCAAGCAATGGGAGTAATATATGAAAACCTAAACATCCAAGCCTCAGGAACAGCAAAGACTGGAGACTTGTTTTGAGCCCATGGAAGCTCTGGGGACCTCATGCCTCTCCCCTCAAATGTTCATTGATTTTCATGATTCAGCTACTGACTCCCTACTTCTATACCAATTTTGCCACCTGTGTCTATTACCCCTGGCTTCCACTCCCTCCTAAGTTTGGCTCTACATGACATTGCCATCTTTTCTCAGTATTCTCCAGGGATAGAATCTGACAGGCTCAATTTATCTTTTCTTATCAGAGTAGCAATTGATTGGTTAGCCTTGGATCAGTGCCGTCCCTTAATCTCATAAGTTATGTCCAAAAGGAATAGATTCTGATATCAAAAAACAGTGCCTTTCTTGATTTTAAACTATACTACAAAGCTACAATAATCAAAACTGTATGGTACTGGCATAAAAATGGAGACATAGACACAAAGAACAGAATCAAGTAAAAAAAATTAAAAGATAGTCTTTCAATAAATAATGTTGGGAAAACTGGATAATCACTTACAGGAGAAGGAAATTAGACCTCTATCTCACACCACTCACAAAAATTAGCTCAAAGTGAATTAAAGACTTAATCCATAAAACACCTGAAACCATAAAAATCCTAAAAGAAAACATAAGAAAAAGTTCCTTGATATTGGTCTTTGCAACAAATTTCTGGATATGACACCAGAAGCATAAGCAACAAATACAAAAATTAATAAATGGTACTAACCAAATTAAAAAGCTCTGCACAGCAAATAAAACAATCAACAAAATGAAAAGGCAACCTACAGAGTGTGAGAAAATATTTTTTCTAGGGTTGTGAAATCACCTAAAAAAGTTAAAAGTCGCATACTGATAATATTATCAGTATCAAATTTAAGATATAACAAACAGAATTCCACCATATTGCTGTAATATAAAGGGAGAAGGATACTGTGGTTTTAATCTCTTCTTTCAAGATCATCTCACCTTGTTTGTGTATCTCTAGCTCCTCCACTAGACCATTAATGGAGCAGATATTTTTTGCACCAGGCACTATGCTAGGAATTTGATATGCAACACTAAATAACTAAATTCAAGAAATTTATCATCTAACCAGAAATACAGACAACTAAAAGGCCATAGCTATAAACACAGATAAGTATATGACAGCTTTGTGTGTCCTGCTTAATACACAGTACCTAAGTACATGTTCTTGGAAGGCAGTGACCTTGCTTTAGTTCTAGGACCCAATTCTACTGTGTGGGAGAGAGGTCCCCACAACAACAGGCAATTCTCTGGACACCAACTGGGTGTCCTACATACAGCTCAATTCTGACACTTATCTATCAGGAGATAGCATCAGATCCTACAGGTTAAGGGTTCAATACCACAAGGCTCCCCACACCCCTACTTCAGACACCTGTCGCAAGCCCAAGTTAATTCCTGTGCTTCTAAAAGACCAGGTAGAGGTTGGCGGTTCTCATAACCCCCTTCCTGGACTTTCAGACACCAGCTGCAAGTCCAGGTTATCTGTACTTCTGACCAACTGGCTATAAATAAGAGGTTCCCATGACTCCCACCTTCCTTGGGTTCAATTAATTTGCTAGAATGGCTCACAGAGCTCAGAAAAATATTTTACTTACTACTTTGCCAGTTTATTATAAAAGGATATAACTCAGGTACAGCCACATGGAAGAGATACATAAGGAAGTATGGAGGAAAGACGCAGAGCTTCCATGCCCTGCCCTCTCCAGGAGCACCACTCTCTCAGCACCTCAACGTGCCCACCAACCTGGAAGCTCTCTGGACCCCATTCTTTTTATTTTTAAGATGGCTTCATTACATAGGCGTGATTGATGAAATTATTGGTCGTTGGTAATCTATTCAACCTTCAATCCCTGTCCCCTGAGATTAAGGCAGTGGCACTGCAGTTCCAACCCTGTAATCACACTGTTGGTTCTCCTGGCAATCAGCTCTCATCCTTGTTGGGTTCCCCAACTGACCTCATTAACATACAAGACACTTTTACCCCCCATTACTTAGGAAAGTCCAAAGGGTTTATTTAGGAGCTCCATGACAGAAAAGGGGGTGAAGAAAAAGTATATATTTCTTATTATAAATCACAATATCACAATGTGTAATAGTTATTATCATACCTCCAAGTAGATATTATAAATGCCTGCCTCCTGCCAGATGACAAGCACACATTTAGTTAGTTCAACTTCCTGGGACCCAACAAGGAAAAGAATATACATAGTCCAATGTGGAATTGAAAGGAGGGTTTCTTAGGAAGAAATTCTTTGCCAACTTAGAGAGGCCACTACCAAAGAGTCAGTTGCTGAAGTATGTGTGTGTGTATATATATATTCTAAAATGGAAGTAATAAGCACATAGTAAGCACTCCATAAGCGTTAGCTGTTACTATTATTGCTATTGTCTCCGGACTGACTACAGATATGCCATTACAGTGAAGAACCAAGCCAACCATTTAGAAGCTCTTCACATTAAATTAAGAAAGGTGCATATAAACTATGTACAAAGAGCAAATTATTTGACTTGCACTATAATTGAATTAGGGTTAAAATGAAGTGTCTCCTGGTGGTGAGGAAGCTACAATCACGTTTATTCCCCTTATTGTCTTTGAAAATGATTCTGTAAATGTATAATACAAACAGTAAGGACAAAGGCCAGATGAGTTATATTTTGTGAGAACAATGAACGTTTGTTGTGTTTAAGTTTCTAGGAATGTGATTCATTCCATAACTGTTGTTTCACTCGCATTTCATTCCATTAAACTTGGAAGATTGTTGGTTGGTTATGCTGAGTGCTTCTCATTATCCTTATAGCACAAATAATAAGTTGATTTTCCAACTATAAGTGCTTTCTTTTTAATCAAGCTTTTGCCAGAGTAGAGATTAAGTTCAAGAGTTATTACTTTTTAAAAATCTGTTTTAACAATACAGATCACTATGGTTTCTAAGCACTCTATTGCCTCCAGATTGTGTTAACATGTGCACCTATAGACTTTGGTGTTGGGCCAAACCTCAGAAATCTAAATCAGAAAGAAAACAAAGTTCAGTGACTGTAGATGGAAAAATAGATAGTGGGAATGTTCCAGTTTTAAATACTTTTGGTTATTTCAAAGAATATACAGACAAATCATGTGAAGACATTTTCTACATATTTTTTCTCAAATTTTTGATTCTGAGAAGTACAAAGAATGTCTTCATTGGATACCTGCATATATACTGATTTAAAGAGAAAAAATATTTTACAAGAATAAGATCTTCACAATTAGGAAGATGCCATATGAATTAACTCTTGCCTCTGTTGAATTCGTTTAGGAGTTTTGAAGGTAATACTACAGTTGATTAAATGATTTTCATAGGGTCCACTACCCAGATTAATGATGGAGAATCTACTGCATTACTTGAGTAGATTTAGCATACTAGCACAACATAGAAGACTGTGTAAATTTCACTGAGTAGTGTTTCAGGTAATTTTTGACAAATTACTTCTCTGAAGCTCAGTTATCTCATCTGGAAAATGGAGATATTATATATTGATAGAGCTGTTTTGAAGATTAAATTAGCTTGGTGTGTATAAAGGGCTTAGAATAGTGCCTAACATACAGTAAATGCTACATAAATATGAATTATTATCATTTCAAGTAGGAAGATTGTGCACATGTGCAGTTGAGCAGAGTTTATGTATGCAAAAAGTGGTGATTTAATAAGTGATTCAAGAATTATATGTGTACATGTGTGTATGTGAATTTATCGTGTGACTTGGGGAATGGGGTGGTGATAAATATGAAATCTCCCAAGAGAGGATCAGGTATCTGAGAAGTCTACCTGATGCTGCCCACTAGCTGTTTGAGTTGTATTTGTCTCCTGGAGTCCAGATAGGTAAGTAAGTGGGAGACAGAAAAGCCAGCTGAGCAGGGGGTCCTACCAGAGGACGTTCAAACCAGGGAGTGCCAGTAAAACATCCAAGCCAAAATCTTTCCAAGTGACATGAAAGGAGCTCCTCAGACACAACGTAAAGAATAGGAGAGAGGCAGCCCAGGGCCGGGGATTGAACAGGAGTTAAGTCAGAGCGATAACAGGCAACAAGAGAACAGGAAGTAGGACAATCACATTAATCTTGTTGAAACTATGTGCCTCACTTGTATGAGCCAGTGGATGTTAGACAGTGCTTAAAAGCAAAAGATAAAAGGATTCACCACCTAAACCAAGTCCTTAAAAGCAAAAGATAAAAGGATTCACTACCTAAACCACGTGGAGAATGATCATGACCCAGACTGACTAGACTAAAGCTACCACGGCCTTGAATTTGCACATTGTTCCTTTGTGGCACAGACATGAGACACAGCAAGCTCTCTGAATTCAGGGCACTAATGACTGAATATGATACTATGGATCTGCTCAACATGCTAGATGTCCAGGGCTCAAACATATAGATCAATTTTATTAGGTATCAAATAAATGAATATTATTAACATGAACTTGTTTCTGCTGCTCAAGGAAACACTCCACCCCCAGTTGATAAATGTAGACGTGAAAATGGATTTCAAAGATGTAAATATTAAGAGGCTTCTGTAATTAAAAACAAATGATACCAGTAAGAGCACAAGAGATTGTATTTTTTTCTAAACCATGAAGCATAATCATTGCAAATTCTCCCTAAACTAAGAATACCGCAATGAAAAACTTACTTCATGGCCTCCTGCCCCATCTAGTCTATGCTTTGTATTAGCAGAAAGGTATCTTTCACTTTCTTTTTAAACTTCTGTCTGAATATTTAATCTTGGTATATCCTCTGAATTATTTCTGGAGATTCATTCTGGTATTGTAACCTTTCACAGTTTGACAAATCTGTATGTTATTGAAACCTTACAGGGATTTTTCATGAGCTGTAGGTTTGAGTATCTTGTCACTGCTATTATAAAATTATACCAACAACATAAATTGTAGGATCATCTTGTCCATATTTTGGGATGGAGGGGAGGGCAAGGAGATGGTAGATGGGAATAAGGGGTGTGACAAGGGACAGGAAGCAGGTTGTAGAAAAGGCCCTGAACTTGGAGTCAAAAGATGCATGATTAAGACAAGTATCACCACTTACCGGCTAGACAAGTCACTGAACTTCCTTTCTTACATTTGTGAAATAAATAACTAGGAGTTATAAAGCTAATGTGTATAAATTTTTCCCATAATAATAGCTAATACTTTAAAGTGCATATTAAGTACCAGGAACTTGGCTAAGTGCCTCCTTATATGGGTCATTTCATTTAATTCTCACAGCAACCCTGTGAGTCAGGAATTATTAGTTGCCACGTTTTACAGATGAACAGCTGAGAGAAGACACACTGGTCCAAAGTTACAGCTTGTAAGTTTAGAAAGTGGGGCTTCAAGTTCAGCACTAACTCCAAAATTAAACTTAATCACTGTTGTATTTAGCACTTTTTCCTATGTTTCATTGACTCCTAATACACAGACCAGTGCAAATCAGCTTTCAGCTGTTGAGCCAACCCTAACTCTCTAGAGTTCTATGTTTAATAAGGATTTTTTAAATTTAATTTAACTTAAATTTTTATCACCACTTATCCCTCTTAAACCCCTCTTCAACCTCCACCCACCACCCTCTCTCCCACACTCACCAAACTGCTGTCTGTGACCATGAGTTTTCTCTCTTTTTTTTTTTCCACAATCCCTCCACCCTCTCTCAAACTCCCCACCCCCACAGCTGTCCTCCTGCTCTTTATCTATGAGTCTGTCTCTATTTTGCTTGTTAGTTCAGTTTGTTCATTAGATTCCATATATGAGTGAAATTGTATGGTACTTGTCTTTCTCTGTCTTATTTCAGTTAGCATAATGTTCTCCAGGTCCACCCATGTTGCTGCAAGGGTAAAATGTTCTATATTTTTGTGGCTGAGTGGTGTTCCATTGTATAAATAAGCCATAGCTGTTTTATCCACTCATCTACTGATGGACACTTGGGCTGCTTCCAAATCTTGGCTATTGTAAATAGTGCTGCAGTGAACATAGGAGTGCATATATTCTTCAAATTAGTGTTTCAGGTTTCTTCAAATAATCCCAGAAGTAGAATCACTGGATCATAAGGCAGCTGTATTTTTAATATTTTGAGGTAGCTCTATAGTGCTTTCCACAGCGGCTGCACCAGTCTGCATTCGCAACAACAGTGCAGGAGGGCTCCCTTTTCTCCACATCCTCACCAACATTTGCTGTTTGTTGATTTATTGATGGTAGGATTTTTCTTAACAGACCACTTATTGCTCAGTAAAACATTGTGCTAAGTGTTTTACATATGTTTTCATTTAATCCTCATGACAACCCTATGTTATAGGCTTATCCCCATACTACAGTCGAGGAAAATAAGGCATGAGAGGTTAATTGAAGTCTTCAATATCCCATTTAGAATGTGGGAAATGTGATTCAAACCCAAGTTTACCTGGCTTCAGAGTCCATTTATTTAATGACAATACTACGTGGAGTCATATCATATTCAAAGGTTAACTTCTAGTCAGTATATAACACAAAAATTGCATATAATTGAAATTTTCACTAAAAATCCCTTTAATTACAGATCAGCCACCATACATGGGCTATTCCATACCACACTGGAGACCAGTAAGTTCAAGACCAGAAATTTTTCCTGCAGAATTGGAACAGATTGCTGTTTATTTAATTTAGCACAGATGAACTAGTTTATGGTTAGAGGCCATGTGTTGGAAAACTAAGTGTCTTTAACTTAAGAATCATGCCCAGCTCAGTAAAGTGTTCATATTATAAGACGTAAATGGAAACTGAAGCTGACTGGCGGAATAGCAAGGGAATGTGTCCCATTTCATGCTCTCTCCAGGGCATGGAGCTGATGAATGAAATGGCTCACCTCTACTACTAAATTTTCGCTTTTTAAAATTTCCTTTTGAGCACATTTCATGTGTTTCTACTACATGCTGTGAGGCCACATCCACGGTCAGGGAGAAATAGGGTAATTATTATTGATTTATGAAGGTTGTAAGAGTGGCAGTTGGGGCTAGTACTGCAGTAAGCACTTAAGTACTAACTGAATCTGAAACTCACTCTTCTTCACATATCCACACAGTTTATATTTCCTTTTTATAAAACATAATACACTTTCCTTATTTTCCCATATGCCCCCAAGCACAGGAACAATGATGGTGCCACTGTTCACTTGACCACTGAGTCCATCAGAATAGCTGTAACACAATAGCCCAACCAAAAAAAAAAAAAAATGTTGTTAAATAATGAATGAATAAGCAGATAAATGATTATGTTCTCTTTAAGGGTATGGCCTTGCTGCAATGTCAAAAGAACCCATATTATTTTATGGAGTTAATCTTCACTCAGTTAGACTCTCTTATCCAGAAGACATGAAGAGCACAATCTACTCGATTTCCTCGATCTCTACCTATCAAATATACTTAGTACTTAATTACAGGAAAAATGTTCAGTAAAGGTCAGAGAATGGATTCAGTAGTCAGATTGTCCAAATTTATATGTTGTAGCATTTACCAAACCTCTCTAAGCCTCAGTTTCCTCTTTGTAAAGTGGTAAAAACAATAATTATAACTAACACTTCTTAAGCATAAATTATATGACAATCGCTATTCTAAATGCTTTCTACAATCAAGTTCATTTAACATTCCCAGGTGCCCTGAGAGATTGCATCTGTGAGTTTAAGAATTCTGTTCTGGGCTGCACAGCCAAACTGGCATTTTACTCAAGCATTTTGACTCCAAAGCCTGTGTTTCTAACCAATGCTTTATATTTTGCCTCACAGTGTGGTCACACCTAAAGTGACCAGCCTCATAAAGCCTCAGGTACTGTGTCCAATGCATAGAGAGGTCTCCATAACTGTTAGCTCTAATCATTAGTAATAATAGCACTTTGTATAATACAGGAGAACAATTTTTAACATAATTCCTGTTGAGTTTGATTTTTCAGCTGTTTTAAATTTAAATAGGCATGCTTATTTCAAAACTGAAGTTAGTTTTCTTCTATCACATCAATTTTTTTCTGTACAGCTTATCTTAATGCAACCACTATAGGCTGGATTGAGCCTGCGTTGAGGGAAGCACTAGTGCTCTCCTATTGGCTGAGAGCACACCTCCCTCTAGTGAGAACTGGGGGATGACCTTGGAGATGAGTGACAAGTTCATACTTGTCTAGGCTGTTCAGTTACACATGAGACAGTGTGGTGAGACGTTGTGTGCCGCTCTATATAGTGAATCTTATTCCAAAGTGTAGTCTGAGTTCTTGTCTGTATACAAGGAGTTAGCAGAACTTATTTTTTTATTTACATATGTACTTATTTCCTTTCCTTCAGATCATGTCTGCCTCTGCTATTTCTCATTGTAAGTGCCTAAACAACCCTGATTTGTTTTGTTTTATCTATGGCAGTTTCACCATTCCCAAAGGACAAACATCAGCACACTTGTCAGGCAAGCCTATTTTGCATATTTTAAAGTAAAACTTGGTAATCAAGATAAGTCTTGGGCCCTTCACAAGATGTGCAAGCAGTATGTCATGACTTTATGAATGTGGATGAAGGGAACACGTGATAAATTGCCATTTGGTATACCTATGGTTTGGCGAGAGCCCAGAGATCATTCAAGTGACTGTTACTTTTGTATAGTGAATATGTCAGGATATAACAAGAAAAATAAATGTAAAATAGAGTATCCTAGTCTACCATCAGCTATACACCCAGTGCCTCAGTCAGCTGAAATCCCAGTGCCAGTTTTCATTGAACTACCCTCTTTTGACAAACAGGAGTATGGTGAAGAACTAAGTGACAGCAACGATGAAGATTTTGAAATTGAAGATGACTCAGTTCATAAAGGATTTGATTAGCATGAGCTGAATAATTTGGCACAAGATTTGGGACTATCCAAAAAGACTTCAGAACTCCTAGCATCAAGACTGCATGAGAAAAACTTGCTTGAAAAAGGAGCAAAGTTATCCTACTTTCAATCAAGAGAAAGTGCATTTCTGCAGTACTTTAGAAGTGACGATGGCTTTGTATATTGCCATAACATACATGGTTTAGTGGAGGAATTGGCAATTCCAGTCTATAATGCAACTGAATGGTGACTGTTCATCAATAGCTCAAAGCAGAGCTTGAAGTGTGTCTTCCTCCACAATGGCAATTTATTTGGTGCAGTCCCAATTAGCCATTTGGTTTGTTTTCCTGAAGAATATGAAAACATAAAGAGAGTCATTGATCTGTTGCAATATCATAAGCACAATTGGATTATCTGTGTTGACCTTCAAATGGTCTGCTTCCTTCTTGGTCAGCAACACGCATACACCAAATATCCCTGTTTTCTGTGTATGTGGGACAGCAGAGCTTGTGAGAAGCATTGGGTGGAGTCAAATTGGTCTCCAAGATTGATCTTAACCTGGTGATCCAAACATTCTACATGAACCACTTGTTGACAGAAAGAACATTATATCCCCACCTCTGCACATAAAACTGGGTTTCATGAAGCAATTTGTTAAAGTTTTGCCAACTGAAGGAGACTGTTTCAAGTATCTCATTTTGGCATTTCCTAGCCTGTCATTTGAAAAGAGAAAATAACTTAATATCTATGTTTGGTAGCAGAACTTTACTACTTGTACACAATTTGACTTACAGTAACAATATATAGCCTTTATATGAATAAAATAACTCTAAATAAACAATATATTCAGGTAAGTTTTTCTTTATTTTCCTTTGTATGTACATTTTGAATGATTTTTGGGACAAAGGGAGGTTATCCTGCACCTTAAAAAGTTAATGTGATAGAGAAAAACTGGGGTCTATTTTGGATTCAGATGCCAAACGTTAGTCAAAAACAAGTGTCAGATCTAACTCAACAAAAACTGTGTTCTCCAGTGTAATAATTGCATGCCCTGCATCCAACAAGGCATGGTAACCACGGGGAATGCTGCAGTCAAGCCCCACTAATCCCCCTTCAGAACAGAGACCACATTATCCCAACTACCAGGAGTGCTAATGGTAGATAACTCACAACAAAACTACTTCTTGCAAAGTGCCCTCTGATGAAGGGAGCAGCCTTTGCCAAGATTCACAGCCTCTGGAGGCAGCCCTCTTCCAATGTCTGGTTGATGAGGAAAGGTTAGGGGAGATAGAGCAAAAGCTCTGTCCCCTTGCTGCCATGTGGGACAGCTCTGAAAGGCCAGCCCTACCCAGAGTTCCCTATGGGATCTGTCAAGGACTCTGTTACAGTTGCAGCACCTTCTCCCTCTGCTCAATCCCTCATACCATCCCACAGGTACTGTTCACCCTGTAAATTTCCTACATTAAAATCTTCATGTCAGAGTCTAGTTTTGGAGAACCTGGCCTAAGACACTAAGACACCAAGAGAAGACTCTACGGTGCTTCACGGCTTCCTAAAGCCACAAGGTGCTCCACCAGTGCTTGGTTTCTCACAGAGAATTGTCACCCAGCCCTCCTACAGACCATGAAGTGTAGGTAGGACTATCCCCTGGTGGGCCTATGCTGTTTCTGGTATTATCTTTCCTTGACTGCTACATTCTTACCCACACACCTTACACACTATATAAAATTACTTAACAAATATGGAGCCAGTTCATCTACTATAATGAAAATAAATTAAAACATGCCAAAATTTTAGAGTTTCCAAGGAAATCTAATATTGCATCCAATTTAAAATGTCTTACATTTGTTTCTTAATTTTGCTGCCTAAATTGGAACGTCATCCTCAAAGTAATCTTAAATTGACTTATGCACAAGCATCAGCTCTCATGTTTTTAAATTAAAAACTCAAGTTACTAACAGAAAGTTGGTAGTAATCTTGATGGAGCCCAAGTGAGGCTGCAATTTTACAGACTCCGGGTTGGCTGAGTTGAGCTTCTCTGACCAGAGCTTCTCTATGCAAAGACTTATAGTATGTAGGTTAATGGGATTAACCAGAAAAAAAAATGTTCATAATTCTTCAATGACTGAATATAAAAACATAATAATCCACTCTTAATTCTAGCAGAAGAATTAGGTGAGTCACTTGCCATGCCCTTAGCTATGGATATAGCCTCACTTGGCAAATGATTGAGTCCAGTTGGAATATTAATATTTGAGTAAACTTGTATTGACATTATTTTGAAAATAAAAGGACTGTATTTTTATCTATATTCAACACTTACACATATGACAATAATGTAATTTCTCACTAATTGGCTAATTGAACATGTGGTGTTCTAAACTGATACACAACAAAGCACAAACACAAGAGAAAGAAAACAGCAAACATAAGCTGTCATCCCAAGATTGCAATCCTTGGAGGGAATGCACCAGACATTTGCCCAGGAAGTCATGCCCATGGTCTTCATTTAGATGGTAGCCCTCAGCCTATTTCTGCTACTGGTATAAATTTAAATTGGGGGATGCAAGGAACATTTTGCAGAGAGTTTTCTGTGGTCTGAATGTTTGTGTCCCTTGCCCCCAGATTCATATGTTGACATTTTAACCCCTAAAGTTGATGGTATTAGTAGAAGGGGTTTTGGGGAGGTGATTGAGCCAAGAGGGTGGGGTCCTCATTAGTGGGATTAACACCCTTATTTAAAGAGAGCCCACAGAGTACCCTCACCTCTTTTATCAAACGAAGATACAAGGAGAAGTCTACAACCCAGAATAGAGCCCTCACCAGACCTTGCTTGAACTTCCAGCCTCCAGAACTCTGAGCAATAAACTTCTGCTGTTTGCAACCAGCAGTCTGTGGTATTTCTTATAGTAGCTCAGGTGGACTAAGACATGGTTCTGCCATTGAAAGATGTCTTCTCTAAGCATCCACAGAAGCTCTCCATCACAGATGGAGTACTTTAAGTCTACTCAAAATAAACAAGCGAAGATTTTTCTCCCTTTCTTTCTCAGGGAAAGGAACTGTCATGACCATGTACACCTGAATCAACATGTCTTAGAAGGACGTGTTTCCACAGACAATGCCTCCGAAGAGGCTCATGGAGTCAGGAAAGTGGATGATTCAAAGGGCAGGATTTTACCACAGCCACTACGAGGAGCCTCTTCCCTCAATACAGTCCAGCAACCGCAGCTGTGATGACTGCCCGTTCTTACACAGAACCAACTGTAACTAGCAGTTTTATTTTCACTGGCAGCTACTTTTACGATTCAGATGTCCCTAGTTCCTCAGTGAGGCTTTCCAAAGCTGCCAAACGATTTTTCCGTATTGTCTGCAACTTGACAGGGTGCTGGGTGGGGGGAGTGGGGGGCGACAGAGGTCACTGACAAACTGGGGTGTGCATGCTTGCTGTGCTTGAGATGAACTGTTTACCAAGTTTCTAAGCTTTTTGAAATTTAATACTTACTAAGTTTTGAGCCTAGGCACAACTTAAATAATGATAAACGTAAATTGTTTTACCATTTTTTTTCAGATCTTAGAAAAATTTACAAAGGCACAAATTAGATGTTATTTTTAGATAGCAGATAATGCTTACCTACCAACATTCAGATGAACATAAGTAACTCAAAATTAAGTGGTTTGAATGAGCCTTAAGATATGAATGTATAAGTAAAATACATTTATACAAGTAAAACAAAAAGGATCAAAATGCTTTCCCTTTTAGCTAAAGTTATTTGATATGCTGTAGTATGTTATCATTATTGAGCATTCCTACCTTCATTTAAATGAATGTTTTTTAAATGCTTATTTATTACTAGATTTAAAAATAGAAGAATTATACACCAAGCTTGACAAAAATCTTCAGAAAATATATCAACAAAAATGCAAAAGCTAAGAGGTTGAGGGTGTAACTAGGTGACCTCTGAAGTTCTTTCAATTCTAAGGATCTAACATCTAGAACTTCTTTGTTTATATTTAGTTGAACATTTCCCTTATCAAATTTAATAAATTTAGATAAATGCATAATGTGTCATTTTTAAATGCGTATTATGTCATCTGCACACTTTTCTCTTCATTCAAACAGAATACACAGAACTTGGTGGACTTGATTGGTTGATTGAATGCATGACTGAATTTTGATCTCTTATTCTCTACAAAGAACTTGAAGGCAACTGGCAAAAGAAAAATAAAAGCATGAAATAAATAGTGGAATATAAATGGTGCAAAACACAAAATAAAGAAATTAATATTGGGGTAGTAAACATACAATACAATATACAAATGATGTATTGTAGAATTTTATATCTAAAACCTATATAATTTTATTAACCAATGTTACCCTAATAAGTTTAATAAAAAGGGAAATTAATATTAACCAGGCCCCCAAAAGTCAGTATACTTGCTGTACCTAAACTTCTAAGTTGATACTGAGCTTCCTGGTAAAGACAGCAAAAGTGGATAACTAGAACCAATTATATTTCTCATTTCTGAAAAGGAGGGAGTATAATACTTCCTAAAGAGAAACCAACATTTTCTGTAAATTATTTCTAAAAGAATTACAGAGAATTTTATATAAGCACAACTAAGTTAAGTAGTAGAGAAATCATCAACTTTATTTCCAGCTAATGCTTTAGCAAATTTTGTTGTAGCAATTAAAATAAACAACAAGTACACAATATTAAATATAATTTATGACTTGCAATTCTTCAAAGAAATTAACTGATATAACCCAACTATACAGGTTTGTGGTGATTCAATTTAAGTTAAAGAGAGAATAAGCTGATCTTTGTCTTCTATTGTGCTCTATTGAAATGCAGAGATGATCTCAAAGACTGAGTTAAGTAATACCACTTGCCTATATACTGCAGCCCTGTACTTTTCAATTCTTTTTTGTTTGTTTGTTTTTTAATGTTCTATGGAGTTTGTTTTTAGTCAGTCCAGTAGCTTAGTTGGTTGGAGCATCTTTCCATACAACGAAGATTGCGGGTTCAATTCCCAGTCAGAGCACATCCCTAGGTTGTGGGTTTGATCCTCGGCTGGGGTGCATAATACAGTAGGCAATCAGTCGATGTTTCTCTTTCACATCAATGTTTCTCTCTCTCCATTCCTCTCTCTTTTGGGTCAGTGAATATATCTTCACGTGAGGATTAAAAAAAAAAAAAAAAGACGTGAGTGGTGTTTTGGAGAAATTTTCCACATCTGTAAGTCCTGATCTCCGCAGCTTCTACCAGGTGCTTCTTTGTCTTGCTTGTTTATTTGTGGATGAGGACTTTTTCTATTTTCTTCTGTGGTTTTCTTTTACAAAATTGTTTATGAAGCACATATTTTTATATTCTTACAAACCAAGGTAGGTGGGAAGGAGAGCCAGAGTTGAAACCTCTAGTAGCTCTGCCACTTATTCATTCATCATCCAAGTATGTGACACAACTATTCTCCTGATTGCTGGAAGGCAAGTAGAATATGGTTAATCCAGCTAGTACCTAGCTACTGGTAGTAGGAAAGTCTGAATTTGCGAGTAGTTACTACACATCTAATTGGTATCATAAACAAGTCTGGGGAGGTATCAAAGAGTTAAGTTTATATATATCATCATCCAAGGAAGAGTAGATCTTATTATCTCTCTCTTTTTTAAGATTTTATTTATTTATTTTTAGAGAGAGGACAAAGGAGGGAGAGAAACATCAATGTGCGAGAAAAACATCAATCAGTTGCCTCTCCCATGCCCTCAGCTGGCCCACAACCCAAGCATGTGCCGTGACCAGGAATCGAACCAGCAACCTGTCAGCTTACAGGCTAGTACTCACTCAATCCACTGAGCCACACCAACCAGGGGTTATTATCTCTTTATATATACAATCAGTCCTGTTTTCCTGGGTTCAAAGTTTCACTTGTTAAAACAAAGACATGACAGAAATGTAATTCAAGACAGTAAATGTCAAGGGTGTGTGATGTGTTTGTGTATGTGCCTCTGTGTTCTTGAAAAAAAATTACCAGCAGTCCTTTTTATGGGTCCAAGATAATCTAGAAAATACCAATTAATCCAGCCAGAAAAAACTTTAGAAAATATTAAATACTCCATGAAGTCAAAAGGCCACATGGGAAAGAATAACATGGTGCTTCAAGCTCATTTCCAAGAAGCACTAATTGACAGATTTTTGTACATCACCGAAGTCTGCTCCTGATGGGAGCTTTTGATGTCCATTTCTTCAGGGCCTTGCCTCCTTTCTAAAATCGATGCTATGAAGCAACATCAAATAAAATTGTACATATTTCCATTCATTAAGATGTTCTAGAGTGAAAACTGGCCCCTGTATTTGAAAAAGCCCAGTGTTTCTAACTTTTTTATTCTGCAATTAGAATGAAATCCATCGAGGCTAGAACTGTGAAGATTCAGAGTGCCAAGGACATTAAAAAAGAGAGAGAAACCAACATCTACACATATGCGGTCATTTAAGCTATTTTGCCTTAAACTAATGGCAAATTCCAAAGCGCATAGAGCAGTAATTTGTTCAGTTTATTCCATGTCCTGTTTTAGCTTTCAGTACAAGTGTACTGTACTTAAAGTTTTCCATATTGCCATCTAGACACTATGCCAAGTGCTTTACCTGCATTTCCTCATTCAATTATCCAACAGCCCTATGAATGTTTTCCTCATTTTCTAAATAAAGAAATTGAACTGTCATATAGCAGGTAAGCCAGGAATGAAGAACAAGTCTGACTGGTCTGGAAACCTGCTATGCTGACATTCCAAGTTGGCAGACACTCAGATGTCACTTTGCACAATTGCAAGACTGCAGATGCAGTGAAGGTAAAGAGATTAAGGAATTTGGACTTAAGTTGTACAATCTTTAGCAAAGACACTTAACTACTTCAGTCTCAATTTTCTCTTCTGTAAAATGGGCACAATGAAGAAATAATATCTCACAGTTTTTGTATGAGTCAAATGAAATAACACATGTGAATGCACTTTACAAATAGAGAGAGATTGTATGGCTCTTGTTATTATTATTAATTTTCTGAGGTTCGATACTTGTCTTCTGATTATCTCCTTAAATCTGCTGTGGTATAGGAATCAGCCTCCTTAAAATGCTCTGAGTAAAATTTTGAAAGTGTTCTTCTATAAATAAAATGTGTGAACTTCAGAGCATTGACCCACCAGTTAATTTCTTTTTCTTTTTTGCTCCTTGAATACGTATTTGCTTATTTTCTGGTTCTTAAGATGTCTTTAAAATAAAAGGTAACTGGGCAATTACTTGCTAGATTAGTTATAACTTTAATTTACACAATAGTTTTTCACATTAAAATGTATAAATGAAATGCTACTTATTTAAAAGCAATAACCATTATTTTATATTGTTTCTTTGCTCTTCAGCTGCCATCCATGTGTAAACAAATATTTTATTTAGTTTTTAAAGATTTTATTTACTTGTTTTCATAGAGAAGGGAAGGGGGGAGAAAGAGAGGGAGAGAAACCTTGATGTGTGGGAGGTACATCAGTCGGTCGCCTCTCGCACACCCCCAACTGCAGACCTGGCCCACAACCCAGGCAACGCATGAGCCCTGACTGGGAATTGAATTGGCAATCTTTTGGTTCACAGGCCAGCACTCAATCCACTGAGCCACACCAGCCAGAGCTAAACAAAGATCTTACATACAGAATTGTAATCAAAGTGTATGCAATCCATACTTAATGTTTTTTTCATATTTATAGGTGATTTACAAAAGCTAAAATTATCAAGTTCATCACTTTTACTGAATAAATGAAATAACTGACTATGCCACAAATAATCATTTCCTTATTACTAAATATTTATGTTGCTTTTGGGATTTCTACAATGTTTCAATTGTGCTGAGAAATACCTTTCTATTTACACTTTTTTGTTTTTCTTCCTTCCTTTTCCTTTTTTTTTTTTTTAAGTATACCTTTTTCTTTTTCTTTGTATTTGGTATTAATTTCCATGAAGCAGATTATTTTATCAAAAAAGATCAACAGTTATATGGGCCTCTATATGTGTTGATAGCTTGATTTTTATAATAAGCATAGTCATATTCCTTTTTTTTTTTCAAAACATCAACAATGGCACCTTAAGTACTTTGATGTATACATTTTAATTTTCCTATGTGATTATACTTAGCTCTTTAACCGAAGTATATTAGAAAAAAGTGATTTTTCTCAATGTTAATATGCAAGCTTCCAAGAAGCAATCATTTCATAGTAATAATAGCATTCCCCACTGATTTTTGCCTATGGACAAGAATTGTATTTTCGAATATCACCTAATATACTTTTTCTCCTTGATAATTAATTTGTTGTTAATTTTGCTTCCATCTCACCATTAAAACTTGACAGAGGGGATAAAGTTTATTACATAAGTTAAGGAAGAACAGAGCACAGAATCATCTTTGGGCTTTTTAGCTCCTGAGTAGATTGATTGATTGATTGATTGATTGATTTACGTTTTACATTTAAAAAATTTTTTTCAATCGCAGTTAACATTCAATATAATTTTGTATTAGTTTCAGGTATACAGCATAGTGGTTAGACAATCACATACTTTCCTGAGTAGGTTTCTGAGAGGTGATTATTCTTTTTTATAAAAATTTTTATTGTATTTTTTTCATTACTATTACCATTTAACCCCCTTATTTCTCCTGCCACCCGACAATCACCACACTATTGTCCATGCACATGAGTCCTCTTTCTTTTCGCTAAATCCCACCACACACTAACCTCTACCTCCCCCCACAGTTGCCCTCCTGGTCTCTATCTATGACTCTGTCTCTATTTCACTTGTTAGTTCAGTTTGTTCATTAGAGTTCACATATGAGTGAGATCATGTGGTATCTGTCTTTCTCTATGTGGCTTCTTTCACCTAGTATGCTGTCCTTCAAGTCCATTCATGCTGTCGCAAAGGATAAAATTCTCTTCTTTTTTACAGCCGAGTAGTATCCCATTGTGTAAATGCCCCATAGTTGTTTTATCCATTCATCTTCTGATGGACACTTGGGCTGCTTCCATATCTTGCTGACTGTAAATATCACTGCAATGAACGTAGGTGTGCTTATGTTCTTTTCAATTAGTGTTTTGGGTTCCTTTGAATATATTCCCAGAAGTGGGATCACTGGGTCAAAAGGCTGATCCATTTTTAAATTTTTGAGGTAACTCCATACTGCTTTCCGCAGTGGTTGCACCAGTCTGCATTCCCATCAACCATGCAGAAAGGATCTGTTTCTCCACATCCTCGCCAGCACTTGTTTGTTGATTTATTGATGATTGCCATTCTGACAGGTGTGAGGTGATATCTCATTGTGGTTTTAATTTGTATTTCTCTGAGGATTAGTGATGTTGAGCATCTTTTCATATGTCTATTTGCCATCTGTATTTTCTCTTTGGGGAGATGTCTATTCAAGTCCTTTGCCCGTTTTTAAATTGGATTTTTGGGGGAGTTTTGGTGTTGAGTTTCATAAGTCCTTCTTTAATTTTGGATATTAACCCCTTATCAGATGTATCGACAAATATGTTCTCCCATTCTGTGGGTCCTCTTTTTATTTTGTTTATGGTTTCCTTTGCTGTGTAAATACTTTATAGTTTGATGTAGTCCTATTTGTTTATTTTTTCTTTTGTTTCCCTTGCTGCAGGAGAAATATCAGATAAAGTATTGCTACAAGCAATAGCTGAGATTTTACTGCCTGTGTTTTCTTCTAGGAATGTTATGGTTTTGGGTCTAACATTTAAGTCTTTAATCAATTTTGAATTTATTCTTGTGTGTGGCATAAGAAAGTGGCCTAGTTTCGTTTTTCTGCATGTATTTGTTTAATTTCCCCAACATCATTCATTGAATAAACTGTCTTTAACCCATTGACTATAAAGGTGTGGGTTTATTTCTGGGCTCTCTGTGCTGTTCCATTGATCTATGTGTCTGTTTTTATGCCAGCGCCATGCTGTTTTGATTAGCATGACCTTAAGGTTTGATGCTAGGTAGCGTGGTCCCTCCAACTTTGTTCTTCTTTCTCATGATCCCTGTTGCTATGCAGGGCCTTTTGTGGTTCTGTGTAAACTTTTGAAATACTTCTAGTTCTGGGAAATACGTCATTGGAATCTTGATAGGAATTGTGTTGATTCTATAGGTTCCTTGGGTAGCATGCGCATTTCAATGATGTTATTTCTTCCTATACATAAGCATGGTATGTACTTCCACTTATTTGTATTTTCTTCCATTTCTTTCTTCAACGTCTTACAGTTTTCCAAGTACTGGTATTTTACATCCTTGGTTAACTACATTCCT
The DNA here is from genome assembly GCF_987537825.1 of Furipterus horrens. Lineage (NCBI taxonomy): Eukaryota > Metazoa > Chordata > Mammalia > Chiroptera > Furipteridae > Furipterus > Furipterus horrens. Next base: position 21,992 of record NW_028327209.1, read on the forward strand.
AGGTATTTTATTTTTATTTTTCTCTATTCAATCGTAAATGGGATGGTTTTCTCAGTTTCCCTTTCTGATAGTTTGTTCTTGGTGTGTAAACATGCAATCAATGTTTAGACATTACTGTTGTATCCTGTTACTTTGCTGAATTCTTCTATCAGTTCCGCCTGTTGGTGGGCAAAATCTTTCGGGTCTCTCCTTACAGCATCATGTCCTCTGCAATGAATGACAGCTTTACTCCTTCCTTTCCAGTTCGGATGCCTTTGATTTCCTCTTCTTGTGTGAGTGCGGCGCTGGGGCTTCCGCTGCTGTGTTGGATAGGAGCGGGAGAGCAGGCATCCCTGCCTGTCCCCTGGCCTGAAGGGAAAAGTGTGTTGGTTTTGTCCATTGAGTGTGATGTTGGCTGTAGGCGTGTCATGTATGGCGTTTACTGTGTGCAGATATGTTCCCTCTGTTCCCACTTTGCTGAGAGTTTTTTCACAAATGGGTGGTAGATTTCATCAAATGCTCTTTCTGCATCTGTTGGTAAGCTCCTATAATTTCTATCTTTCTTTTGTTTATGGGGATTGTCACATTAATAGATCTGCAGATATCCTAGCACCCTTGCCTCCCAGGAATAAACTCCACTTGATCACGGTGTATGATCTTTTTAATGTGTTGTCGGATTCGGGTTGTTAACGTTTCGCTGAGGATTTTTGCGTCTATGTTCATCAGGGATATAGGCTTATAATTTTCTTTCCTTGTAGTGCCTTTACCTGGTTTTAGTATTAGGATAATGCTGACCTGGTGAAAGGAGCTTGGGGGCCTTCCCTCACATGGAATTTTTTGGAATAGTCCTGACCAGCTGCTGGCCCTGGGGTCACATTAGCACGGTGGTCTCTGTCCCAAGATTGTCAGCTTTTCTTTTCTTTTTTTAAACAAAACCTATGATCATTAATCCATCTGGAATTTACCTTTGAGATAATCAAAATGCTGTTTCAGATAGAAACAAGGAAAATATGTGGGTGGACACAAAGTGGTACCTCTTGCAAGATTCCCTTGATAGGCAACTTCCAGACTAGGTCAAGGAACCGGGACAGAGAGCAGGTCAAGGGTTGGCAGGGGCAGGAGTGGGGAGTGAGCAGTTCAGTGCAGGGTTTCCCTTTGGGGTGATGGAGCGTCCCGCAACGAGATAGTGGTGGCGGCGCTGGCGCAGCATCGTGAATGGACGTCATGCTCAGGAACGACACAGGTTTAAAACACAAACAGTAACTTTTTTTTATTAAGTCAATCTCATATGGAATGGGAGAAGGAAGTCTAAGACAAGGGGAAAAGAAAAGAATTTGAGAGAACGACCTAAAATAAACCAAGTAATAAACATAAAAGTGTAGTAAACGGATTACTCCACATACAAGTGGAAAAGAGAAAAATGAACGCCAAACATAGAAGCAGCTCTGAATCTGGCCCCAATGCATCTCCCAGGTCCCATGCTAACACTGCGGCAGGAACCGGGGCAGGTTCGAGAGAGGGCTCTCCTTGGATGGGCGCTGGGGCCTCAGCCAGGCCAAGAGGTTCGCCCCCGGCCAGCCCTGGCTCGAGATCTTCAGCTTGAGTGGCCGCTGGAGCAAGCACGACCACTGGACAGGGAACCCCCTCCTCCAGGTCTGCAGCGGCCCCTGCCTGGAGCTCCTCGGGACGGACGACAGGTGCCACAGGCGCCGGCTCTGCCTCCTGGGCTGGTGCTGGAGTGGCCTCCTCCTCTGCCCCTGCCTGGAGCTCCTCGGGACGGACGGCAGGTGACACATGCGCCGGCTCTGCCTCCTGGGCTGGTGCTGGAGTGGCCTCCTCCTCTGCCCCTGCCTGGAGCTCCTCGGGACGGATGGCAGGTGACACAGGCGCCGGCTCTGCCTCCTGGGCTGGTGCTGGAGTGGCCTCCTCCTCTGCCCCTGCCTGGAGCTCCTCGGGACGGATGGCAGGTGACACAGGCGCCGGCTCTGCCTCCTGGGCTGGTGCTGGAGTGGCCTCCTCCTCTGCCCCTGCCTGGAGCTCCTCGGGACGGATGGCAGGTGACACAGGCGCCGGCTCTGCCTCCTGGGCTGGTGCTGGAGTGGCCTCCTCCTCTGCCCCTGCCTGGAGCTCCTCGGGACGGATGGCAGGTGACTCAGGCGCCGGCTCTGCCTCCTGGGCTGGTGCTGGAGTGGCCTCCTCCTCTGCCCCTGCCTGGAGCTCCTCGGGACGGACGGCAGGTGACACAGGCGCCGGCTCTGCCTCCTGGGCTGGTGCTGGAGTGGCCTCCTCCTCTGCCCCTGCCTGGAGCTCCTCGGGACGGATGGCAGGTGACACAGGAGTCGGCTCTGCCTCCTGGGCTGGTGCTGGAGTGGCGAGAGGAGCAAAGGTCACCCTCGTGTCTGCATTTCCACGTGCCCCCCAGAGACAGCACACAGCCAGAGCCCAGGGCCCAGCCCACGACGTCCTCCTGGTGGGCAGTCCAGCACACGGGTGATCTGAGGCCAGTCTTTGCTCCTGGCCAGCCTCTGCGGGTGCTCCCTGTGTGTCTGGCGCCGACCCCTCCCCATGGGGTCACATGCGCCTCCACCCCTATGCCACCCCCACCTCCCCACACTTCTCACCCTTGGGCTCTGCCTGCTTGGGCCCCAGTGCACCCGGCCCCGTGTGTTACCGTGGGCACCGTGCTCCGCGCTGCGGTCGGACACGGTGAGCGGTCTGTGCAGCCTGGGCGTCTTCGGGGGTGGTGTCCTTCGCCGGCCACCCGCCGACTCTGGTTCCCCGGACGCCCAGGTGTCCACAGTCACCCTGGGCCTGATCTGGCCCTCACTGGTGGGCACGGGGCTGGGGTCTTCATCGACCAGCTCTCCTTCCTCGATGACCTGGGTGGAGCTCTGCAATGACAGTGACCAGCAGCTGGTCCAGTGGCCCCAAGCCGTGCCCGGCCCTAGTCACTCAGTTGCTGCTGCTTCTGCCCACTGGACCCTCTGCTCCCGGATGTGGCCCAGCCCTGTGTCTGCACAGACCTCTGCCCGGGGAAAGGAGATTCACCTCCAGGGCTCGGGACCAACCTCGGAAAGAGGGCGTCACCCACACTCCGCGTCCTCCTGGCCATCCTTGGCCTGAGGCGTGAACATGACCGGCCCGCCACGTTTCTGACCCACCCACCCCCAGCCTTTTCCGGCTGACGTGGACCCTCCCATGGACCTCCCCTCGCCCCGCCCCCACACACACACCAAAGGGGAGGGGACGTAGGGCTGCTCAGGTGGGATCAGAGGGGTGTTCTGGCTCGACCCAAAGGACCCTGGGCCACCCTGTGTTACCTCCGGGTCGCGCCGTGAGAAGGGACAGAGGCGCCCGGGGTTAGTGCGGATCCAGCGGCGGCCACGGCGGGACACGTGATCCCCGCTGCCTCTCTTGGGGGCACGGAGTCGGGACACGGGAAGACAACATGAAAACATGTTGTCGGGTGTCCAAATCTCCAGCAAATGAGCCAGGTAGGGGCGGTTTTAGAGTGCGGCTGCGCTGCCTGGTTAGCAGGGTTGCAAGTTCCGCTGGGGTCTGCCCTCAGGAGCTGAGGTCACTGTCCAGTGTAGCTCAGCATTGTGACATCACTACCTGCGTCCCCTACCCTGAGCATCTCCTCAGACAAGACCAGTGACTTCTGGTTTTGTTTATTTGTTTGTTTGTTTGTTTGTTGCACAGTATTTTTTACAATTACTCACTCCTCTAAACTGACCCCGCCCCCACACAGCCACCACACTGATGCCCATGTCCATGAGTCCTTGTTCCTTTTTGATCGATCACTCTATCCCCGAACGCCCACCCCCACGGCTGTGCACCTGCTCTCTGTCTGTGTGTCTGTCTCTGTTTTGCTTCTTTGTTCGTTTTGTTCATTAGATTCCACATGGGAATCAAATCATATGACAGTTGTCTTACTCGGACTGGCTTATCTCACTTAGCATAGTGTTCTCCAGGTCCATCCGTGCTGTTGCAAAGGGTAAACTTTTCTTCTCTTTCATAGTCAAGTTCTCTTCCCTTGTGTAAATGTCCCATCACTGTTTTACAGCTCATCTACTGATGGACACTTGGGCTGCTTCCACATCTTGGCAATTATAAAAACTGCTGCAATCAACATAGGGGTGCTTGATTTCTTTCAAATTAGCGTGTTGGGTTACTTCAGATATATTCCCAGGAATGCGATCACTGAGTCAAAAGGCAGATCCATTTTTAATTTTTTTGAGGTAACTCCATACTGCTTTCTGCAGTGGTTGTGCCAGTCTGCATTCCCACCAACCATCCCTTTTATCCACATCCTCGCTATCAGCAGAAATGGAAATTTGAAGTCTTAATATGTTTTATTTATATAGAAGTAAAGTGACATTTTTACAACCCAAAATGCCACCTCCTTGGAGACAAAATTTCAGAACCCTTATATTTACTGACAAATACAAAATATATACTTATGTTTGTATATCTATGTTAATACTGTATTTGGGCTTTATTTTAACTTATTAGCCCACTTTCAAATTTTTGGTATATATTACATATTTTGCGATCTAGTTTTTTCTGTTTATTCTTTTATGCTTGATATTCTATAAGGAACCCTATTAACAATTCAGGAAGTATTTTCTACTTCAGACTTTGTTCCTCATATCTTTGTTGGAATGACAAAATTCTCTAACACTATTGAGATATCAAATCAAGGAACCTTTCATATGGGTCTGCGTGCTACACCAAACATCCATCATGTCCCTAACACAGGGCTAATTTCATTTCCACAGTGATGTGTCAACAGTTATTAAATTATGAGTCTTCCTCGCTTTTATCCTAACTCTGGCCACCAAAGACAATTCTGGTTTGAAGTCTTCAGTCTCCTGACAACTGAGGTTTGTTTGCAGAACCAAGAAAAAAGCAGGAGGCAGAGAAAAATGGGGAGAAAGGCTATGGCTCAGGAAGTCCTCAAATGGGGAGGTTGGAAGATTTTAGGGACAATTTAGGATGGAGGAAATGTGGAAGCAGTTGCAATGAGTAAAAGAAATGAATGGGAAAGGTGAAGAAAATTTTAAATTATTGTTGCAGTGTATGGCTCTCTATTCTATTTTGCAAAGTGCAAATATTTTATTGTAAAATTATTTTGTGACTGGATGTGTTCATTTTCACCTTGGTATCTCTTATTCTACGTACTGTGTGAATGTATGGAATTGCCTTTTGTCATAAGTACATGCTAAGTGTGTTCAGTTTCCTGAGAGTTCAAGATCTTTATTGTGGTGGGTCATGCAACATGAGAAACTTCACCATGTGTGGTAATAGAAGTGCTTGGACCGAATGTGGACTCTCCCCAGGATATACTATGGAGACATTTGAGGGATTTTTTCTTAACTGATTCATCTCTGGTTTATTTTTCCTCTAAAGGTGAACAAGATGCATCTTGTTACATATTTTCCCAGAGATTTATACATGTGTATCAGTCACTCTGTTGCATAACAGATAAAATCTCAGCAGCATAAAACACAGCATTTTTTTCTCACTCACCAGCCTGTTGTTTACTGGGGTTCAGCTGATCTAGGCTCAGGACAGTTGGACTTGGCTCCATGCTGCAGTTGGGTCCAGATATGTTTACATATGTCTCATGGCCTTTGGGCCAGCTGCTATCCACAGAATGTCCTTTGGGTAAAGGTATCAGCTCAGGAAAACAAGCCCAACTGTGCAAGCACATTTCAAGCCTTTGTTAGGATCATGTCCACAAAATCCTCTTTGGTCAAAACAATGGGTTAGCCAAGCCTCATACCAGGATTAGAGCTAGACACTCTACCAAACATGAGGCCATATCATAGAGGAATGGAGAATTGAGACTAATAATTTAACTTGCACATATTGCTAAACTACATTTTTGATACATATATGTTACAGTACATTATATGTGAAAATATTGCTATAGCCTTTCCTAATACACTCATAGGACTCAGTGTGATCTCATTATATATTTTCTAAGCTTGTAAAAAATACAGTCAAAGATTGTATTGACTGGTTTCATCTCCTTAAACCAGATCCACTGCCTTTACTGTATAGACAAGACTTGCTGGCATTAGCAGAATCAGAATGAAATGATGTGTGGGCAACCCATAGACACCACAGTCACTTGAAAACTGAGGATGTAAAAGCAAAAAAGCTATAGGCAATCCCCCCTACCCATCCCACACATGTGCAGATGACTGCACCGCTACTGTGGATGCTGTCAGGAATAAGTTCCTGACCACTGTCTTCTGGAGTGAAGATGATGTATTTGAGCACTAGAGAACATATCTTGGGGGGGGGGGGGATCTGTAATAGCAAATTTAAACCCCGTGATGGAGAAGCTGATAAGCCAGGAAAATCACAGCTTGATTTAGAAAGCAGCAGGGAGCCAGTAAGGAGACTTAAAGAGGAAAATTGAATAGCTGCTACACTGGAAAAGGAAGATTGCTTTCGCTGAAGACCATTTTTGAAACTTCAGAAACATGACTGTGCTGCCAGCCAGATGAAGGACTTAAGGAAGAAGCTATACTAAAATGGGAGGAAACTGCAACTCTCCCAGCTAAAAAAAAACGAATGAAGATTAAGGCAGATATGGCCATATAAACAAATGAGCTATGAGTGTTTTCATTACCAGAAAAGCTCAGCTCACACCTTGATGGCATCTAACATCAAAATCAAACAGGGGACATTCTGCATGGGACCCGATCAGAGGAGAAACACCAGCCTGCACAGCACTAGCTCTCCCATCTGTGGTCCCGGTAGTGAATGCTGCTTTCCCATTCTCACTGCTGTAAAGGAACAGTATTGTAGTTCTGCATCTGCCGTACGTGTGGAAACTTCGGCTATCAGTTTGTTGACTGTCTGCCTCAGGCATCAGCTATTCACAAATTGATTTAAAACTATATAAGTACATTAATATGTGTGCCCTCTTCTTACTTTAGGAAGAATTTTTCTAAATTTGCAAAAATATGTATGTAAAAAGGAGGTGTCATCTTATTTCAGGATACAGTAGATGTAATTTTCATCCTACCTCATCCCAATCACTCTCATTATACCAGCATTTTTAATGTATGGAATGTTTTCCCATTGAGTTCTTGGTAGAGTTCCAGGTGATCATAAGCTAATCACCGTGGCTATTGTCTAATCAAAACAGTATTGCTCAGTCTGCTCTCCATAATGTCATAGTACTGTTGGAGGAGAGGAGCAACTCATTTTTTAACCCAGTGGTGGCACTCCAAAAGAAAGAGGTACAGTGTAGAGAGGATTTCAAATTCAGGAAGAAGAATTCATTTCTCTTTCAGTAACAATTTCTAGATGACTAGCAATCATTTCAGAGAGGTGCAGTCTCCAGATTTTCCTTCAGCATGACTGTGAACTTTTTTTCTGCCCGCATCAAATGGAAATGGCACAGAGTACAACTCTGTTTAGCAATAGCTCCCACATCACAGTATGGACTATATCCAAAATCATTTTTGAGTGAGTAGTTTATACCAAGCAAACTCTCTAGTCCTTTGATCAAGATAAAATTCTTGTCAATTAAAGTATGTGAAGAAGCAGCTCCGATATGCCTTATAGAAAATAAAAGTTCCCCTTGATTGAAATTTTCCCCGTGAGAACATTCTAGAAGCACCATTCAAATCACCCATGTTTTTACATATTAAAGTATTCCTTCATATCTTGAGTATGTGGTTGCTGAACAGAGACCTGAAGGAGTATAATGAGTTATAATATGTCCAATGACATTTGAAACTACAACCGAGGTAGATGTCATTTCACATATGAAACAGACAAAAGACACCTGCTGGATATTTTGTGGCCCAATAGGAGACTAGAAAACCATAATAATTCATTACATGTGGTATGACACAGTAAGGAAACCATTTCCTAAGATCTTCTTATATATTGAAATGTTTAGAGTTTTCATTTATATACTCTGATAAAATGCTAAACAATCAAATAACTTTGTGATTATGTTGATCCCTGTACATTGGTTGGGTTCTAGAGTCAACCAAGCCTGATCATGATGCTCCCATTCACCTGGAGATGGAAATGAAAAGTGAATGATCTTTGGAGACAGAGAATCAGATTTGGGTTTGCTTCCCAGTTCTTAGCAAATGGCTCAACCTCACCAAGCGTCAGTTGCATCATCTGTAAAATAAGGTTAAACACTATTTGTTCATGAAATTAGGAGGTCATGCATACAAAGTGCCTGGCATGTAGAAGTCACTTAAGATAATAAGCTCCAGAATAATGAAGATTTCATAATTCTTGTACATGTCCCGAAAATCTTTCTGAAAGTCTCTCTCTAAAGAAACAAAACCTTTTTTTTTTTCTTAAACAAAATACTTTACAGATGTAAGGCATGAGATCTGTGAAGGCAAATAGCACTTAGAAAATCCCCAAATTCTTTTGGCTACAGTTACAAAATTTGTGCTACAAACTGGGCACAAAAAAAAAAAAAAAAAAAAAAAAAGTCGTTTATAAATGCCGCAGTCCATGATGGGCCAAGTTTTATTTCATAACTCATTTGGATAAACACTAAGTTGGAATGATTGCCACCAAAGGAGGGGGTGGGGGGGACAAAGGACAGGAGAAAGGGGTGGGGAGAGAGAGAAGAGAGGTGGGAAGCACTGCTATATTGGCCCCTCTATTTGATTTCCTATTTGATTTCCTTATAGTGGGTGGTTTAGGAAAGGAATCAGGAAATCCAAACACTCAGCTAATAATCCTGGTGGATGTTGAAAAGGCCACACACTTGTCACAACTGATAACTTATTCCCCTGACAACAACTAAATTGTGGATACCACAGTGTCCTTCTTCATTTTTGAAAGGTAAGCAACTATTGGCAAATCCTAATTTATCGGTAGGTAATGGTGCTGGCCTGAATTTGTTTTCCTGGGTATAGCTGATGACATGGTGCAAAAAAGAAGACATTTCCCTTTATAGGTTCTAGTGCAAGGGCAAAGTCTAAGCGCTATTTGAAATAGACAAAGTGAATTAATTTTTTTGCTTCTTACTGTCTAATGCTCCTTTTATCCTGTTTCCAGTCCTTCAGGTTGTCCAAAACTCCTTTTGTGAGATCACACCTGGTCTTTTTCGACCAAATTTCTGTATAATACAAAATGAATTTGTCCTTCCCTCAAAATTCCCAACAGAATATTAATTTTATAACAATCAGGGTAAGGTAATTTATACTAATGTTTGATGGATAGTCCCATAATCATGAGTTATTTGCATTTTTTAAAAGGATGATGCTTGCCAAAATTAATGTCTAATTAGTAGAACACAGGACAGTGTTATTAGGTATCAAGTCAATATAAGCTTTTTTTTTTTTTAATTGGGGGAATGAAAAAAGAACAATTAGGGTATAGATAGGGTCTTCTCCACTAAACTGACCTAATTTCTTTTGTAGAATTATTCCTTCCTCAGATTCTGCTACCATCGTTTTTCTACCAACTCCACTTTAAAAAAAAAAAAAAAAAAACCTGGAAAGATTTCTCAAAATAATAGGGTCTCTGGCAACAGACACAAAGAAGTTGATGTGGGAAAGGGCACAATTTAGGCTTATGTGTATTATAAATGAGAAGTATGCACATTTTTCATCTAAATATTTATTTAAAAAAACAAACCTACCCTGCTACTACTGCATAAAAGCCTGGCTAACTGAGAGTTAGAAGCATGCCACTTAATATTATTTCTGTTGGCAAAAACAAAGCTAGATGTGGGTAGAACTTGAAATATGTCAGGGTATAGGCAAAAAAAAAAAGAGAGAGAGAGAGAGAGAGAGAGAGAAGATAGTTCTCCAAACTTTTATAAATATATGGCTAAACCAATAGCCCTGGAGAAACCTCCTATTTCCACAGAACTTGAAAGGAGGCACAGGAGCCCATGCACTGCCCTGTAGACAACGAGAAAGAGCTGTCATGAGGACCCCAGTAGAAAGGAGGAAGCTTGAGCTTCGGGAGGCTAAATGTCACAGCCATAGGGAAGCAGTGCTGAGAATAGAATCAGTGTTCTGACTCCCACAGCGTCCTTCACTGCAGTCTTTCCTGGGCCACCTCCAAAATATCTGAGTTTTCAGTCAGCCCTTTGCTGGTACTAGGAAGCACAGATGTGCACAAAACCACATTTTTAATTGCGAGCATTTAGATTTGTTTTTGCTTATTTGACTCTCCAACATGAGTTCTTAGATTAGTAGTTCTCATTTCCAACCTGGTGATAAAAAGAGCTTCGTCTTCTCAGGGTGAGCCAATTTTGAAATTTGCCTGATTCTTGCTACCAACAACGCAGCTGGGATGAACTTAGAATTTCAGATCCACACTGCCACTGACTATGGGATGACTTCGTGCAAATAACCCAACTTTTGTTAAATACAATTTCCTCTCTACAGAATAAGGATAATAACACTATCCTGATTAAATTGTTTTTGTGATTTTACAGTAATGTTATCTCTCATATCTGGTCTCTGACTTCCACCGTTGACTGCCTTTCATCTATTGTCAACAGAGCAGCTAGAGTGGCCCTGTGAAAGCATAAGTTCTGTAATTCTTCTGCTTAATGCCCCCTTCCCAATGCCTTCTCATTTCTTGCAGAGTAGAAGTCAAAGTTGTTCATTGGCTTACATGATCTGCCACATCCTCGCTGCCTTCCTGCCCTCACCTGCCACCACTCTCATTCTGTTCCAGAAACTCTGGACACCTCACAATCCTTCAAACATACCAGAAACACTCCTGCCTCAGGCCCTTTGCACTTGCTGTTTCCTCTGCTTGGAAATTCTTGTCTTAAGTGTCCAAATGAATTACTCTCTCACCTCCCTTTAGGTCTTTATTCAAAAGGTATCTTTAGTCAGGTTTTCCCTCACTGCTTTATCTAAAATTGTGACCCACTCCCCTCCTAATATTTCCTCTTGGTGCTTTATTTTTCTCTTTACCATCAACTAATATATCCTGTTTACTTATCTGTGTTTTATTGTCTGTCTCTTTCACTAGAATAGCTCAATATTAGCATTTTGCTTACTCGTTAACTATGTAATTTTGTGGGGGAAAACTCAAATTCTCTAAACTAGACTTTATTCATTTATCCCAGGACAGTCCTACAACAATGCTTGGCACATAATAGGAGCTTAATAAATGGTTGTTGAGCTGATGATTGAATCTTAAAAATTATGACAATTGAAGCATGGAAAAGGAAAGGGGAAATAAAAAAAAGGAAGATGTGGGGAAAGGAGAGAAAAGAAGCATGTCAGAGATGCTGAGATAACAGTGATATGGAAAAAGAGAACCAAGCAGCAAATGAAACAGAGGCAAAATCGGTGTATCATAACTGAAAAGCCCAGAAAAGAAACAAAAGAAAGCACAAGAAGGAAGGGCTGTTCTTCACTGTTCACTCAGTATTCTCATGATTCAGCTGCAGTTTTATCATGACTTGGGGCAGCACTAACCTCAAAACAATGGGAATTATCCTTTCTTCTATGAACTACAAGTTGAGCCATTCCCTCAAGGTAGCCATGGACTTGGGAGAGACCTAAAGAGCATACAGTGACTGTAGGATGCCATTAACCATTAGACCTGTTAATGACAAATGGCACCAGATGTTAAACCTAAGTCCTTGAGTCTGGTTAAGAAAGAATCTAGAGCCAAAAACTCAAATACAAGTGAAAATGTATTTAGAAAGTCACAGAGGTGGAAGAAATGAACCATAGGCAAAGGGAGCCACCTGGACTGTGTGGTCTCAGGAAATAAGTTATAGAGGCAAAAACAAGGCCCTGGGAGCTTAAGAGAAAGAAAGGCAAAGAAAAAGCACTGGGGGCAGGCGAGGGGGAAAGGCACAGCATGCTCCAGAGAGAATGTGCCTAAGGAAAGAAGGGGGTAGGGAAAGAGACGGGCATGAGAGAGAGAGAGGGAGAGACAAACAGAAGAACGAACTGGATCCTTTGTCTTAAGGGATTTCATTTGTTTTCCAAAGGCAGGGATTTTAGGGAAGGTCTCAGGGGAGGATCTCAATTGAATATTTAAAAGCTTTCCAGGTGTGTTTGTCCTTACAGGGTCCTGGTCTCTAATGATTGGTTGACACTAGCACAGGGAATCATTAGTAATTGCAGCTGGGCCTGATGTTAACCATGGTGTCATGGCTGACATCAGGTTTTGCCACTTTTCTGATCCTGGAGCTGAAACATGACTGAGGCCTAGATGCTGTATCTAGTTTGACCAAAACTCTATCTCTGTTTTATCTGGTTTCCAAAGGCAGAGATTTTCAACAGACTGCAGGCATCATTCTTAAGATTATTTGATGCTGCGGGCCAAAACCTCATTATCCTGAGGGCTTAATGCTTAAGAGAGTGGTTATTCAGGGGCTTCTATTCACCTGCCCCCTTGCCCCTCCTCTAAGGGGGTCTACCACATCACTAGTGACATGCCAGGGAGAGGAAAGGTCAGAGAAGTGTCCAAACTGCATGACCAGCGATATGAAAGGTGAGGGGGTCTAAACCACATAACCAGAGATTTGCTAGGGGAGGAAAGGTCAACCTGGGGGCGAGGTCCCTCCCTACAATAGTTGTCTTCCCAGTTTTGTCTTGGGTAGGCACCCCGAGCTTTCTGCAATGGTGACCTTCTGTCCCCAGCCTATTGTTCCTATTCTGCTCATGTCTAACTACCTTCTGTATCAGACCTATCTGTTCTTCACCACCACCTACTTTCTTGGGAACCTCATTTGAATGTATACGTAATGCCAAAAACTTAAGAGAACCACTCTTGGACTTGGTCACAAGCTGGAATGTGATACTCTTCAATGCACACCAACTCCTACACAGACAAATATACCTCTTTACTACACAATTCATGGAGTCCCACTTTCTGCAATATAAGGACAAGGGAATTCTACATTCTTCCTACTCAGATCCCAATCAGCGGAATCCTCTGGAGCATCTTTGCATAGGATGCTCTCTAGGAAATCAGAAGGAAACTTTTCCCTTTTGGCTTAGCCTCTATTATGATTTTCACTTTTACCCCTTGGAAGCCTTTCTTTCTCCAGCACCCCAACCTTGCTATTTTGAATGTCAGGCAAGTTTTGCTCTGAGATGCCTTCAAACACGTCTGAGGAAAACGCATTCTCTTTGCAAACTTCTAGAGAATTTTATTTAGCTAAAGCCTCTTCCTCCCAAGGATTTAAAGTCTGATGGACTCTTTAGCTCACGAATCAAAAAGCTAACTGTATTTGCATGACAATTTAACAGATCCAAACCACAGGGGAAGGTCAGGTGAAATAAATTGCCAAGGTCATGGTTCTCTTGAAGTGGTGTTGAAATTCAGAATTGCTGATTCCCAGTGCTTGCTCTGTTCCTACTCTCCTGGTTATGTGGCATAAAATGTACTGTGTGTGTGAAAACCACAGACCTGTCCTCAAACTTCTCCTTTCCTTCTAATTCCAGATCATGTAAATCATGGAGGAAAAGATCACATCATAACCCACTGACCTCACTGTATTAGCATACAAATGAAAGAACTTACTAAAAACGATGATCTGGAGGACTCCTGGTCTAAACTAGGAAACGCTGTTGATTGTGCTTGAAACTCAAAGTATTTTGTGTCTCTTTAATTTCATGATCAAATGATTGCTTTGATTCACTGTTTTAATTCCGAGCGTCTAAAATCATAGGGATCCTTAAAAACCGCAGAGGCCCACGTGCTGGAGAGGAACTGGGGAGATTAAATGTGTGAACGATTCTTGCTTTAATACTCTTAACTCGAAACGCCTTTAAAACGACACAGGGGAAACGAAAGAAAGAAGTTCGTTAATATCACAGCCTCTTTGAGTTTATCCCGATGAACAACCGGATTGCAGATTCCTCGGGAGCAACTCCGAATTCAGAATTCTCCGCCGCTCGTAGTCCTCGCTCTCTGAGGTCGCAGGGCATGTCGCAAACTACTAGCCTTTGAAGGAAGAGGACTTTGCAGGCGCGCAGGAAGCGCGGCCGTGGAATCCCACCACCAGCGGGCGTTTAGCGCAGCCAAGCGACCGGCTGGTGCCAAGGCTCAGCAGCAGGGAGGCGCCGGCTGAGGCGGGGAGAACTTTGCGCTGCGAGCAGAACCACCCTTTGCTGTCCAGTCGCGTCGCTCCTGCGAGGAAGCAAGCGGCGGCGGCGACTGGGAGGAAAAGAGGACGAAAGGAAGAGAGGAGGAAGCGAGGGAAGAAGGAAAATGAAGCCAGCGCTGGGGGAGCCCGCGGAGAGGTGGCCCGCCGTGGAGCAAGGCGGATTTGGCTTCTTTTCCGTACCCCGGGCGTGAACGCCTTCTCCTGCGCGACCCCAGGGAAATAAGTGGGTCTCGCCCGGGTGGAAAAGGAAGAGAAAAGAATCCAAGTGAGCGCGTTGCCTCCCCGGTCATCGCTCTCCCCTAGGACTCCGGAGACTTGTCAGCCCAGACTCCCCACGGGGCCAGACGCAGTGCCCTCCCAGCCCTGCAGATGGGGCAGGTAGGGAGCCGGCGCCCGAGCCTCGGGTGAGCGGCACCGGCCCGCCAGTCTGCCCGGCTCCGCTCAGGGACCGGGCGGGAAAAGGATGCGAGGCGCACGGACCCGGGAACGGGGTCTGAGACTGCCCAGGGCGCGCTAGGCTGCCACTTGGATGGCCCCGAGACCCCTCCAGCTCCTGGGTCCTCTTTCCCGCGCCCAGTGAGCTGTGCGCTGGACCTGGGGGCGGAGACCTCAGGCGGCGGCTGCAGGGTGGGGCGAGCCGGGCGCAGGAGGGGGCGCGCTTTCTCCCTGCGGGTCTCAGTAATGAGGAGACTGAGTTTGTGGTGGCTGCTGAGCAGGGTCTGTCTGCTGCTACCGCCGCCCTGCGCGCTGGTGCTGGCCGGGGTGCCCGGCTCTTCGTCGCACCCGCAGCCCTGCCAGATCCTCAAGCGCATCGGGCACGCGGTTAGGGTCGGTGCCGTGCACTTGCAGCCCTGGACCACGGCCCCCCGCACGGCCAGCCGCGCTCCGGACAGCAGTCGGGCAGGCGCCCAACGGGATGAGCCCGAGTCAGAGACTTGGCGGCCCCCGGCTTCCTGGCCCGGCGCACGCTGGTTGGGGAGCGCCTTGCATGGCCGGGGGCTGCCGGGTGCCCGGAAGCCTGGGGAGGTCGCCAGGACCGAGACCCTGTGGCCGCGGGACGCCCTCCTCTTCGCAGTGGACAACCTGAACCGCGTGGAAGGGCTGCTGCCCTACAACCTGTCCTTAGAAGTAGTGATGGCCATCGAGGCGGGCCTGGGCGATCTGCCTCTCTTGCCCTTCTCTTCCCCTAGCTCACCGTGGAGCAGTGACCCTTTCTCCTTTCTGCAGAGCGTTTGCCACACCGTGGTGGTACAAGGGGTATCAGCGCTGCTCGCCTTCCCCCAGAGCCGGGGAGAAATGATGGAGCTCGACTTGGTCAGCTCCGTCCTGCACATCCCTGTGATCAGCATCGTGCGCCGCGAGTTTCCGCGGGAGAGTCAGGTGAGAGGACGCCGGTGTGCGGAGCGGAGACTGGCGCCGCTGGGGCTGACACCGCGGCGGAGGTTGGGCGGTCGGGGATGAGGGGAGGCACGGGCGAAGTCTGGAGGGACTTTGGGATTTACAACTTGGATCCTGTTTAAGGTTTGGACCATATCCGTAGGTGGTAGGTAGAAGTAAAAACAGTTTAAGCGCTAATGGGAATAACATGAGATACAGGGGTAGCAGGTGGAAGGAAGGAAGGAAGGAAGGAAGGAAGGAAGGAAGGAAGGACAAAATTTCATGTTTTGACCAACTTGGAGAAACCTAGTGGATGCCGATCAGAAGCAGACGTCTTTGAGTTCAAGATTTTGGAGAGCGATGGGGTTCTAATGACTGACGCGGGGGGTGGGAATGGAGGCTCCCTGACCGCGAGAGTTTCACTCCCTAGAGGAACTCTGAGAGCAGGTGGCCAGAGAAGAGCATCTGCTCTCTGACTTCTTTCGAAGATGTGCCTGAGCCGTAGGCGGTGGTGTAAGGAAGGAAGCACATCCCTCTGAATTCCTTTGAGTAAATAAGAAATCTGTAACTAGTACAGAAGCAATAGGTGAAGAACAGTGGCTAATTAGTCTTCATTTTAAAAAATACGTGATCGCGTGAAAGTGGGTGGGATGAGTCATTTGGGATTATTTATTTGTGACTACCTTCTTTTTTATATGACGTGGGCTCAAACTGGCTGAATGCAGTGGCTCTGTTCAGCCCATTTCTGCTCCAATTATTTAGAAATAAAGCAAGAAAAATCTAATGATTCAGTTTCCTATGGGTAGAAAATCAATTTTATTTTCAATAAAATAAGCTATTTGTGAACTTAATTGTTGACAGTAATGATGAAATAAATATTTAAGGAGAGGGCGGGGCCCTTTAAACAATAGATGTTTTCTGCATTTTGTGCATTATTTTTATCAAAATATCAAGGTTCATTAAGCCTTTCACAAAGTACAATGAAACAAGTAGGTAATTGGTATTGGTCCCATTTTACAGACTGAAAAACTAAGGAAAGTCCTGGGGTTTGATCAGCATTGGTCAGTGTACTAGTAAGAGTCCAGAGACAGAAGACTTTCTAACTCTACCCCTTTCACTAGGAAAAAAAATTTCTTATCTCTCTTCTTTCAAAAAAAAATATATATATGAAAATTAGTAAGGGCAAATACCAAAACTTTGCTAGAATCCATGCATAAAATGTCAAGAGGGTACTAAAGACTTATTTCTCTAGAAAAATGAATCTTCCATTTTTAATCTTAGGAAGGGCAGACACAAGCTACTTTCAGCAGTCGCCCAGAAGATCCCTATTTAATGCTGAACTATAGAGATTTGATCTGCAGACTGCAGGCTAATTAACTTTTGTCTAAAATATTTCCGTCACCTGAATCTGAATGACTGTAGACAGCAGATGGGAAGGCACGGAAAACACAGGTGCACAATGCTGCCAATGGCCAAAGTGTTATCAACATGAAACTGCATCCGTAGGGCGCATCATTATTAATATATATGCAGAATCAGACCTAATGAAATGCACGCGTCAGCACCACTTGCTTCTCTTCATCGCTTCTTTGTTATCTAATATTTCATAAGTTGGCAATAGTGTTCACAGTCTCCAGACTCCTCTTCATTTGTAGATTGTTTGGCATGAGTCCTAAATAGCAAGAATTTTCCCCCAAATTAGCATTCCTTCATTAGAAGGAAAATTGTCTGTTCCCTGATGGATTTGTGTAGTATATGACACATTACAAGGGGACCGGAGCAAATGGTGAGACAGCATCTAGCATCAGACTTCAAAGCTTTAGGACCCCTAGACAAACAAAGTCCTCTAGGGACAATTTTTATAAGCAGACAATAAAACAGGTACTCTGCCAAGCACATTTACTTCTCTATTTCAATTCAGAAAGTTACTTTAAATCACTGTTGTCACTGTTATTTTCGTGGCACACATCTTGAAATGGAGAGATTATATTAACTCAGATCTAGTTTGCCCAACTGAGGACATTTTCTTTCATTTGTCTTCATATTTTAAATTCAGAGATATCTAACTTGCCTTATTTAATATATCATTTAAATGTCATTCTATAGTGTCATATATTAAGAATGCCCATCTCAATGCCAAGTCACTGTAATATATAACTTTAGGGTTATGACTATAATCTGCTTTCAGCAAAAATAACTGATCTTGCTTCTCAAAAATGGACCTTTCTCTAATACATTGATGTGATTTTAAAAAATACTTATCTGTATATAAAAGAATGTTGAAGTCATTTTATACATTCAGTAAAGTTGACTTTATTTAGCCACTGTCCTCTTTAGAGTCTACCTCCCAGTGACCCAGGTTGTTGGTTGTGCCAGGGCCCGAGGAAAGGATTCTTGAAGAAAGTGGACTTGTCCATGCAGCCAAGGAAAATAAAATTGTGTCTCTTATTCAGATAAATCAAAATTGCTTTTAGAGAAGGAGCAGCAACAGTGTTTTCTCTCCCATTTGAGCTGCTGATTTCTCTCATATGAAGCCTTTAATTAATAAATAATGGTGTCTGTGGATGGAAAGAAAAACCACTGATAGATAAACCCCCAAGAAAAGCATAGTAATTTTATTTTAATATACTGTTTATTCAGAACATAAACACAGATAGACCATCAGCTTGGAAGGAATCAGCTTCCTTCAAGCAGGGAAATCCATTAAAAGTAAAATAGTTAACTACCCACTTTTGGAAACTATATGTGTATTTTCACAACATAATGAAAGCTTAAAACACCATTACACATAGGTTAGGGTCAAAGCGTGTTTCCATCCAAAAAAATTCTCACTTTACTACCACACTCAAAACTCTACTTGAGGCTAACTTAGGTTATTAGTTCTATATTATCTTCGCATGACCTTCAAATAATGATGTTGACTATGGATTCAGTTATATTTACATATAAGTTACATTAAGTTTCTGTACTTGTTCTTTCTTTCTCTTCCCTCCCCATAGTATTTTTTTCTTGTAGGGATTTTGTATAGTCTCTCCAAAGATAACTCCTTAAAATTTACCTACTGAGGTAGTGACAGATACACATTTCTTTCTAAAATGTATGTCTCCTCTTAATTCCATATTGGTTTCATTAGGTAAAGTTAATGGAGTAATATAATTGGCTTAGATCCAAACTCATGCAATTAAAAAGTGACTACACTACTATTTTCAACTCTTGTTGGATGTACCTTCCACAATTTGTCTGTCTCATGAGCCATATATTCTAACTAATTAATACGTGTTTATTCCCACAGAAATACAAGTGCTTTAGATGGTCCATATACAAACCACCATGATATGTGTCCATATATATGTAAAACATATACATCCACATGCCCAGGATGAAAAGACCCTACACAAATCTACTAATCATTTTGTTAGCCTAGTAAAAGGAGAGGTGACTTTTTTCTACATTTTCATATTCCAATTTTATTAATAAATGGTTACTTTTATACTAAAAACATTTAATGTAGCACATTCTACTGGTTTACAAAGAAAAAAAAGCACTGCATTTGACCTAGAAAATGAGGCTGATGATTATTACAAGCAGCAGTTACCCAAGTCACAGTGTTGCAGTTTTAAAACATCATCTTACTGAAGTCAGCATTAGGAAAACATACACTGATGTCACACACACACACAAAAAAAACCAGGAGTAGGACTTGTCTGCCCAGCTATCGCTTGTTTACCAACAAGCATCTATTGGACTCTTAGTATGTCCAAAGCATTACTGAAGGCTTTGGGAATGAATCCAGCCATAAAGGAAACACAGAAGTCTTCCCATTGTTTTTCTTTTTTAAAAAAAGGCAAGCCAAGTAACCATTTTCAGGGACTTAAAAGAGTGCTTTCCTTGAAAAGGAAAGGAAAACAAAAAACAATAAACAGCAAGCCAAATTGTTAAGCCCCAATCAGGAAACCAGAACTCAATAACTAACCTAATTACAGTTTCAGCCTCTCCCAGCAATGGAATTTTAATCCAATTAGTCTGGAATTTCCTGATCAATGCTAGTGAGGTGATCTGCCTGATAAGACCCTGGGTGTCCCCCTAAGAGGTGTCCTTGCCTGAAATCCAGTCCTTTAACTTCGCAGTCCCACCCTTTTTCTGCCTATAAAACCTTTCACTCTGTACACGTCATCTGAGCCCCCTTCCAGCTGTTAGATGGGGAGAGCAGTTTAATAAAGCCAATTAGGTGTTCAGATTTACTTGGCTGAGTTCTGTCTTTTAACACCATGCCTCTTACCATTCTGGTCGGGGAAGACAGTGAACCGTTGGTCGGTTACAAGGAAATAGCAGTGCTCAGGATAGAGGTGTAAGGTCAGCCTTCGTTTGTTCATTCATTCATCTAAACTGTTTTGGAGCATCTCTGATGTGCCTATTTGCTGGATACAGGGGACATAACCGAACAAAGTCCAGTCCCGACACCCACAGCTTCCAGGCTGGTGGGGAAGAGAATGGAGTAGGTGCTGTGATGGGCAGCACATGCGGAGGTCTCTAACAGCTTCAGGAGGGCCTAAAAAGGATATTCTCGAGCAAATTAATTTCTGCGAACCTCTCTGGTAAACATAATAAAATTATTGTGAGGATTAAACATGGCAGTACACAGGATACTGCAGACTGCATAGTAGTAGTACATTGAGCACACAGTAGTTTTTAAAAAATCTGAATCTACTTGAATATTCTGCAATGCAGTATAGCAAGTGTCAGTTAAATCAACAAGCAGAAGAGCAAAGAACTGGTAATATCTGTATAGCTCATCCAAGTTTACAAAGGCCTGTCAAGTATATTCATTCATCTGATTCATGCAAATCCCCAGGTGGGTGGGTATACCGGAAAACACTGCCGCTTTAACTGGGCCTTATCCTAGCCATGATAACCCTGGCTGGTTTGGCTCAGTGGATTGAGCGTCGGCCTGCGAGCTAAGTGTCGCTGGTTCGATCTTCCAGTCAGGGCACATCAGAGAAGGAAAACTCTGACTCCAAAAAAACCTCCGCTGCCTTGCAGCATACCTCTTCAGGGGAAAGGCTAAGGGAGTAAACCCCGACAGAAAATCCGGAGCCGGAGTCCCTAAGGCGGTTTGACGTTGTAGTCAACACCGGCAACTCCTGCGGCGCACCTGAAGCCAAGCTGTATTGACTCCGTCTTTCCCTTGGACCCTTCAGCTGCGAAGAGAGGGGGGGTCTGCTGCATGGGCAACAGCAGACCCTCCATATCACCCTGCCCAGGCTCTGTAGCTTCAGCTTCACTGGAGAGGACACTCCAGCGTCATTGCAAGATGTCGATTCAACACGGGAGGAGACAGATACCGTGTCACTCCTGAGTTGGACTGCACAGCCATTCTCGGCGGTGCAGATAGGCTCTTAAGAAGCTACACCATCGTCTCTCGAGACGGACGGCTGCCGCCGCCGTAGATGGTCCATTTTCTTTGATGATACATGGCTAAGTACTGAAGCCTCTTTATTAGAATTTGGCTAGCACAGCACCACTTTTGTATGGTGCAGAGGTGGGGGGCAGAACAATGATACCACTACATAACTTCAGTGCCTCATGAGGGAATAAGTAAAGGACATTTATTTTTTAAACATCTGTTCTCAATTGTGTTGGCTTTCCTTCACTTGCTCCATGCTAAGCCCTGTTCTCTAGCTGGAGGAAATGTAACTCTGCAATTCATGATGAATGGCTGATAGTAGAACCTAATTATTGCTGACTTGAAGATAAACGATTTCAAATTAAGTGTCAAGTGATGCAAAACTTTTCTTAGCCATGATCTTTTTACAGGTTCCTCTTAAAGAACTGAGACCTGGGATTAATTTGGAAGCTTTTATTGTTTGGGAATTTTTCTTTACAATATTAATTTATTTTTTTCTAGATAAAAAAGAGGAGACTAGCAGATACTATTCATTAGGCAATTAATCTGTCTCATCCACTTTTCTTTGTGTCTCCCACAGTGTAGTCACCTTATTCTCTACCTACTCCATTTTTTTCTCTTTAAAAAAAAAGTAAGTGGATTCACACACAAACACACGCACACACACACACACACAAAATAAGGAGAGAAAAAAAGAACTGAGTTCTTAAGTAGCTTGCGTACTTGCTTAGGAAAGGAAGGCATGCCATAAAAGCTTCAATACAGTAATACGATGCCCAGGGTTTTTGAGAAACGTTGGTCTCTCACATTGATCGTAAGTTTCTACCATACACACACTCATAGGAGAGCATTCATGAGATTATGGCCACACCGTCTAACCTCTCTCTCCACCCCCAGGCCACCTGATGCACCACTAAGCACAACTGTTTGGCTCATCTGACATTATTTTCACAGCATGTCTTTCTTCATGAAGAAAGCAGTCTGTTGGTTCACACTGGCACAAGGTCCTTATCTCAACACAGAGAGAACAGTTTGCAAAGCAGCTCCTTAGGTTATCATTGCCCTAGACAATTACATGGGGCTTCTCATAGCAAGGTACTGTTTATTTTAGTGGCACAACTAAATGTAGAGATGGGAATCTCATTGCCTTTTCTCCTGTCCACTCTAGCTGTGCCCACTGACACACACAGAAGAGTAGAGGAACTGTATGGCATCAGAAATGGGATGCCACCTCTGTTAAACTAGGCAAGAAGGAAGAACATCTCAGCATCTGCCACGTTACTTTTTGAGAGGATACACAAATAACAAACTAATGGAAATTATTTAAGCCACTCATTTGTGTTTCTCAGAACTTTTCCTTTATGGGGTGGTGGGCGAAGAGAGCAATGGGGAAAAGTGAGCTTGGAGCAAGCCAGCCATCTGCCACTTCCCACCTCTTCCCCCAAGCAAACACCCCAGCCAACTGCTCAGATTGCCTTCTGAATGTGTAAGATTCGTACACTTTCAGGAGAGACTGTGTTTGATCTTCTGCTTTGAGGGAGCAGGTGCCATCTTGGGCTGGTATTAACCCTGACACTGCAAGCCTAGTATCTGGTTGGCCAGGATGGTCTACATATGGAGATGAGCCTTCAAGGGTTTTCAAGTGGTAAAGAATGAAGCAGGGTGATGTCTTTTTGAGTCAGGCTGTAATATGCCTCAATTATTCATGTGAGACATAGTTATAGAAAACATTTCAATCATATATATATATATATATATATATATGTATATATATATATATATATATATGTAGCATTTATGCTTGTTAAGACTTCTTCACAAATGTGCTCCTATAACCCTCCTAGCAGTCCCCTGAGGCAAATAACAATGTATAGATGACACACAGCATACTGGAAAGAGCTATGCATTGTAGAAAGTGAGAAGTCAAGAAAAGACCAGTAGCTCCTTCTGAATTTAGTGTATTTGTCAGCCTACAATCCAAAACCAGACTGGGTCCATCACTGCCTTTGAATTATCCCAGGAAAAAGGATAAGTAAGAGAGATCTACGTCCAGATTTGATTATTAAAAGAATGTTTCACATTAAATACCCAATAATGAGAATTTACTTAAATGAATTGTGATATATCTTTACAATGGAATACTATTGATTCAAAATAAAAATATATTTATTAACACAGAAATAGAAAAAATTTTATGTAAAATATGACCTGCAAAATACAGGTTTTGGCAAAAGTAGGTTTACAGTTGTAAGTATGTGAACCAAAGAGGTTATTCTTATATTATTGTTTATTAATTATTATGTTATTTTCCATTTTAACAACTGTAAACCTACTTTTGCCCAACCCTGTATAAAGCTTAAGATTTTACTCATAAAAATGTTAACTGTTATTATAGCTAGATGGTAGAAGTCCACACTTTTCCCATCCATGCTTCTATTTTTCTAAAAATAAGTATATATTACCTACATAATTAAAAATAAGAGAAAAAAAAGATAAAGTTACCTTCACATTTCCTCACCAATGCTTTCAATATTAATTCTTCAGTATGAAAATATAGATTTCAGGAAAAAATATATTGTAGAATATGTCTAAATTTATCAAAGTTCTTTCATACACATTTCTATTTTTTTCATTTATCCTTACAATTACTTTGTGAGGTAAGCAGGACAAATAGTATTACTACCTTTATTTTGCAAATGAGACAATAATAGCATATTAATGAAAGAAATAGAAGGAAGAAGACAGGTTTTTGAGAAGCACAGACCTATGTTTGAATCTTAGCTCTACAACTTCCTAGACATACTTACCTTGGTAACATGCCTGCTATCCTTGCCTCAATTTCCTGATGCATAAAATGTATTGAATACGTATCTCATAAAGTTATAATGAGATATCATGTATGCAGAGTTCTAAGCAAAGTACCTTAGAGCATCATGTGTTCTTCTTATGATAATGATCATTCTTTTAGCACAAAGTGTAGATGTGTTGATATGGCATTAATAAAAAATAATTAGGATAAGAACTCAAGTATTCCAGATTGCTTGTCAAAGTACTTTTATATGCGTTTTCTGTATGTATATGATATTTAGGCTTAGCAGATCCAGTTTCAGTGGACCAGCCCAAAGAAAACAAATGAAATCTGCTGTTTTGAAACCCCACTTAAGTTAGAGTTCCAATCCACTGACGGTTAGGTGTGTGAAGAGTTAGCCAACAATGAAGTGACTTATGAGGTCATGTTTCAACTAGTTGCTTCTTCGTTTGGGTTCTGAATAATTAGATCTCTGGAGCAGTCACATCAAGAATAATGTTCTATTTCTATTAGCTGAAATGTACATGTCTTGCCTTTTCTACTACCCTAATTTCTCATTGGATCTTCCGAGGATCTAAACTTAAGAACAGTAGACTGGAAATGACAGTCTCACTTCATTAATAGATGTATTAATGTCTAGTCCTTAATAGCTCTTTAGAAAAATATTGGGTTGGAAAATATGGCTTGGGCTTCAGGTTTCTGTAGCATTTTCTAATTTTTTTAAAAAGCTTTATTTATTTATTTATTTTTAGAGAGAAGGGAAATAGAGGAGAAGAACAGGGAGAGAAACATCAATGTGTGGCTGCCTCTTGTGCACCCCTAACCGGAACCTGGCCTGCAACCCAGGCATGTGCCCTCACTGGGAATCGAACCAGCAACCCTTTGGCTCCCAAGCTGACACTCAATCCTCTAATTCTAATTGTTGATACCTACCACCTTATATCTGGGCAAATAAAAAAAAAGAAAGTGGCGGCAAAAAAAAAAAAAAGAAAGAAAGAAAGAAAAAGTAAGGATCATGGACCAGAGGTATGGGTGCTGGAAGAATAGGAGTTAGCTTACTTTCCTGTGGTAGGCTGGACAGTGGTCTCCCAGAGATCTTTATGTCCAAATCCCCAGAATCTGTGAATACGTTATCTTCTACAGTAAAAGGGACTTTGCAGCTATAATCACATTAAACATCATGAGAGAGGGAGGTTATCTTGGCACATCCAGGTGGGCCCAATGAAATCACAGGCTCCTTATAAAAATGATACAGGAAGTGTCTGAGGAGAAGTCATTGTGATGACACAATGATGAAATGAGAGAATCGGGGTGCTGCTTGTTGAAGATGCAAGAAGGGGCCATAGCCAAGGAATACGGGCAGCTACTAGAAACTAAAAGACAAGGAAATGTTTTATTTCCTCAGAGGCTCCATAAAGAAGGGAGCCCTGCCAGCACCTTGACTTCAGCCCAGCGAAACTGATTTCAGACTTACGAATTCCAGTCATAAGTAATAAGAAGATAAATTTGTGTTGTTTTAGATCACTAAGTTTGTGGTCATTTGTTACAACCACAGAAAGCTAATAACTTTGTGACACAGTCTTATGTGTGGAGGAGGTGAAAGAGAGAGGGTGACCTGTCCTAGCTGACCCCAGAGAGGCTGATTCTGGTTCAGCTTATATGTTTTGCATCTGGACAGAAGAAAAAAAATATCAATAATAAGAGAGGTAGAGCTTGGATCTTTTAAGAAAGAGTGACCCCACCCACTTGTAACCATGGTTGATGGGGCTTCTTAGGAAAGAAGGGGTTGTTAGAAAGGGCAGAGTCTAACCTGACATGGACTAAAGATTCAGAAGTATCCCCTCTTGCATACAGGCTTTATCTGTCCTAATGTAACTGACTTGTGGCATATGTTAGTTCACACTTTAAAGGACAATAGCCCTATAAAATACTAAGGCTTATAGGAAAATGATACCCATAAAGCAAACTCTGTGTTTTAATGAATGCTGACTGTATCAAAATTGTTTGATTCATACAACTTTGAGGGACTTGTTAAATGTGTATTGCTTTTATGATCATAAAAGTAATGCGTATGTATTACTACCCCACGGCATCACAGATTACCCTGAGCAACATTTTGATGCCTTTGTTCTCTCAAGGCTATTAATGGTTTAAAATTTTTAGAAACAGTTGGAGACAATTAAAGAAAGCCTTATCGTCATTCCAGCTGAGCATTGGCATCAAAGAATAGAGAGGAAAGCAAAATCTTTTCTAAAAATTTTTAAAGAAAACTCAGATTTGATATGGCTTTTTGAAGCCTGGGCACTCTGAGTTGATGGTATTTCTACATTAAAAGGTAGGGCTTTCCTTTGTATTTGCAATCTAGCTTTATACTGTCATCCCTCTGCAAAGGGACTGAGTCTGTACAGTTCCAAACATAGCTCTGTCTGGATCTTTCAGTGGCGTTCTTAGAAATGACTTAAAAACTGGTTGCCACTCCTGGTCCTTTCAGTCAAGGGGGGTCATGAGCTGAACTTTTAGTGTCAAGCACTTTGATGGCTGCACAACCTGTGTATAATCTATTTATGTTTTTATATTGAAAGCCTCAACTCGAAGTTAAACAAAAATTGAGTTTATATCCTCTAGGTCAAATGTATAAAATTTTTATTTCCATAAGGTTAGATGCTTGTCTTTAACTTATAGAATCACAGTCTGGCTCAGTTACGGAATTTATTTGTTCAGTCCAACCAGAGGTATTTAAATAAGAATTTCATTAAACAAAGAATTTGCCTCTGTAGATGAATTTAATAGGTACAGACAGAGAGCTGTTATTACGTTGGTGCTATAGATGGAATTAATTTGAATCACATCATACATTGTGTTATACACATAAGAAAATGCTTCATTGTATACCTAAAATGAATGATAAATCCGTATCTGAATTAATCCCGCGTGCCTTCTCCCGGTCTCAGGCACAAGAGAGCCATCTAGTGGTCCCTAAAGTACGGCTTTAAGTTGAAGCATCATAGGAATCTAACCACAGAAGACAGGCAAAGGAGTCCAGGCAACTTTTAGTCCTTTTCTTGGTCTTTTGACAGTGGATAAATCTTGGTTAATCCATCGAAGAAAAGACCATCTGCCTTCTAAAAAGATCCAACAATATCTTTGTTCTGCCACCATAGCTTAGAATTGAAGTTATAAACAAGTAAGATATCTTAAAGTGTGTATCTAGAGGGGTTGGGAGAAAATTGTGAATGACTCTTGCTGACTTTAGAAATGTAGTGTGGTTAATATTTTAGTAGCTGTATTTACAATTATCGGTTTCATAGAGCAATATGAAAAGATGCAGCCCTTTATTGTGTTCAGTATAACATTTTTTCTCTTATTTCTGATTATAAAAATTTTATGTTCTATGTAGACAATTCTGAAGATTAATAAAATGACAAAGAATAAAATAAAAGTCATCCATAAACACAAAACCTAGAGACCTAGACATATATATGTGTTATAAAATTGGGACTGTGCTATGTTATGAATTTTTTAACTTATCCATATATTATAAACATCTACATTACTAATACTTTTCCATTGTTTTTAATAGTTAGGTAATTTGCCTTTGAATGGGTTGTTTTATAATTAGTTTAACTCCTATTGTTTGAATTAAGGATTTTCCCATAACAAAATCAATAACACTGATACTAATGGGACTTGGCCTGTAGTTTTGGGGAACTGTATAACACTCGCTGCTTGAGTTCTATGACACCATCATGGCTTTTTCTTTATTTTTGGCTCTTCATTGTGTTTTACTGATTGTACTTTTTGTCTCTGATCCCTCGTACTAAGAATAATCATAGTACTATGCTGTCCAACATGATAGCTACTAGCTTTCTATAAATACTTAAGTTTAAATTATTTTAAATAATATAGAATTTAAAAGTCAGTTTCTCAAGCACTCTAACCCCATTTCAGATGCTCATAGGCCGCACGTGGGTAGTGGCTACTGTGTCTGAGTGCAGATATACAAGATTTTCCATCTTCACAGAAAGTTCTCTTGGGCAGTTTTATTGCAGACTAAGGGCATGCAGTTTTAAGGAACAGAAACTCCACTGAGCTCAAAAACAAGGGGTTGTACTGAAAAACTACAATAAAATGAAAAGGAGTGGAATTGCATGAAGTACAGATGGGCTGTAGGACTGGAGAGTGTTAGAGCAGCTACTCTTTGTTTCTGACTTTGTTGCTAATCAAAGCATCTGACTAGGATCCTTATTTTTCTTGGTGTACATTCTCCGGACATCTGCTTGGCTCAGCTCACATAAACTGTTTCTGTCTCCACCTCATGTTACAAGTCCTTCCTTAATCCAATCAGCAGTGGCCAGATTCCTGAGTTAAGTGCTCAATATAAACTTTAGAATAGAGCAGTAAATAAAATATCAAAACCTGTATCTCCAAGAACTTACATGGGGGAGGCAGATAATAAGGCATACAAACAAATAAATGTATAATATGGTATTATTAAATAGATAGGAGTGGAACAGAGAAAAACAAAGCAGGGTAAAGGCTTGGAGAATGACTGTGGATAGTCAATAAGCTTTGTCTGAAGAGGTGATTTTTGAGCAGAGAATGAAGTAAGGAGTGAACCATGCAAGTTTCTGAGGAAGAGCATTTTACAAGCAAAGATAATAAAAGTGCAAAGTCCCAGAGATAGGAATGAGCATAGCAATAAGTATTTACTGAATAAATGAATAAATGAACTATCCCTAGCACTATTCATTTCAAGATTTGTTAGTGGGCACAATTTCAAAGAAGGAAATGTCAATAGCAAGGCAGTAGCGAGACCTGTTACTCACATCCGGGTATTTCTCAAGGTTTAGATTCCTGGATTTGTTTCTTTATGTGTGGCAACACCAGAAATTTCAAACTGGAATTTCCAGTTATATCTCTCATTCTCACCTTAAGCTCAAAATATTTAAAGATATCCTAAGATGGTGCTCCTTCTCACCTATAACAAGATTTCTCATAACATCCTTGACTTCTCTCTTCTCTTCTTACCAGGCTCTGTTGCCTTCCTGAGTGTATTTCTCTTAACCCCATCCTCTTTCTTATTGTCAAAAGACGCTAGTTCTTCTCACCAATACTCTTGAATAGCCTTTAAATATCTAGGTATTTTTCACCCAAACCATTCTGCACACTGATGCTAGATAAATCTTCCTAAAGCAGAGCAGCTTTCACTTATTTATTCAGTTTTTTAATTCATTCAATGAACACAGATCAAGTATAATGTATCAGATTCTCCGGGTTTTGTGAGGATAGTTCAAAAAAGCATTCCATCGCAATTCAAGATTTGGTCATGCCTCCCCAGAAGCCAGAGAAACACAGGCTAATAATCATCAGCAAACTTACAGAACCTGGTCCTCAAGGCCTTCCACAAATACGTGCAAATAACTCGTTCCAATTTGTGGCATTCTGTTAAGATAGAGGTGCCCTAAAAGTATAAGATGTCTGGGAGTAGAAATAATGTGTGTGGTATTTTTATTAATAAATGCAAACCATATTAGAAAGCATTTTTCTATTATATATCTATATAGAAAGACAGATACATGCCAAGTTGTAACGACCTACAGATGAATTAAGCTCCAATTCGGAATTGATGTTTCCACTGAAACAATGTTATCTGTGGCTAGTAATACCTCAGGCCAGGCCAAAAAGCCTGTCTGACCCATAATATAGCAGAAGTATGGTATTAATAGTTCTGTAGACTCTAAACACTCTCTGTAACTGGTTCTTTCTGCTTGAGACCAAGGGGATGTGGAGTGAGGAGGAAAACCAGAAGACCTTAATGACTTCAAGTTATAGCTCCAGGCTCATCTGTATAGCCTTGGAAAACTTCTTTGACCCCTAATTTCCTCTATGATACATTATAGTCATTAAAGAGGTATTCATTGAGTGCCTACTATGCTATTTTAAACAATTGATACAGGCCTCAATGACTTAATATATATAAAAACACGTTGTAAATTCAAATTAGAACATAAAACAGATGAGAAGAATTTTTATTGAAACCTCTTTTTCTTCAGGAATAAATTCCCAGCTCCAATTTTGGAAGCCAGGGCATATCTTCCTTGGAGCTAAGTTGGCAGGAAGAACCCTTGTTCTAGCCTCCTGCTTTGAACCAGAGTGGTCACACTGTAACTCCTGAAGGGTCAGTAGTAGCTGGAAAGTGAAGCCTAGAGAGCAGGGTTTCCCACTTCCCCCACAGATGCTAAATCCCCCCTACTCAGGTGCCTATCACAGAGGAAAGAAGGGAGTCTGAGGAGCTGCCAGGGTAGGGGAACCACAGCCAGGACACAGATTAGAATCAGAGAGACACTTTGGGAAACCAAATCTTAAAACTGAGATTGCCTGCTTCTATCCATAAAAGAGATTAGTTAAGATTTTTGAGACTGTATCTGTTTCTAAATAATACCTCATACCGGGTTGGGTTCCTGGAAAATAACTAAATTCCATTGTAACCTCCTTTCCACGTCTGCCTTTTAACACTTGCTCAGCATCTCTATAAGGATTTAGCTGCAGCCCAGGCCAGGAGAAGTTTAGGATTTCCTTCCTGCAAAGGGGCACTAAGGAAGATCAGGAATAAACCAACAGGATTAGCCATGGCCACACCTCCTCCGCCACCCACTTCTTCAGTACTTCAGTGACCTGCTATCTGACTTCTCTGCCTCCATTCTTGGCTTTACGTGATGTCCTCCAAGCTGCTGTGAGAAGGAAAACCAGCTCAGTCCCCTGCTTGCACCCTTTCACTGCTCCCTCAGCACCACGCATTGTCTCCCAGACTTCAGGCATCACATACCGCCTTCACAGTGTCTGCTATATCTCTGCATCATCTATTGCTATTAATTTTTAAAATTAACGTACTGTTTTACTTCAATAAATTTATTTATTTTTAATCCTTCCATTGTGACATTAATGGAAAACCCTTGCCAGAAATAGAAGTTAACTGTAAAAAATAAGTACACAATGAAATCAAAACAATTTTAGCTAGGTAACCTTCCTTTCCTGAGCCCTTTTTTAATGAGAAAATTTCTAGGTGTTAAAGAAGTATTAAAGACAAACCGAGGTTTTGTCCTAGATTTAGCAGAAGGATTAAGTGCTAATTGGAAAGGGATTAACATTCTCACTTTGTGATTCAATGTGATTTAATGGCAGGTCCCTGAACAACCTAAATTCTCCCATGAACCACCTATACTGTGGCAAACTCTAACCCACAGGATGAATTCTAAGCAGCATTCAAGACCTTTCATTACCTGAACCTTGCCTGACTCTCATTTCTTCTAGATCCTCATCCTCACCCTTAGTACTCTGCTCAGCAATGCCTGAGTGTACAATGCTTCTCCAAGCCTCGGCGCATGCTATTCTCACTGCTTAGAACGTCCTTTGCCCTGTGTCTGCCTGAAACTCCTATGAACCCCTGCCTTTGCTCATATATCACCTGGGCACAGTTCACTGCCCACCGTCTTCCTACTTCTCCCTTTCCTTTCCATTTCACTTCTGTGTGACTTTTCTACCTGTACTTTTTTCTTTTCTAGATCTATGGCACAGTGGTATAATTATTTGTTAATATGTGACTCTCTTCTCCACTAAACAGAACCCTAAGTGTGAGGCTCATAAGTGATGCTCAGTGACTATTGATTAAATGCAATTAATGGCCCATTTCCATCCCTTCCAATGTAACAGAACCGAGTAACATCTGTGGAAACCCAACATCTGTCAAGGTGGGGTGATGTGAACCTAAGAAAATGTACTGCCTTATGAAAAACAGTCCTCATTCACCATGGTGGATAGAGTTCATGACCACCCGGAATTTACTATGTGATGTAGAACAGAGCTGGAAGAGAAAGGCCTTCAGGAAATTGATTTTGTAAGAAATGGAAACCTGTTTCTACTACCCTATTGAACTTTTCATGCGTCTTTCCTTGTCCCTCGATTGGTTTTCAATTTCCTGGAGACTACAAGTGGCAGAAAAGGAACATTGTTCTCATGTCTTTGAGTCATGGCTTTCCCTAATTCTCACCCCCTCCCCTCTTCAGCCAATTTTACTATATTTTGAAGCCAAAAATTCTTGACATGTGAAATTAAAAAGGGTCAGAGTTAATGAAATGGAAAGTTACTGGAAATAATCATCAATGAAAAAGAGAAAAAGCCTGGAATTGTATTTTATCATGTCATCACTTGTCAAACAAACTATCAAGAAATCAGACAAGAGTTCAGATCTGCTAAGAACACCCAGTTCTATTACTAGCTTCCCATTGTATTCACTGCCATTCTTTTGTCAAGTACAATTCCTTAGGCTTTCAGCTTCCTGGAGCAGTGATCTACTCTGTGCTAGTCACACCCAGATAACTTTTCAAAATATAGACTCCCAGACTTACCAAGTTAGAGTCCATAGAGCTGGAGCATAGAAATATACTTAAAAAACAACTCCACAGGTGATTGTGTCCACAGATGATTCAGAGTGTATTTGGGGACCACATCATCGTAAGAGTCTCCCCTAATGTGATTTTTAAATTACGATCAGGAACCACCAGAAACAAAATCGAATTAGGTAATTTTTTAAAGTGTTGATTTTTGGCCTCACTGAATTCCGCTAAACTATGCACTATTGCCTAATATATACATTAAGAAAAAACTCCTCAGGGGATTCGTATGTGTACAATATAGTTTGAGAAACAATGACCTGGGGCAGAGGTCTCAAATTCAGATGCCTTAAAGGAGAACAGAAAGGTAATGAAAATGTGAAAAACAGTCCCAAGTAATGCAGTAAGGAGTAATAAAAATTGCAGGTAACTGGGAAGTGCCTGACCTTTCTAAAGGAGGCAGGCAGTCAGCCACCCCTCATCTGCAACCAGCTCATGGGAACGTTGCCAGATATTCTAACTTTTCAAAAGAAGCCAGACTGTAGATGTTTTCGGTGTAAAAATTTTCTTAAATGTTGACAACAAACTCATTTTTTATTGAATTATGATAGATAAAACTAATACATTTAAAGTATACACATGGTGATTTGATACATGTATACAGTTGACCTTTAAATAACATGGGGGGGGGTTATGGGTGCCAACACCCCTTGCAATCAGAAATTCACATATAAGTTTTGACTCCCCCAAAACGTAACTACTAACAGCCTACTGTTAACCCGAAGCCTTAATGATACCATAAATAGTCGACAACACATATTTTGTATGCTATATATATTATATACTGTATTCTTACAATAAAGTAAGCTAAGAAAAGAAAATATTACTAAGAAAATCATAAAGAAGAGATAATACATTTACAGTATCTATTTAAAAATTTGCATGTAAGTGGACCCCCCCAGTTCAAACTATGTTGTTTAAGGGTCAACTATACATAGTGAAAGGGTTCCCCCATCAACTTAATTCTGTGACTCACATTTAAAAAAATAATCTGCAAGCCCAGCAGAGCTGGATAGTTACCAGTTTGACATTTTGGGAATAGGAAATGTCAGTGCCTTTATTGTAGAGAAGTACTAACCAGAAGTGCCTCAATACCTCGCTAAATAATAGGAAGTGACATAGGCCTGTAGCCATAACAAGTACAGTGGCTTTAAGGTGCAGCTAGAAAGAGATAGAATACATACATATTGTAAAGGAGAGGTAACCAGGTTCATTGAAAGAGAGAAAACAAAAGGAAAAAAAAGGACACTAAAAGAAAATGAATGTAATCCATCTCAGGTATACTCATAAGTGAATCTTAGAAACCTTAGTAAAATAGAAATAATGAGATAATGATAGCTACTTACAGTCTTTTGAGGTATTAAGTAGAATGGTTTATATCAAATGGATTAGCAGCATCATGTGAAATATAGCAACTACTCAATTAAAAAACAATATGCTGGCTCCCTTATCTTCTGTTTTCTTAAGCCTCTGTTCCTTTACACTAAAATTCAACAGGCACTAAAAAAAAATGTCATGGCAAAAAAACTGACAAACTCCCTTGATATTTGTATGTGTGTGTGTGTTTTTTAAAGAAAATTGATGGCATTTCTATGATGAGATAATTAACAGGGTAGTGATGACAAAATGATTGAAGTGCCTCATAAGAAATGTTATTTCAAAACACAAAAATTGTCCTTGAATTTCATCACTGGATTTCTTTCCACTGTTGTGGGTTCAGTGATTCTAAATCCCATGCAAAGGAAGATGCTAAGCAAATGGTCTGGAGGATTGTTGTGGATAATTCTGAAAAAGCTAATAATATTCTGGTTAGGAAGTTTACCTACCTATGGCCCTCTATTATTTATTGACCTTTATAAAAAAATAATTTTATATTTTAAGAACAATATAATGATTATGTGAAAAAATTCATTTACATTTTTAAAGACTAATAATTTCACCACCTTAACATACATTCCAGTCCAGTCTTTGTCCCCTTGTGTACATGTTTTCTATCTGTGAGGTCAGTGTTTTCTGTTTTACTTGCCATACTAATCCAAAGGCCTATAACAGTCCTCCACACATAGTAGTCGCCATATATCTGTGTAGGGAATAAATGAAGGGACGTCTGAAATGATAAATGTACAATCAATTCTGTATTCTGCTTTGCTCACTTCTATTATGTCATGAATCTTACGTCACCACAAATTTCGAACAACTTGTGTTTCTCTGTTTTGTTGATTTATTTTTCTAATTGTAAAATCAGAAAAATCTGAAAACCTAGAAAAAAAATTTCTTAATCTCACTCCAGAAACGATCACTCTTAACTTGCTGAGATATTTCTCCTAGTATTTGTTACATAAAACTTATTCTTTAAATGTGGGGAGTTTTTATTCAGATTCTTTCATTTGATGTGACATTGCTAGTATTTTCCCATGTTATGGGAAACCCATTGTCACCATTATTCTATTTTATTATTTTTAAAAACAGTACTTTACTGCTTTTTCTTCCAAAGTTTTGTGTATTTACCAAAAAAGAAAAAAAATTAATATTTACAAAGTTTACAGACTGCTTAGTTCAGCCTAAGAATGCGAGATGTGAGAAGCTGGGCCCCTGTGGTCCCTGGGTGTTTGTTCCCAGATATGCACTGCCATCTGAAACCACTCCCCCAGACTTATTTTAAAGCCTTCAGGGATGCTGCATTCCAGACACACCATCTCACATGACATACTGGGTCATTAGTCAAAGTCACTGGAATGGTACAGAGGATTTTGGGAGGGGGGTATTTTTATTTACTTTGCCCTCCTGCTAGAAAATGAAATTTTCAGTTTATTTCTGAAAAATAAATTGCTCAATAAATTCATTTTGTTCTGCTTCTACTTTACACAGAGCTTCATATTCAGCCCAGTACTTTTCAAGCTGCATTTTCTTTTCTGTTATTAGTGTTGGGAATAGCTGCTCTTGTGCTTCTCTCTGCTTTGCTGTAGATCTGAGCAAGTTCCAAGCACCACTGACCTTCATCTTCTCATTTTTCTGCTTCTTTTGCAAGTTGGCCAACAAGCTCAATTTAACCACCAACTCGTTTCTGAAATTGGCCAGTTTTGTCCACAAAGTCCTCGCACTCTTCCCTGAGCTCTATGGTCTTCTGGGTGACCTCCGGGTCACACACCCAAAGCTTGTGCATCTCATCCAAGCGCAGCCCGGCTTCGCCCAGCGTGTCCCTGACCATAGCTGTTTCCCTTCTGATTCCCTGCTGACCCATGGCAGCCACACACTGCCTGTCACCATTATTTTGTTAGCTGTATATTATCTCAAGCTTTGGGATATACCTAGAATGTTGACATTTAAGTTCTTTTCACAGTTTCTTGTCATAAAATGTTTCACAATAAATGTTGATGTTTATAGACTCATTATCCACTTTGTAGATTATTTCTGGAAGGGGAAAATAAATGCTAGTTAATTGGAGTATTTCCAGGGGTCTATGTCATATAGGGTATATTTTCTACACCTTTATATATGTCAGCATGTCTTTGTTATTTTTCTTACAAATAAAAGACAAATTGGCAAGGCATAAAATTTTTTCCCAAACAAATTCAGTTTAATATCACTTTCTTGTCTTTGAGCATTTAATGTAGCAGAAATGAGAAACCCACGATACTTATATTTATCCCTTTGAAGTTTACTTTTTTCTTTTCTTTCTTCCTAAATGCTTGACATTTTTTATTAAAACATTTAACAGATGTGCCTAAGTACAGTTCATTTTTATTGAGTTTGCCAAGAATGAGGTGAGTCCATCAAGCTGAGTTTTTTTAAACAAAATTTTCTTTAGCCATGTCTTTGATTAGTTCTTCTTTACTATGCACACCATAATTCTTAAATTTATCTCCCATATTTAGGTGATCAAACAGTTTATATCAAAACCAGGACAATTTTGAAAGTGAAAAGGGGAGTGGTTAATAATTACACAGGACAGAAGACAGAAAACAGGAATTGTATAAGTACATACAGAGACACAACCACCCTAGCCATCTTTCCTCATTATTTTGTTCTCTAACCTGAAAGATTTTCTAAATTTGTCTTCCAGATCCCTAATTCAATACTTTGCAATATTTATGCCTTTTATGCTTCCAAAGCATATTTGATATCTATTATTGAATTTTCAGTTCTCCTGTTTCTTTCCATGTAACGCTCTTCTTTTCCACTCCATCCTATTCTTGTTCATCTCATCATGTTCTCCTCGTGTGAATTATTCATATTTCATAAAAGTCATGTTATTTTGTTTATTGTTTGAATGCCATGGTCTTTGTGTGTTTTTTCTAATTTTCTTTTGGCTTCTAAAATAAATCATTTTCTGAATGCCTTTTCTTTTCTTTGCTTGTCCTACAGCACTTGTATAGGGCCCATGTTGTTTTGGTTTTATTATGGGTGGGTGGAGGAGTTCTTATTCTAGAACAATAAGAAATCTATCTAAACCCTCTGTTTACCAACAAAGGGGCTGTTTAGATTGCTAATTGCCTTACTTTGAATTCACTTATGTTCTCGCTGCATCCCCTTCTAATAAATACAGCTGGACAGGAAGTGGCTGTGCACAGCGCCTCAGCCAAGTCCCCGTCTTTAGCTATTGCCGCGTGTGTGGTGTTACTCTGCTGTACCGAGCTGGGATCTGCTTCTCCCCTGCAGTGTTGCTTCCTGATAATATGGACCAGTAGCTCTTAATCAGTTCCTCAACCTAGGTAGCCTTTTCAAAATATACACCTAGGCCCATCCTAGACATCCTGGCTCAAAATCTTAGGAGATGCAGGCTTGTGTATTTAAAAGATTTCCCAGGGATTTCTGATGTGCCCACTTGGCTGAGAATCACTGATCTGAACCAAAACTTGAATACACTGATCTCTACTGAATGAAGTACATGAAAAAAAAAAAAAACAAAACTGCTATTGGTTTTCATGTCTACTGGGGTGATTTCTGATTCTGCTACCTTCTATGATGTTTTTCGTGTGAGAATTAAACCTCTCCCATATACACACCCCTTGGAGATGCAGTTTTTATCTACATTTAGGAATAAAAATACTAATCAGAGGAGTGAAGTGATTGAATGTTATTCTGACTACTTCAAAAAGCAGAACTCATGCAATAGAGGTGCCATGATGAGTCTTCTAATTGAACTAAGGGGCAGAAGGAGAGAGAGGATAGCCCTAGGAGTGAAGAGCCAGAGGGCCCAGATTGACGGAGTTCAAATCCCATCTCTGCCACTTACTAGCTAAATGCTACTAGGTAAATCACTTACCTTCTCATGCCTTAGTTTCTTTATCTGTAAGACACAAATAATAGGATCTATTTCATTGAGCTTTAAGGACAATTAAATGAAATAACTTATAGAAAGTGTTTTTTTTTAATGCCTGATATATATTACATAGTCAAAAAATATTAGCTACTTTTAGTTTCAGACACAATGATCAACTTCATATATTTTTTCTGATTCCACCAGCTTGCAGTTTGTGCAATATCCTTCCATTCCAGTAGTAAGTTGATTGTAAATATAAGTTTTTTTAGAGTTGTGAGCTTTCATATTTTTATGTCTCGTTTGATACTTTAGTGGAAAGTTGTAGAATGGTGCATCAGATCAGTTCCTGAGTTTTATTGGAATGTGATGGGTAAGCCCTGGAATGGTGATGCATCACTGTAATTTCAGCCTGAACAGGCAATCAGTCATTTCATTTCTCTCCTTGCCTTCATGCTGTTTCCTACTGGTTGCCTTGTCTGCCTCATCTCTTGTTCCACCTTGTACCTTGACTTCAAAGTGGTAACTGGTTTGCAACATGCAAGTACTGGATGAGCTGGTGAAGTCCAGGAAGGGAGTAGTTCTGTGTTGCTCAAAAATCCCTCAAGGGTGATAATCACTACGAGGAAAGTTTAGCTCAAAACCAAGATTTTTCTAAGCTGTCCATTGGATTCAATAAACTGTCAGATATTGAATGTATCAGTGAATGCCACTCAGGAAATAGAAACCACACCAGTTATTTCAGGAGAGAAAATGTAATATAATGAATAATTAAGTACAAAGTTGTTAGACAACTGGAAGGGTTATAAGAAAAATGTATGGTGTGAAGATGGCAAATCCTGGAAGCAGTTACCACCCCTGGAACTGAGGGTCAATGGGAAGAGGCTCGAATATTAACACTTAGGAGCTTAGAGAAAAAGCTCAGATATTTGAGAAAAGAGAGCACTGTTCAGCTGGCGATGGTGTCTCTGAGCTCCAAGGAGGACCTAAGGGGCTCAGATCCAAACCTCTATCTATCAGGAGAAAGTGGTTCTGCAATTGCAGGATTTAGCTGTTTTCCTGGAAAGGAACCACTGAAGGGATGAAGAAGCATCGCTGGGGCGATGCTTAAAGGAACCTCAAATAAAAAATCCACAGGGCACAAACAGAAAGCAGGAGGGAGGAAGCAGGTCCCATCGCTTCCTTCCGCTTTGCAGTCTCCCCCCTAGTGGCCTCCACTGACGAAGCCCACCAGGATCCCCCTTGTGGTTTGTAGACTACTAGCTCCAGCATCCCAAAGCAGAAGAGCAAGGCGGGTTTCGAGTTGAGAGACAATAGCCATATCTGATACTCAGAGTATAAGAAAAACAGTAGTAATGATTGCTGGCATTCACTGAACAGTTACTGTGCACTAGGCATCATGCATTATCACATTTAATTCTTATTCAAGCTCCTCTCATAGCTAATATTTTTATCCTCATATTATTATGAAAAGGTTAGAGGTTACTTGCTTAAGGACACTCAACTACTAGGAGGCACAACCAGGAATCAAGTTTAGTCTTTGTATTTCCAAAGCCTCTACACAGCCCCACCTCCTATAGCAGATGGCATTGGTGCTATGGTTTCTTCTAATTCTTAGATGCATTTATGAGTACTTAATGTTTGATTTTGTTTTATTACCAATGAGATTATTATTTCACAACACTTGATTTAGTATGTTAGGCATGTATGCCTAACTGCTAAGAGCTGTGGAGACTGGGCAATTTTCCAGTTCATCTGAGCTAAACAGATAGTTGATTCAGACACTACGAAACTTAGAAAAAAATATATTAATGTGAATTATTTGCTTTGGCCATCTACTTTGTTTTTCAGATTGCCTGGAACAATGCCTGGTTGCCAATTGACTTTATGCCACATAACATCACTGTAATTGTTTGGCAAAATTCCTCCCTTGGGTATCTCATCACCAGAGGTTGACTGTCCTCAGTAGCCTCTTTATTAGGAAAGACTTGGACTTGTAAAATTTTGCCATAAATAGAACAGGGTTGAAATTGGAAAGTATCATCCTACTGCAGATCTCTAGACTAGAAATCTCTGTTTAGATCATAAATTATTGCTCTTAAGAATAGATTCGGGGCATTAATCATTGCCAAACCTTAATGTACCCACTGATTTCTGCAAAAGATTACCAAAATTTGCACGTATTTTGACATGCTCCATGTAACAGTAAATGCATTTTGTCTTAATTTGTATTTATGCTTGAGACTCAAAAAAAAAAAAAAAAAAAAAAAAAACAAAATTCTCTGACAGAAAATTTTGTTGGAATACACAATCACTTTCATCATTCACGATTTTTATGATAGTTGAGACCGAGATCATTAATAATCTTAACTCCTTAGTTTCCATTCACCCTCCCAACTCTGCCCAGCCTCACAATTATCACTTACTTATATATACTAAACCAGTTTTTTTAAAAGACTGGACTGATATTGCCCATCCATAAAATCTAATCTCTTTGTAGTTCCTTCTTCCAGCCTCCCAAGTTATTGGGATTTACTCAGAGTTCTCTGAAACAGAATATTGACATGAAAAGCAATTTAAAAGAATAATGGTAAAAGAGACACCCTGTATATAGAGTAAGTTTAAATTTGGGATATTTATACAACACTTTTTAAAGGCCCTTTACATCTTCATATTATAGATATGATAGATTATTAAAGTACCATTCCTACATTGTCTAACAGACTCTTTCATAACTAAAAGAGGAATAAGTACAATAAGAAGTTGCAATAGTGTTTCATTTCCTTTATGTCTTGGGTATAGGGCACGAGCCTTTTTTTAATAAAAGCAATAACTCATTTGATGAGGATGTTACAATTGACAAAGTAATTTTAGTTCACATAGCCTCAGACACACATAACAATCTACAACAACTCTAGGAGGAAAGTATTACTCCCCAAAATTACAAATGAAGTTATAAAGAAACTGAGCCTCAGGTAGACTGTTTTACTGAGCAACTATTGAAATGAAATTTTCTGATTTTTAGTCAAGTCCTCTGTTACCTAAATCATTGCAGGTTCATAAATTCTTCTGAGAGCTTAGTGAATGTGTGAGCTGCTGTGGCACCAACATCAGAACCTAAAGGTTCTGACTCCTCTCTTAAGACTTTAATCACCAGGTTCTGCTGCCTCAACAAAACCAGGGTTAGTCTACCAGAGACCCCAGCAGCAGAAAGTTGTACTCTGTATCAATAAATGATATATTCTTTAAAGATCCCTTTAGATTACCCTTTGGCATCTGAAAATGTTATCATCATCTAAAGCTGTTGAGGTGAATAAATAATGAATCTTGTTTTTTTTCTGGAAAAGATTGTTAGAATTTTCTGAAATGTATTTGACCTTGAATACAATTAACATATTTACCATTAGCTTCACTTACTCTCATCTAGCCTCTAGAAGTCTTAAGCAACTCATCTTCCTAAGAAAAAATTGGTTTCAAATAAGAAAAAAAATACTAATTGCAGCCCAGAATATGGCGGAGGAAATATGAACATGTGCTGAAAAAGTGAATACATTGCCAAGGGTCATGGGAGTATTTTGAAATGGCCTGAGTGTTATGATCATTTTGAATCCTTTTCAGAGGTTTTTTAAAACATTTACAGCAGTGAAAAATTTAATGTTGAGCTTTCTACTATTATGTGAGATTCATAAAATATATTCTATATTCATGTTGTGAATTTACAGCAAAATTTTTTTTATGTGAGCCCACAAAGTTACTTTGAGGACTTTTAATAAACATCTGGGAGACTTTAGTGGAGACCATATAATTTTGGAACTAGAGGCTCACTCATCTGGTATAAAAATGCCAGGCTAGCCTTAGAAATACATAAGAGAAATCATTATTCCATTATTCCTGAAGATTTATGCCTTGAACAGATAATAAATTTAATTCTGTATCTCTAAAACAATATGACTTATTCATTATTAATTATAATTATATAAATAGAACCTTATCATTCCAGGTATCATATAGACAATTCCTAGGTCACATTAATACCTATCTATGACCTTGAGCTCACTGTGATGGCTAGGGGGGCTAAGCCACAGTACCCCATCTCTCCTTTC
This sequence comes from Furipterus horrens, assembly GCF_987537825.1. NCBI lineage: Eukaryota > Metazoa > Chordata > Mammalia > Chiroptera > Furipteridae > Furipterus > Furipterus horrens. The sequence continues at coordinate 63,481 of NW_028327209.1, forward strand.
ATGTAGAACATTGTACGCCCACTGTGGCTTAGTAATATTGTCACATAGTTCCCTAGTGCCAATAGAACAAAATATGCTTCAATTGGCCTATATATAAAGCGATCACAAAAATCACATCCTGTTTGAAACAATATTAAAAAGGCATATGATGCTAGTCTCTCTACCATTGGACAACCCATTTCCCATAATAATATTAAATCCCTGAAGTCATAAAATTCAATTAGCTATTCAAGTCCTAAAATGAGATTGCCTTCACCACTTAACAATCTATTTATTGACTGCTATTAGCATGCAATCACTGACGACATGGCCTCAGGACCCTTTATAATAAAAAATATTTTATTCTCATCAGCTAACTCATTTTAGACTCTTCATCCAAGTAGTAGAATGTCCCATTCTCTTTTTATTTAAATCTGTTACATATTCAGCACCTCTAATGACTGCCCCCGCCCATTTTTTGCATTGAGGAACTCCCTCTTGTCCTTCCTGATAATCAGCAAGGTACAACTGGTTACCATTAAGGGGAAAGTCTTGCCAAAGAACTATCAAAAGAAAAGTGCGAGCAACTTATGGCTTTGTTCTCCTTTCCACTGTCCTCCTCATCAGAAACAGTAAACATGAAGAAGGGTAGGACATTATCCTTCCCCAGAAGCTTCACGCATTCCAAGGGGGAAGGAAAAGTTCACTATCTCCTAATTTCAAATCATTAGGGTAGGCAGTTAGTCACAGTTAGGGATGAAAACTATTGCCTTGGTATTACCTTAAAACTATATGCATGTTATGTAGTGCTAGAAACGTTTCCTTAAACTAGAGAGATAAGTATAGTAGTGATTAGTTTACTTCTTAATTAGATGACTCTCATCTATATCTATTACATATTTCTGGTGGCTGCCAATATGGGATATTTTCAAAGCATGTAGAGAAGGTATCACCAGGGCAACCAAAAGGGAGGTCTTCTTGATTGTGTCAAAGATATGCAGGACCAGATAATAAACAAGCCATAACGTGGAGCAGTCAAATGGATGTATATAGGATTTGGGTTTGAATTTTATCATTCTATCTTATCAGACATAAACAGTTATTCATGATAATAATTAAGCTAGCCAGTGTGTGCCCAGTTCAGGTCATTAATGATTACCATGGACAAAGAACTGAAGACATTTCTGCTGATATAGCTACAACCCTGGGGCTATTTGTGGACCATTGTGCATAATGCTACACTCCATAAGACAAAACATACTGCTGGGAAATTCTGCACTGCATTTTTAATATACTATTTCCACAGCTGACATTTCAACATCATGATTGTTTACTCTCCTGGGAAATGCTGGCATCTTTGGCAAGTTTCAGTGGCTGTTGAATAATTGCCTTTGGTATGTCTCTTGTTTCTCATTTGCTGATTTGGTCTCCCACCTCATCACAAGTCTGTGATTTCTTTTCTGAAATCTGTGAGTTTCATCTGCAAGTTAAAAAAAAATAAACAAAGGAGATCAATCCTTTTGGACTTGGTCATTTGGCAATACATTCATTCTCCTTCTTTCTCTTGGTTTCCCTTGTGTGCAGTGTTTTATATTTCTAGATAAGGACTTGGGTGAAGAATGAAATCTGTGACCAAGGAACAAACTGGAGCTTCCAAGTCTCTCTGGGAACTAGATGAATGGTTGCTTCAAAGGACCCCATGATGACCTTTATCAGCATGTTCTCATGCTTTGGTGCTTTGCCCCATGGGCAAGGAGAAATGTTTTCCTAATAATGTCGTAAACTAAATGTTATAACATCATTTATTCCAGTGCCCTGATTATATAATCTGATATTCTTAAATACTTCCTCTGCAAACTATAGCTTTATCTCCAAGGGCTAGAATGGGTCACAAAAGAATGGAAGTTAATAGCGTTCACTTCTTAGGGCTATTATTGAAGGTGTCATATTCATCCTGATTTCATATTTATCCTGAGACATACCATGGCCACCCAGAGAGTTTTTTATGTGCATTGACCCATATATATTTGTTCTGACTCTGCATTATGTTAAACAATAGCAGAGATTGATTATACTCACATTGTAGGAAGTGGAAAGGTCAGAAAAAGGAATTAACTACCAAATGGTCAGTGAGGAGCATCTGTATTCCTTTGAAAAGAAGTATTAGGTGGGGCATGACGGGGTTGGAGGGAACAAAATATGAATTAATTAAATCCTTCCCATCTCAGTTTTAATACCTCTTTTCTAAGAAAATCTTCCCTAATTCCCCACACTACGTCACTCTGGAATGTACTTACTCTCTTTATACTTTTTACCTTAGGTTCATAGGACTATTATTACATGTATGAACTCACTTGAAATGATACTTACCTCTCACTTTTTTTAAACAAGTCTAATGAGGAGGTAGAATGTAGTAATTAAAAATATGTCTCTTAAGTCTGATTTTGAATCCCATTTTGGTTTCTTACCAGTTACGTGACCTTCCTCTGTAAAATGGGATGTTCGTAATTCCTACAACATAGAGGGTTGCTGTAAGGATTAAATGAGTTAATAGTTATAAAACACTTAAGACACTGCCTAGCACACTTATTATTTTATTTTATTTTATTAGTATATACCTCTCCCTTGAGACTCTTAAGTTCTATGAAGACAGGTGACATGTTTGTTTTGTTCCCTCCCATCACATTCTCAATATATGTTAGTGTCCAGCACCTCATAGCATTTCAAAAAATATTTTCTGAATGAAATATATTGCCTAGGAACATAAATTAGTTACTCTGAAAGTGAATGTGACCTCAAGCACCAAAGGATTAAATTGGGCCTCTCTGTAACATTGCAGTAAGTCATTGAGTGAACTAACTAGCCCTATTCTGTAAAAATATACTATATGAGAATAGTCTAGGAAGCATAATTTGAAATACTGTTATCCAATTTTGCAGTAAAAATGTGTGTCACAATGAGTAATTTTATAATAACCAAACTATCTCATTGTTTTTAGACAATAGCCAAAGCTGTAAATTGTTTAATATAATGATAATGGTTTCTAATGCTCAGTAAATACAGTCACTTGCCATTATTGTGCTCCTTTTAAAGGAAGCCCTTTGCTTTTCATCTAAATTGTTTAAACAGGAGAGAGAGCTAGAGATAGGGCCACAAAGGAGGTAAATGTTTAGATAAAGAAATTTTAGGACCCAGGTAGGTCAAGATCAAGGCAGAGATGAAGGTGCAAGTGGCCAAAGAAGTACCCAACAGGCTTGGATGGAGCCAGAGATGGCAAAGAAAGACAGGTTTCTATAGGTTGACCACCACAAAATAATTGTTGGATAGGTCTTATCAGTCAAAAAATGAGCTTTTGAAGTTTTGAGTAGAAAGATAAATTTTAATATGTGGTCGAGGGGCATCCCGAGTCTGTGAGTCAGTCAAAAAACAAACACTGTCAAACATTCATCTAGACCCTGAGGATATACTTAGAATCAACTCTCTGGGCCCTCTAGAAACTTGTTAAGTATTGAGAAAATATTCAGCGAACAAGTAAGATACTTTTCCTATGGATCAATGCTCTGAAGAAGATAAAATTGTTCTATGAAGAAAATGATGGATTTCATGGTGGGTGATGCAGTGGAGGAGGCCGCTAATGTTCAGTGGAAAGCCCAGAAATCTGAGCTGAGACCTGAACGGTGAGAGAGAACCAGTCACCTGGGAAGAGCATTCCCATTTTGCATGAGGGAGAAGGGGCAGCAAGCACAAGGCTGGAGCATAATGGCTCTGAGACCACACAGCTGGAGTAAGTGAGCAGGGCCAGGTCACTGAGGGCGTAGGATCCAGAGCTTACATTTTACTTTCATTGCAGTGGGAAGCTATTCCAGTGTTTTATGCAAAGGGATGGTGTGGATTTAGATTTCTTAAAAGATTACTCTGATTGCTTTGTGTGGAGGCAGGGAGACTCATGAGGGGCTGTCACATTAAGTCCAGGTGACAGATGGAGGCTCACTCTAGAGGCAGTGAGATGATGAAAGTGATTGAGTTCGGACACATTTCAGAATGAATGGGACTTATGAAAGGATTAATGAGTGATGTGAAGGGGAAAAAAAGGGTTAAAAGCTGATGTCTTCATCTTTGGTCTGAGCAGTTGATGTGCATGATGGTCCAATCATAGTGACTCGGGGAGGGCTTTAAGGGAAGTGGATTTGGCAGGCGTATCTGCAGCTGGGGGGCGGGGGGGAGGTAGGAGGAAAGAACACAGTGAATCTCTTGGGACTTGTTACGTTTCAGATGCCTAACAGAAATCCAAAAGGAAATCAAGAAGACAGTTGAATTTCTAAGGTCTAGGTTAGAAAATAAAGGGTACAGGCAGTATTTAAATTTAGTATGCTGGAATGTAGATAAGAAAAGGAGAGGCGAGGACAGAGGCCTGGGGCACCTCAAATTTAGAAAATGATACTTTGAGAAGAAGCCACTGGTGAGATAGGAAGAATACAAGATGTATGGGGTTCGGGAGCGTAGAGGGTGAAGTGTTTCAAGAGGAAGGAAACAACTGTGTCAAGCGGTATTTAGAGGTTGAGTCACGGGTAGAATGAAAATCAACCTTTGGTTTCAGTAGTATTTGGTCACCGATTGCTTTCATGAAAGTTGGTATGGTAAGTTTGAAATCCTCATTGGGTAAGAAAAATGGCAAATGAGGAAGTGAAAGCTTTAAGCATCGATAAATCTTCAGACTTATGCTGAAGAAAAGGAGTAACATTTGAAATAAGAGCTGGAGGTGGAAAGTGGCTGATATTAAGGAAATTTGTAAGCTGATCGGAAATCCCAGGGGAGAGGAACTGCTGAAGCAAATTCCAGAACAAGGCCGCTAAGGAGATGCGAGAGAGGAATGAAAAAACGCCCCATCATTTCTATACCTAAAAGTTGCCAGAGACTTCAGGAACCAATTCAGGCCCCGCCTCACATCAGCGTGTAGCAGCCTGCACTTTATTTCCTTGAGAAAGTTAAGCACCTTTACTCTTCCACCGTATACACTGCGGCAAACTAGACAAATTGAGGGCAAGGAGAGGTTTACTCTGAGCTTAGTTATCCAAATTTCCCTTTCCGCATCCTCCATGCCTCTGAATTCAAGTAAACAGAAGCCTGATCACTTTTTTATGTGCAACATGCAAGATACTTCCTTAGTAATAATACATAGTAACAATAGGTGTATTACATTAAGTTTTAAAATCTTGATAAAACTTCTGTTATCTTTCTTTATTTCTCCTCTTCATAGTCCATATACCCTTACCATAGTCTTTAGTTCCTGTTATTTGCATTTCCTTTGTTAGAGTACTATTCCAGGTTGGTTGCTGAGATTTCGGTTATTTCTCCAGTTGTATAATGGTACCTCCCATTAGGTAACAGATAAGTAACTGAAAGGCTGCCTCAGTGTTGATACCTCTGAATATTGAATCATATTCTTATACACATCAGTGTTGAGCATTCAAGTAAATTCAATTATGAATAATTTATAAAGTTCAACAAATGTTTCCCCACAACCATCTTGGGTGTAAAGAAAATGACTGACATGCCCTGAGTTTGTGCAGATCCTGATTCACTTGTATTTCTCAACGGCGCCTCAGGTGCCAATGCACTTGAACAGCTCTGTCAATCCTCTCCGCAGCCAGGTGCCACTGTTTTGACTGACATCAGAGATCTGTGTCTTCTTAGAAGGATAAAATTTTATGGGAATGCAGATGCTAATTACTCTTGCCTCTGGAGAGGAACAGCATTAGTCAAATATGAAGGAAAATGACTCCCACAAAACAGATACACATGTCAGCTAAAGGTCAGGCTTCTCTGTCTAAATCTAAATTACATTATCACCATCTATTCATTCAACCCCCAAATCTCTGCTGTGAGTCTTCTATTTTCAGGGCACTGTTACCTGGGAGTTTACTATAAAAGACAAACATCTCCAGCCCCCAAAGAGCCCAGGAAGGAGAGAGAGGAGTAAGCTTATGCTGACTACGCCGTGTATAAATGATAGGGGAACATACGGACCATGATGGAGCAGCAGTTCAAAGCGAGGCAAGTGATACACGTTGAGGGTGAGGCAAGTCAGGAATGTTTACCTGGAGGAGAGAAGCCCGAGCACAGCCCTGAAAGATGACTGGGGGTTAGTGGTGTGAAAAGGCGAGGCAAAGAGAAAATGACCTTCCCATGGATGCGGAGACAAGAGAGCTGGAGCGCTTGTGTCATTCCAAATGTTTTGGAACAGCTTCCAAGATAAAAGGAAACTAAGATGTACTTAGACAATTGAATACAGGACAAGATGACACCACGGGTGTGTGTGTATCAAAGGCGATAAGCATGAGGGCTGGGATACATGTAACAGTCTGCCCGACGGATCCTGCACCTGCATAACCTGGAAAGGGAGGCAAGAGACAGGGTATGGGGCTCAGCAGGATCACCCAGTGCACAGACAGAAAGGAGAGAGAAAGTGATCAACATAATGAATTTAGTATTTTGAGATGCTGGACTATATTTTAAAGGCTGGGTTATCAATTCTCTCTCTCTCTCTCTCTCTCTCTCTCTCTTTCCTGGAAATAATAAGGACTTCTTGAGGTCCCTGCTCTCTCTGTGGGTATATGCTCCCTGGACTGACTTAGAAAACATAATGATGATCATTGGAGGTTCTTCCCATCTTAAAGCCTAAATGCTTTTGGTGTGATACACAAGAGTTTCAAAGAAAATAATGCCAATAGAGGCTAACTAACTCTAACAGAATAAATTTATATGAACAGCAAATAATTCCAGAAAGAGATCATTCCAGGATTCATACATTAAATCAGATAAGAACCCAGAAATTCGTTTGATTTTATTTGATTCTTTTCAGCTAAAATATTTGTAATTAATGTTATAGTGTTCTCAAGACATGATGTGATGGTATACGCTTGTCACAGTAGAGAAGAAAAATTAATGAATTCATAAATTAGTGTGCTCTTTATACCTCTCTCATAAGGGCATTTACATGTGGCTGAAAGACAACAGAGAGATAGTAGAGCATACAAGTTGGGGTAGAGCCTTTAAAATTCAGGAGATAAAATTAAGCTCAAGTAGATATTCCTAAATATTAAAATTTAGTCATATTCACTAAAAACCATATGAAGACAGACCACCTCAATTAAGCAAATTATTAACCTGTCTAGTAGAAGGAGAAATGCCTTTAACTCACCCCCTAATTCATGGCATTCTGTTAACTGTATAGGAGTTTGAATTAGGTGAGCTTTAAAATCCCTTTCAAACCAAATACTAAAATTGTAAGGGCACCAGTTGGCTTTTGGTAAGTCATTCAAACTTAATATTTCTGCCCTATTTGATTATAATTTGATTACTGAATGAATATGGGCAATAATTTGACAAGTGAGTTCACAACAGGGCCAGATTTAATCCAAATTGTACATTTGAAAACTAGCCAGCTAGGTCTTTTTTATTTCCTAGTCAGTGACAATGCTCACATAGACCATCCTGAAAGAACATAGGCCTGTTCATTCAGAATTCATTGCCCTGTACATGAGATCACCAGATCTGCTTAACAGAGTCTTTGAGTTTTATCACTAATTCATGAGAAAGTGCTGCCTCTGTAACCAGAGACTTTAAGAACTAAAATTAACATTTCCAGTGCTTTCTGGCTTTGAACCAGGATTTGAAAGGTACAAAGAATTAATTATGTTAATGTGCACCTAATAATGCAAGTGAAATAAATGTCATGGGAGCAAAGCTTAATCATAATTAGTAGATCACAAGTTTTGAAATAAGGTGCTAATATGGAAATTTATTGAGATACTTCTTAATGGCATGATGATACTATTTCTAGTATATATGCTGCTGAAGTGACCACATAATACTATTTCTAGTGTTAAACTGGTCAATGGCAAGTATCAAACAATGAAACAATAGATTTATTAAAATGAGTCAATAAAATTTTTAAAAATTTCCAAATGAAATAACAAGTCATTATGCAATTAAACTGATTTTACAATTATGAAATTAATATGAAAACCATATTACATCACAATTAGTTGAACCATATTCAAATATATGAAACATGTAATTTTATCAATAAAAAATGGCTTATGGAATTGAGGGAAAAAGTTCATGTCAACTGTAGTGTTACTTCTAAAGGGTATTTAAAAAAGAAATAATCAGCATATAGCTGAGTTTTCATTTTTAATGTAGTAAAGCAAATTAGCATGTGACATAAGCCATCTCTTAATAATGGTTTTAAGCTGCATTGACATAATCAAATTTCTAGAGGAAATTTAACTTGCATACTAGACAGTTTAATTATCTGGTATACATTTCAATAGTTCCTGGCCCTGCTGTGAACTCACTTGTCAAAAATATAAAATTATTTTGATAGAAAATATGCCAGAGTTTGTCATGAAGAGAGTCTATAGCAGTAATTTGAATATTTTGATAAGCTTTAATTATCTGGTGAACCATCTGCCTGCTGATACATATAAATGTGTAAGTTCATTCAAATATTACTTAATTAGACCAAAACCTGGATGATGATATAAGAACTAAAATTATTCTTATGCCAACATTTTTATTCCAAAAGTTCTGAAAATGAAAATAATCTTGTCCTCCTTAATATGAAGATGATAAAGTTGGCATAGAATTTGAAAATTATATCTAACTTTAATATTCTACTTCAAAAATCCCTCCTTTCCCCCCTTTATCTAGGTTACTGATCCTGCCACTTGCTACTTTCCAGGAAATAGATATTCAGATGCATTGTGCATTTTGATTTTACAGTGCTCTCTATTTGATAAAGCACTGTCACATGTATAACTTCACGCGGTCCCCACACTGCCCTGAAGTATGTGGTTGATTATTAATTATTATTCTCTTGTCACAGAGAAATGGAAGTCAAGTTTTCCAGAACAGTTCTGATTTCAAATCCAGCCCAGAGCCTTCTCAATATTGCTAAAGCTGGCCCGTTTTGCTTATAAGAGGGTCTCGATGTGTTTTACTCTTATATTAGATAAAGTTGTGACATGAAAGTTATACTCTTTCTAGTTTAAAGTATATTAAAAGGGGCTGCAAGGAGTTGATAAAAATAGGCACACTGGTACAATAAAAAAAGGATAGCAGAGAACCTGATACCATGGCAGGAAAGAGAGAAAATACACTTTTCAAAGAGGCTCAGGAGCTCCAATGTCATCAGAAACTCAGCTCCCCTTGGTTCAACCTGGAACCAGCTGGCTCCATGTCCCTGAGCACATCATGGTCCTGCATCCAGGCACTGTGGCTGGTGTTGACATCAGAATGCTGCGGGCCATCGGGGAAGGATCATTATGCCAGCTCACAGAAATGCAATAATATTATTAACACCAATAATGATAATAATAGTAATAATAATAATAATAATAATAATATTTACCAAGTACTTGAACGTGTCAAGCATGTGATGAGGCCTCCTTTCCCAATCAATCATCCAGGGTCCCTTGACCTTCACCTGCAGACTTGGTCTTCCCCCAGTACCCAGCACTTGTCCAAAATGTAGGCAAGAATGCTATGAAGATATTTGCCTCATAATCTAAAATTCAAAAAACCAAATCACCATTTCTTTTAGTGAGGCTCAAGTTTCAGGCCCTATTTCTCATCATAGCCCACTTCCCGATTCCTAAACTATTTCCCCAATATTTGTTCTGGTGCTTACAATAATACCCTCTAGATTTTAAACTCCATGAAAGAAAAGACCATATTGGTCTTATTCGCTACTGTGGGCTCAGTAGTCAGTATCCAGTGCCTGGCACAAAATAGGTGCTCAAAATAAGAATTAAGTTGAATGTACCAGTCTAACCCTTATACTTCAATTCTCTTAGTGTAATATTCCTAATATCACCATTATTATCATTAGTGGCTACCACTTACTACTTACTACGCTCTGATGCTTTATATACATTATGTTATTTAATCTTCACAAACCTTGCAAGGCAGCTAGTATCATTTCTGTTGCTCAGAAGAGGAAAATTAAGCTCCATGAGGCTAAATTGTTTTCACAGAGCCTGTCACACACAACTGGTAAATAGCAGAACCACAATTCAAACAGAGATCTGAGTCCACATAGAGCCACCACATTCCTTCCTCTGGGCTCTCCTGGGAATTACCATGACCTTCTGAACACCGGACCAATGTTTTGGACCTTATTGCTCCCTGACAGTCTTTCCTGATGTCAGATGCCCACATTTCCAATGACTTTCTGACCCTGCTTCACTCTTTCTGGTGCTGGGACATTTTGCCTTAGCTGTCTCCCTTGGGCACCATATGACTGCATATCTTCAGTAGCCACACCCCTTGATCAGAGCCCTCCCTTTACCAAGTATACCAGCAATAGTTTTTATCCCCATAGTGGCATCTTCTATGAGTGGGCTGGGAGAACAGGCTTCAAAGAGTGAGTGTCAGCAAAAGGCTTTCAGCGTTGCCAAGGGTCACCAAGAGTAAGTATAACGATTCACAACAAAAGGCAGAAGTGGGATGGAGTACAGATGAACCAGTTGAGTATTAATTATTAGATGGGTTTAGAATGGGAAAGAGGCAGATAAAAAGCACAGTGCTGGAAGCTTGAGTGATTGCTACAAACTGACCTGCTATGCCCTTTTACTTGTTTTTGGAAATCAGCCTGGGGAGAAGAAGGGCTGAGTTGGTTCAAAGGGAACCACATGCATGCTTCTGCTATTTCTTCTGCCTGAGACATGCATCTCTGTATCCATGGCTTGGCTGATAATAAGCTTCCGACACATGTTTCATTGGATGAGTAAATCACCCATTTTTTTTTTAAAGACAGTGTTAAACATGCCAATACTTCCTCCATACCACTGTCTGCTATACTCTAGGAGGGGAGACCAGGCTTCCTGTTATTGCTGCAGTGAAATAGACCACACCCAGCATGACTGGCATTATTACGCCAACTGCACCATGCATCCACAAGGCTGCCTTCTAGAGCATTAATCACATTTTACTACTCTATTATGTATTGTTTTATACACGTATCACTGAAAATCATAAGGGATGTGTCCTAAGATCTCTGTTGACAACCCCAAGCATGTTGATTGAATACCATTATGGATAGTTTTGATCATGAAATTCAGTAGCAACTAAATGAAATATTGAAGTGCGTTTTTCCAAACTTTCTTATTCTATCAAACACAAAATGGGTGCCATTAATTGTAAAACTAAATGTCTTTGTTAAGTTAAATTGATGTTAATGAAGAAACACAAGTCTCATATTTCACAAAAGTTGCTCTAAATAGAAGGATGACTGAAGAAAAAGGCTTGGAAGCCAGGTGCACACTGGGCAGTGGGCTGGGCCCCCTCACTGGCTCCCGTGTGCCAGCCACACAGGGCATGTCATTCTAACCCAGGCCAGGACACATCCTAAAGGTGCCGTGATTCCATGGGCCCTTGGGATCACTTGCAAATAATTGGAACTGTGACTATTGAATGGACAAATGTCAAGGCTCTCCTTCACATGTTGCTCACATCAAGTGGAGGGAGCAGTACAGACTACTGACCAAAAGCACAGGCTTTCAAGTCCTACAAGTTTGGGTTTGGGGCCCAGGCCGCCTTTCTTAGTAACTGTGCAGCCTTGGGAAAATGACTCACTTTCTGACCCTCATCTCGGTCATCTGGTAAAGGAAGCTGAGCACTGTAGTCACCTCATGAGGCCACAGTGAGGATAAAATAAAGCAATACGCATAAAGCACTAGGGACTTCGCTAGGTATTATTAGCTTTTAATTTGATTATTAGATTACAATATCTGGGCAAGGGCTATGCATTATGTTTGTCTGAATCCTTAATGCAGCTGAAAAAAATGCTTAATTTATTTAAAAGCCTAGGCTTCTAAAGGAATAAGCCGTAAGTTTTAGAAAAAAATACTTCTATATAATACAGGTCAAGTGGGGTGAGATCATAAGAAACGGAAAACCTGCAGCCTCTTCAGCTGAGCATAATCAATAGCAGCATAGAAAGCGGGTTCTGAGTCCCTTAAACATGTTTAGTGATCAGCAAATTTATAAAAGGACGGGGACTTCGTTTCTGTTAAAAGGAGTGTAAATATTATGCTTGTTTGAGCTTTCTGAGCTTTGGCCTGGAAGGCAAAACTGAATGGGTTTGCTTGCCAGGAAGAATCTAAGAGAATTTCATCTTTCCTCCGCTCTTAACGCAAACCTAGTTTCATTTTCTCTTTTCTTCTGCCAAGGGAATATCTTAAAGCACTCTGGCAAGCTCAGCACTGCAGCCAATCCTGTTTCTGAAACTTTTACTGATCCAGAAAATAGCTTAATCTGTGCTCTCAGGGAGAACAAAGATGGATGGGGGATCTCCAGCAGTTGGCACCAAAAATTCCTTAACTTATAAAGTGATACTAGAACTAGTCACCAAAGAAAGAGGCTTTTTGTGGGGGCTGGGGTGGGGAATACTTTGCTGTAACATAATATCTCCCATTACCCTGGCTGGTTTGGCTCACTGGATTGAGCGTCGGCCTGCGAGCTAAGTATCGCTGGTTCGATCTTCCAGTCAGGGCACATCAGAGAAGGAAAACTCTGATTCCAAAAAACCTCCGCTGCCTTGCGGCATACCTCTTCAGGGGAAAGGCTAAGGGAGTAAACCCCGACAGAAAATCCGGAGCCGGAGTCCCTAAGGCGGTTTGACGTTGTAGTCAACACCGGCAACTCCTGCGGCGCACCTGAAGCCAAGCTGTATTGACTCCGTCTTTCCCTTGGATCCTTCAGCTGCGAAGAGAGGGGGGGTCTGCTGCATGGGCAACAGCAGACCCTCCATATCACCCTGCCCAGGCTCTGTAGCTTCGGCTCCACTGGAGAGGACACTCCAGCGTCATCGCAAGATGTCAATTCAACACGGGAGGAGACAGATACTGTGTCACTCCCGAGTCGGACTGCACAACCATTCTCGGCGGTGCAGGTAGACTCTTAAGAAGCTACACCATCGTCTCTCGAGACGGACGGCTGCCGACGACGAATATCTCCCAAATAAATGGCCTCTCCCAGCCTGAGGCAGAGTGGCTGTTTTGAATAATTGCTATTTGTAAATGACACCCATTTCAGGAACCATTGTTTGAAAAGAGACAAGAAAAAGAAAAAGAACAATAGCAAAGAAAAAATTTGTCCTGCATTCAGTCACTTCAGCAAGCACTTCCAGTGCCGCAAGCAGATTGTAACAGCCACCACTTACTGACCCTCACTCTGTGCCAGACACTTTCCATGTGTTTTCTCCTTCTCACATTTAATTCTTGAAATAAATCTGTAAGGTAGGAGGTAGTATTATCCTCATTTTGGTGATGAAGAATTTATGACTCCAAAATACTAAATGACTTGTAGAAAACCAAATAGCTCCTAAGTAATGGAGCCAGAATTTAAGCATATGTTGTCTTAACTACTAAGCCCTAACCATTCTGCTTTACTGCCTCCCAAAGATGAGAGAAAAACTCACCTTGATTACCTTACTACTGGCAAGGACAGCTTAGGACTTAAGAACATTGTGGACATTATGAAAGAGGACAATACAGAATCAGACAGAAAAAATGCAGAAGTAAGTGGTGGCTCCAACCATTTATCTGGGACTAGAAAGATAGTTCCTAGTCAAAGAAGAATGGATGGTCAAAATGAGACCACGTTTTTATTTAAATATGTATATTTTTATAAACCACTATGTGTTTACCTATATATAGTGATTAACCATTTTTATATACATTCCTTTTTTTAAGTCCCAATTAGAGAATGCCTGTATAGAGCAAACACTTGTATCCACCTACTCCTACTAATTATAATTATTGAACTTTTTCTGGAACATTCTTCCCCCTTTCCCAGTTTTGCCACAACCTATTACATTTACACTAATTTCCATAATTTATAATTATATTAAGTGTCTATTTGTCTACTTACTACAATCATGTCTTCTGCTTTTAAATATCTGGAATGAGGTTCAGAAATGCATTCTTCATTGTTCACAGCAGGTCCAGCTAACAACAGAAAGACCAGGGATGGGATCAAAGGGTCATTGGTATTTTCTGATTTTTATAAAGTCCCACATGGAGGATAAAAATCAGGGAATCTCAGCTACAGAGGTCCCCCCTGAGGAGCAAGGGGTCCCAGCCCCACACCAGGCCCCCAAGCCCAGGGTTCCAGTGCCAGGAAGAGGAGTCTGCATAACTTCTGGCCATAAAATCCATCAGGGAATGTGACTGAGAAAGACAGAGGGCTTCTGGAGTCCCAGGCTGTTTCATTTAATGGACCCAGGCATGAACTTACTTGGACTCACTCCCTCTGAGCTCCAGAGTTGGAGAAGCAGCTCAAAAGGCACAAGGGACATACAGGGAAGAACTGAATTGTCTGACATCAGGATGAGAGCTGAAGGGGCAGCTTTCTCCCAGACAGAAGTGTTTGCAGAGGCCATTGTTCCTTTGATGAGCCCTTGCCCCACAGAGCTGAGAAACCGGTGCCACATCTGGGTTTCTATCAACCTAGTTCACACGGTTTGGTTCCCTGGGACCCTGCTCCACCAAATTGTGGGCCTGCAAGCAGTTCCTAGTGGCTTTTTCATACAAATGGCCTGTCTTGGTTTGTGCTTCAGACTTCCCTAAAACTTCTCAAACAAACAGCATCTGGCCTCGGCATGCCCCATACTCTTACTAAGTTGCCCCAGGCCCAGCACTAGTGGCAGCTTGGTTCTCAGCTTGGTTTTTTCTGAGCATCTCCAAGCCCAGCAGAAGCAGCAGCCATCTGCAGATCTATTTGTAGCTCATGCTGAGTGGCCTGGGAAGAACACAGGGAGTAACAGCCCTTGGCCTGCACTTCCTGGGGGTCCCAGAGCCAGCACACCTGGTAGACAGCTTCAGACCACATCAAAGCACCACCCAACCACCTTCACAAGCAATACATTCAAGGGGTAGACTCAGTAGGCACCAGAGAGCCCTTGAAATAAGTCCTGCTCTATAGGGTGGGCCCCTGCACAGCAGCTCCTCCACAGTCATTGCAGCCAGGCCTTGCAGCTGACTGGCCTGGGGGGTAAATTTCTCTCATTGGTGTGCTAACAGCCATTAAGGCTAAAATACAACAGGAGGGTGTGCACAGCACACTAAAAGATGACATCTGGAATGCCCAGGTGGGTGAACAAGGAGATCTGCCACTGGCTTCTACAGAACATCTACTACATTTGGCCACTCTACCAAGCCCAGGAGATGTAGCATCTCTACCTAATACATAGAAACAAGCCAGGGAGATTGCCAAAATTAAGAGATAAAGAAATATGTCCCAAATGAAAGAACAGAACAAAATTCCAGAAAAAGAACTAAATAAAACAAAGATAAGCAATCTACAAGATGCAGAGTTCAAAACACTGGTTGTAACGATGCTCAGTGAACCCTGTGAGAAGAGCAGATGAACTTAAAGAGAACTTCAACAGCATAAAAAAAGACATGGAAACCATAAAAAGAGAACCAGCCATAAATCAAGGGTTAACTAACTGAAATGAAGAATAATTTACAAGGAATCAACAGTGGAGTAGATAAAGCCAAGAACGAAAACAGCCATTTGAAAAATAAGGAAGCAAAAACACCTAATCAGAACAGTAAAAAGAAAAAAAAATATATATATATATATAAATAAAATGAGGCTAGTGTAAGGATCCTCTGGGATAATTTCTAGCATACCAATATTCGCATAATGTGAGTACCAGAAGGAGAGTTCAAGAAATTAAAAACGTATGTGAATAAAATAATAATGGAAAACTTCCCTAACCTGGTGAAAATAGACATACAAGTCCAGGAGGCAAAGAGAGTCCCAAACAAGTTGGACCCAAAGAGGACCACACCAAGACACATCATAATTAAAATGCCAAAGGTTAAAAATAAAGAGAAAATCTTAAAAGCAGTAAGAGGAAAACAGAGAGTTATCTACAAAGGAGTTCCCCATAAGACTATCATCTGATTTCTCAAAAGAAACTTTGCAGGTAAGAAGGGACTGGCAAGAAGTATTCAAACTGATAAAAAACAAGGAACTACAGCCAGGATTACTCTAACCAGCAAAGCTATCATTTAGAATGGAAGGGCAGATGAAGTGCTTCCCAGACAAGGTAAAGCTAAAGGAGTTCATCATTACCAAGCCATTATTACATGAAATGTTGAAGGGACTTGTTTAAGAAAAAGCAGAACAATAAAAATGACAACAAACTCACAACTATCAAAAACTGAATCTAAAAGACAAAAACAAAAAAAAAACTAAGCAATCAACCAGAACAGGAACAGAATGATAGGTATGGAGATCATTTGGAGGCTTATCAGCTGGGAAAGGGAAGGGGAGAATGGGGGGAAAATGGTGCAGGGATTAAGCATAGTTGGTTGGTACAAAATAGACAGGGGGATGTTAAGAATAGTATAGGAGAGGGTGAAGCCAAGAACTTACATGCCTGACCCACGGACATGAACCAAGGTGGGGAGTATTGCTAGAGGGAAGGAGTTACTGGGTGGAGGGCAGCAAAGAGGGCAGATTGGAACAACTGTAACAGCATTATCAATAAAATATACTTAAAAATAAATTCAAAGTGTAGGAAAATTACATTTAATAAATTTTGATAATATTTACTTAGTTTGGCATATATGGTTTTATGTATGCAACTTTAATATTTATGCATTATAATACATAAATATATCATATACCATATATAATAAAGAGTACACTTTTTGGAGGAGATGAGAATTATTGGTATATTTAGCTTTATATTTTTTCTCCCCCTACCTCCTTCCACTGAGCCCTGTTTAATTTATATTAATTGGATGCACTTAGGAGGCAGTATTACCCTATTGCATGGTAGAGAGAAGATTCCTGATTCTTGGGTTGTTCTGTTATTGGTTCTCTGATTTAGGAGGAAAACAGTGTGAAAATTATTATTTTTAAAATATACCTTCTGTCAAACCATGGGTTTTCCCTTTGCAAATAGCAAACTATATGTAAAACTTAGATTTTGTTTCTTAATTTGATTTGATAGATCTTATTTAATGTGTATCTCAGAATCTGAAAAACTTTTAGGGCTGAATTTTAATGTTATAACTTTTCATATCTTTGTGGGTGTGTGCCTTTATCATTAAATGGAGAGAAATTGGGAGATGCTAGATCTGAGGCTGCTATATCACTAGGTATTTCTAAAATATTATTGAATAAATATTTGTTTGAAGAATTGTGTTCCTTGATTCTGTGAAAGGATTAACTTCAACATCTGGATTTTCTTAATAGAATATTTATAGGGATGACTGTGATTATGTGCATTAATTATTATCTGTGGGAGTGGGGAGGAAGCTTCATTTTTACTTTCACATCACTGTCTCATGCCAAATGTATTGGTTTCTCTGTCTGATGCTAAATGCCTAATATGACTAGCTAATTTCACTCCCCTAATTAGCAAAAAGAGAACATTTTCATCCCTGTCTCTGTTAGAGCTTGCTCCTCACATACAATTTAATGAATCCCTCTGTAGGAAGTGTATGATGGGCCCGTGTTCCAAATGGGGACAAAATAAGGTCTTGAAGTTCTGCTAGGAATGGACTTTTTCTCAGTCTTTCATTGAAGAGATTATGATCATAGCCCAGGACTTAAAGCAAAGAAAAAAAGAATCCTGTTTGACAAATATTCTCTGGTCAACTAAGAACTGTGCTAGAAGAAATGGTTGAGATATTGTCTTTGTCCTAAAGAGCTTCAAGTCTAGTCTGGTAGATAAACACATAGCCAAATATAATAGCTACACTGTGGTGTGAAGAGTCGTGTAATAAAGGGATGAACGTGACCCGATGACACAGACATGAGATGATTAAGTCTGCTTGGTCAGCAGTCAGACAGAAAATAATCAAACAAACAAAAACCAAGTTCACCACTGCAGGAAGTCAGCAGGGCAAAAATATTACGAGCAAATATTGTGAGTCGCAAGTCCTATAGAAACTCGTTTCTGGAAATCTGCATCGAAAAGCTGAGTTTTTGAAGGATGACACTGAATACAGCCAAATGCATTCCCAGGTGGCAAGATCAGCCTATCAAATTTGTGTCAGCATAAAAATGTTTGCTCTGACACAGGAGAAATAAACTGTACACTATGCCTTGTCTAGGTGTGCATATTTGGAGCATTGGAGGTTAAAGACTAGGAATGGCCTCCTAAGCCATACTATTGGTTTTGAAATGTATCTTATGGGTGATTCAGAGGGTCTGGTGCAGAAGAATGATATGGTCATATTTATGTTTTAGAAAGAAAACTATCCACAGAATAGGGAGCTGATGCCAAGAAAACAGTTGGAAATAGTTTGTTCCTGCCAGCTAGATATGGAGCTTGTCTTCCATTGCTCTTTGCTTCTGGAAGAGGGTTAAGGCAAAGGAGGAAATAAAAAGGGAAAAGGGAAGGAAGATAAGTCTGAGGAAAATTTAAGACCAAATGTATGTATCGTTGTCACCCTGAGCGACATTTACACCAAGAACCAGCTGCTGTCTGATACTCTTAGCAAAAATTGTAAGGAAATCAGTTGTAAAGAATCAATAATTCCATTAGACAGAAAGAATAGCTTTCCAAATTATGGGAATTTTATCCCGGATATGCATTTGAATATTACAGGGAAAAATAAAGGATTAAGCCTCATAGGAAAGGAAAAGTGTACCCTATGTTATCATCTTTGGCCAATGCTTTCTAATTGTTCTTTTTCATATCTTTAAATACAGAATCCCCTTCACCTACAGCTGAGTTTAGAAAATTCATTAAGTTCTGATGCTGATGTCACTGTCTCAATCCTGACCATGAACAACTGGTACAATTTTAGCTTGTTGCTGTGCCAGGAAGACTGGAACATCACCGACTTCCTCCTCCTTACCCAGAATAATTCCAAGTTTCACCTCGGGTCTGTCATCAACATCACCGCCAACCTCTGCTCCACCGAGGACCTCTTAAGCTTCCTGCAGGTCCAGCTTGAGAGCATTAGGAACAGCACGCCCACCATGGTGATGTTTGGCTGTGACATGGAGAGCATCCGCCGGATTTTTGAAATTACCACCCAGTTTGGGGTAATGCCCCCTGAGCTTCGTTGGGTCCTGGGGGATTCCCAGAATGTCAAGGAACTGAGGACAGAAGGTCTTCCCTTGGGACTCATTGCTCATGGAAAAACCACACAGTCAGTCTTTGAGTACTACGTGCAAGATGCCATGGAACTGGTCGCAAGAGCTGTCGCCACAGCCACCATGATCCAGCCAGAACTTGCCCTCATTCCCAGCACAATGAACTGTATGGATGTGGAAACTACAAATCTCACTTCGGGACAGTATCTGTCAAGGTAGGATGCAAGACCCGGGTTACATTCCCACTCACAGGGCTGGGACACAGAGTAAAATTTCCCTATCTCCTTTGCAAAAATCTTGACTCTGAGTAACTTTAAACTCTAATATTTCTGAGGGGTTTTTGGATTACATAAGGCTAGAATGTCATGGACTATCACCTGGAATTTGATCTATAGACTTGTAGCACATGGTGTATAGTAGGGAACACCCAGTCCTGTTTTTAAACCCTAGCTAAGTCCCTTACTAGCTGTATGTTCTTGTCAAGTTATTTAACCACACTGAGCCTCAGTTTTCTAATTAGTAAACTGGGATAATATTGAATAGCTTGATATTATAATGAAGATACCATGAAATTATATATGAAAAGTACTTAACACTGTGCTTGGCTCATAGTAGATCCACAACAAATGTTTCTATCCTGCCCTCACTTTCCCATATCAACAGACTTGGACAAGTCTCTCTGAATCACAGAGGAAAAAAAGTGAATCAAGCAGAAAATAGACTTTCTCTCTCCTCCTAGGCATTGATGCTTAAGACAGTATAAAGCAGCAGTTAAAGGTACAGACCCTGGAGCCAGACCCTGGACTTGAATTTTGGCTCTGTCATTTAATACTTGTGTGACTTGGTTAAGTTACCTAACTTCTCTAAGCCCTAGTTTGCTATGTTACATACCATTCATTTATATAATCGGTAGATTCTATTATCCGTGAAGACATTGTGATAGATACATAGATAGATGGGTAGATACACATATACATGCATACATATATACATACATAGAAATTTAGAACAAACTAAGAGTTTCTACAGGAGTGTTATGTGTGTGTGTGTGTGTGTGTGTGTGTGTTTTATTTAGGTATTTTTCCTCTCCGCTTCCTCAGTCCAGCTCAAAAGTTAAAATGAAAAAGCCCATTTAAATTAAAAAATAATGCATTTTATAGAAATGTTTTTCATGATCCACCAAAAGGAGAATATCCTTAAAGGATATTTTATAGTGGCCTAATTTTTTCTAAAAAGGTTCATCTATGGTCAGAGAGGTCAAATCAGAAAATTTCTGCTCTTTCAGAGGTGAAGGCTTAGCTCTAGGCTAAGCCCCATTTTAGGCAATTATTATCTTGAAACAGGGACATCTGATAATATTGAGGAACACAAGGCAAAATCATAGTATTTTACCTTTTAGAAAGATGTGATTATTTGATGAAAGATCAGAAGATCCCAAGTGTTTTACATGTAATTTTACATATGTGGATTGAGCACCTACTATATGCAAGGCAACATACTAAATGCCATAGATATGGCAGAGTTTAAGTACCTATATATATACTCCCTAAAGATTGTTAAAAAATAAATAATTCAAAATTTATTTATTAGAAAACTTTTAATAATAAAATTAGATGTTCTACCATAATCTGATCTTTCTATTTTTTCCATGTTGCATTTGAATTTCCACAAGATGGAATTCTATGAATACTTTTATTTAATAGTTGTTGTCCAGATTTAACCTACTGTTTTTGAACTAGCACATAATTGAGGCTCAGGATTTTTACCTAGGATAAGAAACATTTCCCTTCATAACAAAAATATAAGCAAAGTTTTTATTTATAATTCAGAATAATCATTATTTTGAAAGGACAACTGTAAACAGCTGGCAGGAAAAACTACTTGTGAAAACCATGTTAAATATTTAGCATCTTTCTGTCTCATGTAAAATGGAAAGCCCAGGAAAAATGATTCTGTTTGGATCCTAGAAATGTTTAAAAACTACAGGGAGAAATATTTCTTGACATGAGTTATATATACTTTTGGGGTTCATTTTATCAAGATCAAACTGATCTTTCTGGCTCCTCAAGATTTAATTTATATTAAAGTTGTGTGCCTCCTTCCACAATAATCCCATGGCACTTTGTACATAAAATCATGTATAAATCATCATTATTTGCCTTTGTCTGACTTGTGAGCACAGATATAAATTGTATCAAGTGGAAATATTATTATTCAGCCTAGTTTAATACTTAGTAGACACTTAACTAAACTTGATATAGAAGGAAGGAAAGGGAATTTTCTGTTATATTGGGTTCGCCAAGAAATTCATTGATTTATTTACTTTTCATTAGATGGCTCTGGTAGCACTTAGTTGTCTTTAACTTCATTTGAAACAATTTTGCTAGATTGTATTGTGACAGCTGTCATCTCAGCATCACTAAAAAAATTATCAAAATTGGTGAATTTTTGTGTAGCCACTTTAATATTGGAAATGGAAGAAAACACTCAACATTTTCAGCATATTATGTTTTATTATTTCAAAAAAGGTAAAAATGCAACAAAAATGCAAAATAAATAGAAAGATTTATGCAGCGTATGGAAAAGATGCTATGACTGATCGAATGTGTCAAAAGTGGTTTGCAAAAGTTAGTGCTGGATATCTCTTGCCGCATGATGCTCCAAGTTTGGGCAGACCAGTTGAAGTTGATAGTGTTCCAACTGAATGAGTAGCAGAGGGAGACAAGCCTCACCCCTAACTCAGTCTCACCCCTAACCCAGCAGTCCTGGGCCTGGTCCGTAATATTGCCAGGTGTTGTAGTATCACAAAAAACACTGTGTTAGCCTGGGAAGAGGGAAGTCCTTGGAATTCTATGTGTCCTTTCCACTGTCTGGGAGGGAAAGCCTTTAAAACTGTTTATATTCCAAGGCTCAAAAGATAGGAAAGGGCCCATAGTGCTTAAAAGAGGAAACCCATAAGCACCTTTAGGTATCCATGCCCCAGTCCTGGGAAGCTAGACCACGTTTACCTGTCAATCAATATGTAACTCCTTCACCCCCATCCCACCAACTTTTTAGGCCTCAGAACAAAGGACTCACTCTCTTGGCTCTCTTGGCTCTCATGGCGCTCTTAGTGCTCTTGCCCTTCTGTCTGCAGGGCCTCTGGCCACCCTAGGGTGAGCTTGCCACCCTGGCCTTTGGCCACTCTTGCTTTTGCCCTCCCAATCACTAATAAACTTTGCGTGCACGTTAATAGGCTCACTGATCTGTAATTCTTTACTGCATCGGGGAGAAGAATCAGGGTTTCTTCAATAACAATAGTGGTCAACATTAATTGAGAAAAATCAATGTTATACCACATGGGAGGTAGCCAACATACTTAAAATATCCAAGTCAATAGTTATTAGTGAAAATTAAAAACATGTCTTTGATTTTACAGAAAAAACTAAACGAACTTTTGGGCAACTCAGTATTTACATCCTACATCAAATGTAGCTGTAGAAGAAAAACAAGTGGTTGCTAGGTAAATAAAAATTTATCTAAATCAAAAACATAGTTGTTTTTCAACTTACCTCGATACCATCTAGTTTTCTTCTTCTGCTTCCTTTTCTTTTTTAATGACAGGTTAGTGAATAACCTTTGTTCTTGTGGCTATTTCCACATGTTTATTCCACAAACTCTAAAAGCTACAAAAGAAGATTGTGAGGTTTGGAGCCCGGCAGCAATGCGCCATGTATAAGGGTCAGTGACATTTTCATCTCCGTGGATGTGTTTGAGAATGAACTCAAAAGAACTTCAGGAAATAGGCCCAGACCTTCTTAAACTCGCTGATAATGCAGTCAAGAAGAAAGTTGCAAAGTGTTCAGGCAAGGGTCAAGGAAAGTGGACAAAACCCTGGGCGAAGTTTTTATAATGAATAACTGAAAAGCTGATTTAAGGTATAAAACATCTGTGACTTTTTTCATCACTCTTATTTATTTTGTCGAAGACAGTCTTTTATAGTGTTCGTTATTCTCAGTCTGTAAGTCACATCTGCATATGCTAATTTTCTTACTTGTTCTGGAATTTTGTGAAGCTGACCCCACTTCCTCAATGCATAGTGCAAGTCATGAGGATAATGAGCCATGAATAGCAAGGGTCAAAGTTATGCAAGCTTTCATTTCTCACACAGTCATTTTCAGTTTGGGCTGACAGGGTTGTTAACATTTTTAAATGTTAATGAAATCACCAAAAGCATGGCTTTTTTTTCCAGCCTAGTCTTTTAGACTAGAAAAATCATTTCTCGTGGCAGACTTCACAGGCATGATTACAGGTATCAGAGATTTTATTCCTCCCGGGTCTCCACCTGCCAGAGCAAACGTTATCACAACTAAATGTAGGCGAAACCACTTGGCAGGGTGGGGGTGGGGTCAAGTTCATAGCATGATCTTTAACAATTTATTTGCAAGTTGTTTGATTCAATGTTAATTATTTGAAGCAATGAAATCTGATAGATTACTTGATAATGACTCCTTAAATATATATGGTCGGATGTTTTTGCATAGCCAGTGACTATTTGTTGAACTAAGTGAGGTAGACTGAATGAAGACTTGCATGCTGCCATTTTGGAGTTGACAGCCTAGCACATGAAGTTGAAAAGTAAGTAAGTAGTTATAAAGCAAAGGGATACATGATTCTTAAAATAGAGATATGTTCAGATACACAGAGAAGGAAATAATTATCTATCCTTTGAGATTTGGTAATGAGAAACAAACATTGGAATTGGATCTTGATAAATGAATAGTTTTCTGGTTTGGAGCTAATTCACAGGCAATGCAAATTTACCAAGACCTGAAGGAGAATTTGAGTACAGTTGGAGCATACGTTACATGTGAAGTGATTCTGGAAAAGTAGTTAATTTGATAGCATGCCACATGGGACTTTTACACCAAGTTAAGAAGTTTGCATTTTATATGCATACTGGATATCACTTGAATGGCAGAACATTAGCCAT
The DNA here is from genome assembly GCF_987537825.1 of Furipterus horrens. Classification (NCBI taxonomy): domain Eukaryota; kingdom Metazoa; phylum Chordata; class Mammalia; order Chiroptera; family Furipteridae; genus Furipterus; species Furipterus horrens. The sequence goes on from NW_028327209.1 coordinate 87,569, forward strand.
GACATATTATAAAATCACAATCCCGTAACAAAGTAATCGAATATGGTAATACAGCCTAAAAGCCTTGCAAGTAATTTTTTTTAACTATTAGGATTTATATATTTTTTATTTCTGAAAATTGGTTTTATCCTTGCCCACATTTGCTTCTTCACTGCATTCTAAACACCAGACTCTGGTGAAAATAAATAAGAGTTTGGGGGCTTACCTGCTGATCCTAGGGTTAGGATTTGCCCATGTTTATCTGAAGGCCTTGGGTGCTAATGAATCCATTATTCCTGGAGGAAGAGCTCCCTGGGTTGCTCCCAGCCTGTGCAAAGGCAAATTATACTTTAAGAATCCCAAGAGTCTCCACACTGATAAGCACCTTGTTTCCCTTGGCCTAAGAAGTCCCCCACCCTTTGGCTAATTAATCATAGTACTGATAGTTCTTCTAGCTTCTAGGTCGGATATGGAATCTTGCCTTTCTTCTTTGAAGAGCTTCTGCAGTTCAGTTCTGTGTCAGGTAGGCAGTAATTAATTCATGTATTCACTTACAAACATTTGTTGTAGGTATTAGGCTAGGCCCTTGGCTCATGCTGGAGACACGAAGAATAGAAGACAGAGGCTCTGCGCTCAGGAAGCTTACAACATTCTTTTCCAGGAGAGGATGTGCTCCTCTTATTACCTATGTTTTTATCTACTTTCTTTGACCTAGCTGTTAGGTTATTATTCTCATTGGGACAACACCCGTTCTACTACTGATTATCCCTCTGCATTAGCTGGCATTGTTAGGCCCCTCCTCAGTTGTCCTTGCAAAATGATCAGACATACTAGAGCCTCCTTTTGCTCTGAGCCAAGTTCATTTTTATGTTTATATGGTCAGGCAATTCACTGGCCTTTCATTAATAGTAAAGGTTGCTTTGTTTCTTGATTCTGCACATAATACTCAGAACCTATGATGTGTCAGGTATTCTGAGGTACTAGGAAGCATCAGAGAAAAAGACTAAAACAAATATCTATTCAGTAATCCCAAGGTATAAATTAATGATGGTCCCCATTTCATTCCTGGATATTAGAAGAGTTCCAGAAGAACCTGAGGCTGCATGATATAATTCTAATTTTGGGTGTTTCCATTCACCTTTACAATAATTTGCTGGTATTGTGATCCTGACAGAATTCTCTAGTCTCTGTGAAACTTTAATTTCCTGGAATATAAGAATTTCTACTTTGAAAGTTAAATGATATGCCTAAGGTCATTCCGTGAGTACGTTATAAGGGGAAATTTAAATCAGTTCATCTAAATCTAAGTTCCAGGCTCTTTCAGAAGTAATATAAACTTTCCTTAATTGGGATCTCATTACTTTGTAATATTATTTCAGCCAAAAGTTATATAAATCAGGAGGCATGATTACCCATGTATAGGCATTCTTCTCCTAAGGACCTCTTTTGAGCCAAACTAGTTAGCCTATATGTTCAAGAGGTACTGACAAGAACTGCAGTTGCATTGAACATGGAAGCCAAGGGTTGAGTGCTGGGAACACTGGTTCCTTGGATCTCTAAGGAGAAGCCATTGCTGTGTGATGATCTGCTTTGTCCAGCTGTTACTCCTACATCAGTTTCTCTGCCAAGGCTACCAAGGAGTCAGTACCTCTAGAAAACCCATGTGTTGGTGTTATGAATCTTAGAGACCAACACAAGATCTATGTTTTCAGATATTTTCAAGAGAAACCCCTGTCACTGGACTAAGTTGGTTGAAATCCTTTGAATTTTCTCTTCCTTCTGTATCACTTAAGGCATGTCAAGAGCTGAGTCTGAAATTTTCTCTAATTCATAGGAACCTCAAATAAAGAACAATGGAAAATATGTATTTCCTCAGGACCCTACTTTGTGAATGCAGCTTAAGTTCGCTTAGTCTAGCATCCTGCACATATTAAACTGTGGAGTTTTTCCAAATTAGCAGAGCTTCAAAACTTTAATTTGTCTGAGTGGTAACTGTGTTTTCTGTTGACTTTCTCACTTTGTATGCACCTAATATGAAATTTGGAACCATGTCAAAAGAGGTATGAAGATATAGAGGGCAATACTGCAGCTCTACTCTGAATTCCAGATCTATCTCTTGGGGCCACTTCAACCCATAGACCCTGTAAACCCTTCAGATGGTTACTTGACCAGTAAATAATGCATAATGTCCCATTGCCAGGACTATGCTAAGAGAAGGGATATCAACACCTGGACTAGTGCTGGGGCCAAATAGAGAGAGCTGGAATGAATTAAGTTGTATTACACAAAGCAACCAGGAGCAGTTCAAGGAGTGGGCACAAACCATAATTGTGTGGAAGAGTCAAGGCTCATGCCAAAAAGCAAAGGGAAAGGAAAACAACCTAAGGGCATGTAGCATATCTAACTACCATGTGGGGAAAAAAACAGAAGGAAGTGTCAGGTTGCCAGCTGTGCCACATGAAAGCAGGAAAATGAGAATGCTGTATCCATGTGTCAGATTTCTTGACACAGTGACCCCCTCATACACACCAATAGTAACACAACCCAAAATTTATATTCAACTGTGACCCAATCAGATAGATTAGTATTTTCCTCCTTCTGGGAAAAAAGTCACGAGAAATAGAAGCTCTCCTATCCTTCCCTTCATTTCACTTCTAAGTAACTGAATTTTGCAGATATTGGCAAAATATAGATCCAGATGATTCATATGTGCACTTAATATGTCATTAAATTGCTGTTGTCCATTAACTGATAAAAATCTATTTTTAAAGATGAGCTTGTAAGTTGCTTTAAAAAATGATGCAATCAATGATTACAATGTGGGGGACCCTTTGCTCTGAAGATTGAAACTGAGCAATTTCTAATTCCTATTAAATTCCTTGTCATCAGAGAGGTTTCCCAGTGAACTAATTTTTATTATTGATACTACCCATTCATTATTTAAGGGGAAATGAATTGGCATTTTAATGTTTGGAACCATCTATGAATTGCAAATGCAAATACTTCCTGGCTGGTGGAGCCCTGTTCTTTTGGCAAATGATGTTTGATCTGTGCAAGACATGCAGTTCATTGCATCTACCCCACACGCACTGCTGAGTGGTTGCTCTGACCAGGCACTCTGTGCTACCTGAGATCCAAAGATGACGCAGTGAGGTCAGTGCTTACGTCAACGTCTCTTTCAGCTTTGCAGCTCACAGTGTTAGGAAGCAGGCAGCTGGAAAGGGAGGATTTGCTCATTCCTAACAGCAACTCTGTGGAAGAGACTACTCACCAAATGTAGAGAATGTCAAAATCCATTCTAACAGTCTAAAGAGTCAAAGATGGATTTAATCAGCTGCCAAATACTTATATGCTGGGGTCTTAAGGAGGACTCAGGAAGACGATTGAGTCGTTTTACACTTAGCTCAAGAAATTATCTACAGTTAATGTTTAATTTGGAGAGCTGTCCCATGTACAGAGAACAAAATCAAAGCAATGTCCTCTGATAGAATTGGACCATTGATAAGCTCTGTGGCTAAAAAGGCAGATTCTTGTCATCGTAAAAGGGAGACAGATACCACAGGGCCTGCTTCAGTGAAAGATGCCAAGTAAGAACTGAACTAGTAACAATTTGCCATACAAACAGACAAAAGTCCTCCAGGGCCATGAAAACAGGGAAGATGACAAAAAAAGATACTGAAAAAAATGAAGGGAAGTAAATAGATGGATTTCAGAGGGTAACAGGAAGGGGCCTAGCATGGCAACAACAAAAAATGCTTAACTAGAAATAGTCAATAGCTGATTTAAGACAAGATCTCTTCCTAACAACATGGAATATTGGCATTTCCTTTGTACAAAGTCCACGAAATGGAAGGGGAAGAGGAAGTGGAAGAGAGAAGATAAAATTCAGAAAAATAACATATGGGAAAGAACATTAAAGGAATAATGAGATAACCGTAGATTAAGCCACATGCCAGAAACTATGAGAACACTGGAGGAAAGGGAGATAAACTACAGACTGAGGAAGAGACACAACATGAAAATGACTCAGGAAATTGGAAGGATTAGGGAAAAGTCTTGAAGAATTAAGAAAAATCACAGGTTAAAATACAAATGAAATATATATGGCTAGTAATTCAGACAACTGGAGGTCTATGGAGGTTGTCAAAGGTCAGAATTGGGTGTAAGTTTTCTGATAGATGCGAGACTATCGGAAAAGAACAGTTCAGGGCTCCTCAATGATAAGGGACAGAAAGCAATGACAAAAGTGTGAGGACAGGACCAAAGCAGTAGTAGAACTGTGGAGGATGTGAGGTTTAATTGGAAGATTTGGTACACGACTGATGATTGTAGATAACGAATCACATGATGAAAAGGTGAGATTTTTGAATATCTACTGATCTCTTCCCAACTCCCTTTCTGTCTTCCCAGAAAAAAAAAGAATGGGACACTTAGGGAATATGCCTTTGTTTTATAGTAAAGGGGCTTTATTGAGCATTTTCACTACAGTCAATAGATCTGGAGTTAAATTAAGTGTGACCAAGAAATACATATTTAGATTCAGTGTCTAGAAGCAAGTAAAGCTGACAAGAATTATGTGGTGCTGGGGGAGAAGGGGAAGAGTTAGGGAAAATGTCACTACCAACAACATAGCCAAAGATTTCTAATCAGGCAAGAGCAAAAAAAACCACAATTAAGTTCTCACAGGCTAAAAAAATTTTATAGAGCTTTATGAAAGATGAACAAATCTCTTATTCCTCAGGGGGGAAACATTAAAAATGATGAGAAGATCACGGGGAAAGAAAATCAGCTCATTTTTCAAGATATAAGAGAATGAGAACACAAATTTTTTAATGATACAAAGGAACTTCCCAAAGGGAAAAATAAATTTTAAAGCTTTACAAAGCAAAATAGATAGTCCCATGTACAGATATGATTAATGGAAGATAACAATGTGGGAAAAAGCAGAGATAAGAGGGCGATTTAATAAGAAATAAAAAAACAAATGAGAGAAGCAGCTCTACAAGAGACAAGTTGGTGAATGCAAAAGATTAAAATAGAAATAAATATACGACCTAAGAACAACTGGGTATGAAAGACACGTGAAGATGATGATGATACATTTAAAAACAGAAAGATGGATTGACATGTTTTCAAAATGAACACTGGAAACAATGGAATTATTATAGAACTGGTTCAGAAGCAAGAAAAGATGCAAATTTATAATAAATATAAAAACATAATATTTGTAAAGCTTAATATACTGAATAAACTAGGAGAAAGATCAGGACGCAACAGGCCTTAAAATCTTTAAGAACATGATATTTGCAGTCACAGATTTTTTTTTTTTTTAATTTTTTTTTTTTGGTTTTTCAATTACAGTTGTCCCCTTTTCCCCCAATTTCTCTCCCCCACCCAACCCACCCCCTCTCCCACAATCATATCCCTCCCCGTTGTCCATGTCCATGAGTCTTTCATACAGGCTCTTTAATTAAACCCTTCCCTTACTTATCCCCCTTCTCTGCAGTCACAGATTTTTATTTAACTTTAACAAATTTCAGTTTAGAGTTGCGAAGAGACCCATAGATGTTCAGATTTTAGTAAACTTTAGTAAAATTTATCCTGAGTAAATTTAATAACTTCAGTAAATTTTAGCAAGTAAAAGTAGGCCCTGACTGGGTAGCTTAGTTGGTTAGAGTGTCATCCTGATGCACCAAGGTTGTGGGTTTGATCCTTAATCAGGGCACATACAAGAATCAACGGATGAATGCATGAATATGTGGAAAAACAAATCCATGTTTATCTCTCTCTCTCAAATCAATAAATGTTTTAAAAATTTAAATAACAATAGTGCATGAATAATGTAATCAATCAGATAAATGAAGATAAACACTGCAGTTAACATTCTATTATTAAAGAAGAATATCTAAACACAAACACATCCTCATCCAAAAATCTAGAAGAGAGAGAGAGAAGTGGGAGGAGACCTAGAAAGAAGGGATTAACACAAAAAACAGAATTAATTGAGGAGAAATCCTTAAATCAGTACACATGATATATCCAGTTGTAATTCATAGAAAAATATTTCCCAAAATTGACTCAAAGAAATGGAAAGCTTAATAGCAAAGACTGAAAAAAGTGATTAAAGAATTACAATTTTTTTAAAGTGCCAAGTCCAGATAGCCTTACAACTGACTCCTGCAAACTCAGTGGGAAAACAGAGCTCATTTCAGTTGAGATTGACCTAAAACATTTCCTTTTAAAAAAAAATAATAATTTATTTGTTTGTTTATTTTATTTTTAGAGAGAGGGGAAAGGAGAAAGAGAGAGAGAGAAACATCACTGTGTGGTTGCTTCTCACTCGCGCCCCCAACTGGGGACCTGACATGCAACCTAGTCATGTGCCCTGACTGGGAATCAAACCAGCGACACTTGGCTTGCAGGCCGATGCTCAATCCCCTGAGCCACAGCAGCCAGGGCCCTAAAACATTTCTTATGAAAGTTCTTTGCTTTCTGTACTTTTAAGAGTACCTTTGATTCCACTTTGAAAATGATACAATAACACTTCTCTCAAATGAATTATATGGGGAGTGTATAATAAGATCTATAATTTACTTTCTAATTGACCAAAAACTAAGTTAAAGCAATCAGAACAGAACTTTCACAAACCCTCTTGTTCATATCCACCCATCTGATTACCTCCAGACCCAGAGTCTCTCTGTCGTCTCTACCCAAGTTCCTCTCTTGTCACAATAGAGTGTCACCCCACTTGCACCTTAGAGTACAGTTCTTTTTGCTCCTCAAGGACATTGTCTTAGGAATTCTTTTTCCTCTCTCCTAGTTCAATAATTTTCCTATTTTTACGGGATCATTTCCATCAGCATAAAAGCCTGTCCTTTTATATACATTATATACATATGGGGGGGCCAAAAATGAAATTTATTTATTAAAAATTGTATATTTATCCTTACATGTTTAAGCTTTAATCACCTTCAAAATACTCTCCACTTAATGACATACACCTATCAAGACATTTTTTCCACTGCTCAAAACAGTTTTTGACTTGTCAATTTTGATGCCTTTAGTGCTTCTGCTATTTTTTGTTTCACCTCTTCCGCCTCAGTAAAATGTTTCCCTTTGAGGACTCTTTTTATCCCGGGGCGGGGGTGGGGGGGGGGGGGGAGTTGCTCAGGGAGAGGTGAATAGGGAGGGTGGGGCTCAGAGGTCATGCCAGTTTGGATCAAAAACTGAACACTCCCCATCATGAAATGTGCAAAGATAAAAAGAGTTGGGGAGTGTGCGGAAGGCAGTCGATGGGTGTTTCTCTCTCATCTCTCTCTCTCCCTCTCTCTCTTTCCCTCCCTCTCTCCCTCCCTCCCTGAAATCAATGGATGAACCCTCCGGTGAGGATTATTTTTTTTAAGTGATTAAAGATGAAAAATAAATTCTCTTTCTTCAGCTTTTACTCAAATACCACCTTCTCAGGACGGTCTTTTATAGCCTCCCTAATCTAAAATTTCACCTGACTACCACGAACCCTGCCATATCTTATCTGCTAATTCAGCTTTATTTCCCCTCCTTTGCGCTTAATGTCCAACATCACATACAAGTTGCCTATTTATAATGTTTATTTTTTCTCCATCAATAGAATATAAGTTGCATAGATTCCTGTCTGTTTTGTTCACTACTGTACCCCCAGCACTGAGAACATGCCTGGCACATAGTATTAGTAAATGAATAAATGATTGAATGGGACATGTATTGTTTTGTTAGCATCTTTGTTATACTTAGGACATCAAGTTTTGTGTGCAAATGTGGCTTTTAAAATATATCTTAAATACATTAAACACTGATCTTGTTTACACTGTGAACTGTCTCAAAAACATTTTTTAGGTAATAGGCAAAGTGCAAATTTTATCTGAGCTCCTATTACAAATCAACATGTATTCTTAATTTGTGCCATAACTGAGAATTTTTACTAATAAGTGACCCCACTGTAAATTAACTAATGGGCTTCATTGTTTTGAACAGCATGGTATCTTGGGAAGTTTACTGATTAAAAAAAAAAAAATGTATACCTGAACTTCTTTGTTCCTTACTCACCATGTTTGAGGCACAGTGCTAAACTAGGGTCTCACTCACAGAGTGAGATTTAAGCCCTTATCATAACGTGACAAAGCTGTTGTAATATTCTTCTAAGTGGTCACCTGGTCTCTCCCTAAACATAGTTTTACCCTCAGATCAGTATTAACTAATGCAGATTTCTGGTTATATCATTATTGTGCTCAAAAATCTTTCCAGCTCCAGTCAGCTTGTTGTGCTTACCACCTCCTTCCTTTTCCTTTATAACATTCCTGAATCTGGAAGATTTATTTAGAATTCATATCTAAATATGCTGGAGCAAGCAGTGTGCTCAAACAGGGTGCAGTGTTATTATTGGTCCCTGTGATCCTAGCTCTAAATTTCTATTTTTAAAAATGAAGATTACCTTTTCCTTTTTATATACCCACATAGCTTTATGGGCTTACACAAAGTTCATATTCACCTAAATACTCCAGATCTTATTTATGTGACCTTCCATCAAGCTGAGTTTCATATGTTCTTGGTATGGTGGGTGAACTAAATACAGCCCTGTGCATTTGGCCCTCTTAAAATTATTACTTTTCTTCTTGAAACGGTGTGGCTCTTGATTATGCCATCTTCTCTCCATTTCTGCTGCTATTATAGTAGCCCTTGTCACCTTAAGCCCCTGTGAAACAGGCAGCAAGGGGGAAAGAGAGGATGCAAGAGGAAGGGAGGAACATTATACCGCACATCTGAAGCTATGCTCAGCCTCCTTCCTAAACCGCTTCCTCCATAGCTAGGGGGAGAAAGTCTTTCTAAAATCAAATCTGATGATCGTGTCCTTCCCCAGATGAAATTTCCTTAGTGACACTCTATTACCTGCATGGTGGCCTCGACCCTTTTGTAATTCATTTCCCACCCTCATCTCCAGCCTCCTTCCTCCCTGCTCATCATTACGAGGCTTGCCCTCTCTGTCTCTGCCTTTTGCACGCACATCTCCCTGGGTTGACAGCATCCATCCCCAGCTTTTCTTTCTGGCCAACCAGAGTTCCTTCTTCAAGACTCAGCTCTGGCACGTCTACCTCTAAGAAGCCTTCCTTGTCACCCCTAGAGTAAAACGTGCAAGTTCCCTGCTTTCTGTTCCAGTGTTATGACTCGCATGCACTGGTTTAGAATTGCCTTTTCGCTCTGCTTTCTCCCCATTCCTACACTTTGATCCGTTTGTGAACGAGTGTGTCTTTCATCTCTAGTACTCTAGTATTAAGAACAGTGCCTGGGATTGGTATCAGTTTATCTTGCCAATAAAATTATTGTTGATTTTTTCTCTTGTTTATCTAAGAAGAGACTCGAGCAGGATCAAAATGAATGTGGTAGAATTTGATTTAAACAAAACTAGAACTTCGGTCTTTTAATTAGCATAGTGAACACTGAAACTTTGCCTCAAATTTTCATTACAATACAAAGTGTGTGAAGTGTGACTATAAAAGCTATCGATGAGATCACTTTAATTTACCCTCACCATAAAACCGAAAACAAAATAGAAATTTGTCATAAAAGGGAATTCCCTCAGACTCAGTTTCTTGGTGCCAATTCATAGTGAAACAAGCACTATGGTCTGGGGAAATTGAAGACATTTAGATCCTTATTGATTTGCCTTTCGTGACAAATGAATGCCTCAAAGACAAATGAGCATTGTCCTAGTCATGCCATCTTGAATGTTAACAATTAGAAGAGGAATTGTTTTACTGGGATGAGGGAGTTAAGTAATTTCTGAAAGATTTCTGATGATTTCTAGTGCCTTCTTTTCTGAGATAATTTAAGTATATATGTTTATTCATTGATAGTCTTTCAAGGATCCATCCGGTTAAAAAATCTGTAATCATTAAGTCCCAATATTTTTCTTTTTTTACATTTTATTTATTTATTTTTAGAGAGAAAGGAAGGGAGGGAGAAAGAGAAGGACAGAAACGTCAATGTGTGGTTGCCTCTTGCACACCCCCAACTGGAGACCTGGCCCACAACCCACGCATGTGCCCTGACTGAGAATTGAACCAGCAACCTTTTGGTTTGAAGGTCAGTGCTCAATCCATTGAGCCACACCAGCCAGGGCACCAATATTCTTAAAATAATGAAGGGCTCCTATTTCTACAACTTTAACTTTACTTTCCCAATCACTAAATTAACCATATGAAATTAACCTATTTACTACCAACCTCTTTATTCCCTAGGCTATGTCAGCAAGTGCATGTGTGTGTTTTGTGTGTTTCTGAACAAATCTAAAGATAGATTGCTCCCTGGCTGGTATGGCTCAGTGAATACCTGCCAACCTAAGGATCGCCTGTTCAATTCCCTGTCAGGACACATGCCTGGACTGTGGGCCAGGTCCCTGGTTGGGAGTGTGGGAGAGGCAAACCATTGATGTACCTCTACACATCAGTGTTTCTCTCCCTCTCTATTGCCTGCCCTTTCCAGCTCTCTAAAAATATATAAATAAAATCTTTAAAAAATAAAAGTAGGTTGCTCATCAGAAACACAATCGTAGTCACCCTTATAGTACCTAGGTAATTATCAATTGATTAATCTGTATATTTTAATGATTCGGATCCCAACTTCTCTAAAGATGCAGAAAACTGTTTCAAAGTCTAAGATAACTGAAACTTCATTACTTGTTTCAAACTAGAACTCATTTTAAGTGGTTGAACCCCACTGGGTAGGGCTAACATGAATAATTACCATTACACACAATCTAACAAAAGGAGTACTTTCATTGCATTTAGTGATGGTAGCATCTTCAAATGTGAATTACATTTATATCTCTAATGAAAACTAATACATTCTTTAAACTTTCTGATTTTTCTATCTCCCTTCTGTGGCAGCATAACTTTTTACTACTTGTATTTGCATTTGTGAATTATTAGGTAATGTTCGTGGCAGGTGATAGAAGAATGAGTTTTGCTGAGAACCTAAGCTTTTATTACCCAATTCCTAAAAAATAACCTTGTATGATATATTCCATATTACAGTGTAATTTCTTTTCATTTTAAATGTGCTTTGAGTACCTTCTATGAGTGTACCATAATGTAGTACTTTTTATCTCCAACTTAAAAAATTATACTAAAAGACAGGAAAGTGACCTGGGGAAAGCCTTGATTTAAAACACTTGAATAACACTAAAAATTGCTCCCTTATTTTGGATTATTTGTTTTATGTCAGAAGGCAAGTTATGTGCTTTATGTGCATATTTTCCAGCCCTTGTAATGGAGGAAGTATTATCTTCCCCATTTTGCTGATTATGAAACTAAAGGTTAGAGTTCAGCCAGCTGTCTAGGGACAATGCTAGCAAGTTGATTCATTGCTGATTGCCATTCTGATGCATGTGAGGTAATATCTCACTGCAGTTTTAATTTGCATTTCTCTGATGATTAGTGACTTTGAGCATCTTTTCATATGTCTGTTGGCCATTTGCATGTTCTCTTTGGAGAAGTGTCTATTCTTGTCCTTTGCACTGAATTTTTAAGTTGGATGTTTTGAGAGGTTTTTACTTTTTGATGTTGAGTTTCATAGATTTTTTATAAATTTTGGATATAAACCCCTTAGTAGATATATCAACAAATGTGTTCTCCCATTCTATGGGTTGTCTTTTTATTTTGTCAATGGCTTCTTCTGCTGTGCAAAAACCTTTTAGTTTGGTGCAGTCCCATTTGTTTATTTTTTCTTTTGTTTCTCTTGCCTGAGGCAATATATCAGATAAAATATTACTATGAGCAATGTCCGAATTTTACCACCCATGATTTCCTCTATGATTTTTATAGTTTCAGGGCTAACATTTAAGCCTTTAATCCATTTGAATTTATCCTTGTGTGTGATATAAGGAAGCAGTCTAGTTTCATTTTTCTGCACTTATTTCTCCAATTTTCCCAACACCGTTTATTGAATGAACTTTCTATAGCACATTGTATGCACTTGCTTCCTCTGTCAAATATTAGTTTTAATTGTGTTGGTTTATTTCTGGGCTCTCTGTGCTGTTCCAATGATCTCCATGTCTGTTTTTATGCCAGCGCCATGCTGTTTTGATTAACATGGCCTTGGAGTTTGATACTAGGTAGCGTGGTGCCTCCAACTTTGTTCTTCTTTCTCAGGATTGCTGTTGCCGTGAGGGGCCTTCTTTGGTTCCATGTAAACTTTTGAAGTATTTCTTCTAGTTCCGGGAAGTATGTCATTGGAATCTTGATGGGAATTGTGTTGAATCTATAGATTGTTTTGGGTAGCATGCACATTTCAATGATGTTATTTCTTCCTATTCGTAAACATGGTATATACTTCTACTTATTTGTATTTTCTTCTATTTCTTTCTTCAGTGTCTAACAGTTTTCCAAGTACTGGTATTTTACATCCTTGGTTAACTATATGCCTAGGTATGTTATTTTTACTTTCTCTATTTAATCGTAAGTGGGATGGTTTTCTCAGTTTCTCTTTCCAATAGTTCGTTATTGTTATGTGAACATGCAACTAATGTTTGGACATTAATTCTGTATCCTGCTATTTTGCTGAATTATTTTATCAGTTCTGCTTGTTTGTGGGCAGAATCTTTCGGGTCTCTCCCTACAGTATCATGTCCTCTGCAATTACCGACAGCTTTACTCCTTCCTCTCCAGTTCGGATGCCTTTGATTTCCTCTTCTTTTTTGAGTGCAGCGCTGGGGCTTCCGCTGCTGTGTTGGATAGGAGCGGTGAGAGCGGGCATCCCTGCCTGTTCCTCGACCTGAAGGGAAAAGCGTGTAGGTTTTGCCCATTGAGTGTAATGTTGGCTGTAGGTGTGTCATGTGTGGCATTTACTGTGTGCAGGGGTGTTCCCTCTGTTCCCACTTTGCTGAGAGTGTTTATCATAAATGGGTGCTTGATTTCATCAGATTCTCTTTCTGCCTCTATTAATATGATCATATAATTTTTATCCTTTGTTTTGTTTATGTGGTGTGTCACACTAATTGAGTCACAGATATCATACCAACCTCACCTCCCAGGAATAAATCCCACTTGATCATGGTGTATGATCTTTTTGATGTATTGTCGGTTTCAGTTTGCTAATATTTTGTTGAGGATTTTTGCATATATGTTCACTAGAAATATTGGCTTATAATTTTCTTTCCTTGTAGTGTCTTTACCTGGTTTTAATATTAGGATAATGCTGACCTGGTGAAGAGATTTGGGAGTCTTCCCCCATGTGCAATATTTTGGGATAGTCCTGACTGGCTTCTGGCCCTGGGGTCATACTTAGCACAGTGGCCTCTACCCCAAGATTATCAACACACTTACTAAGGGGCCTTTTTTTAAAAAAAATATAATCACTAATCCATCTGGAATTTCCCTTTGAGATAATCAAAATGCTATTTCAGATAAAAACAAACAAAATATGTGAGCAGACACAAAAGGTACCTAGTGTAAAATTCCATTGATAGGCAACTTCCAGGCTAGGTCAAGGAACCGGGACAGAGAGCAGATCAAGGGTTGGCAGGGGCAGGAGGAGTGGGGAGTGAGTAGTTCTGGTGCAGGGTTTCCATTTGGGGTGATGGAGCATCTGCAACGAGATAGTGGTGGCGGCGCTGGCGCAGCATCGTGAATGGGCATCATGCTCAGGAACGGCACAGGTTTAAAATACAAACAATAACTTTTCTATTTATTATTTAAAACTTATACCAGGGGAAAAGGAAGACTAAGACAAGAAAAGAGAAATGAATACGGGAAAAGCCCCGAAAGAACCCCAGAAAATAAACATAAAGAAATAGAAAATGGAATTGCTCCATGAAGAAGAGAAAATCAGGAAAATGAAAGCCAATAAGAGAAACAGGTCCAAGAAGAAAGGTAAAACAGGCAGCTATGGAACTGGCACTGGTGGGTCACCCAGAGCCCACACGACTCCGTGGCAGGAACCGGGGCAGGTCTGATGGAGGGCTCCTCAGCCAGGGGTGGTGGGGCCTCAGCCAGGCCAGTACGTGCTGCCCAGGCCCGCTCCGGCTCAAGAGCTGGAGCTGGAGCGGCCTCCTCCTCTGCCCCTGCCTGGAGCTCCTCGGGACGAATGACAGGTACTGACACAGGCGCCGGCTCTGCCTCCTGGGCTGGTGCTGGAGTGGAGAGAGGAGCAAAGATCACCCACGTGTCTGCATTTCCACGTGCCCCCCAGAGACGGCACACAGCCAGGGCCCAGGACCCAGCCCAGGACGTCCTCCCGGTGGTCTGAGGCCAGTCTTTGCTCCTGGCCAGCCTCTGCGGGTGCTCCCTGTGTGTCTGGCGCCGACCCCTCCCCATGGGGTCACATGCGCCTCCACCCCTATGCCACCCCCACCTCCCCACACTTCTCACCCTTGGGCTCTGCCTCCTTGGGCCCCAGTGCACCCGGCCCCGTGTGTTACCGTGGGCACCGTGCTCCGCGCTGCGGTCGGACACGGTGAGCGGTCTGTGCAGCCTGGGCGGCTTCGGGCGTGGTGTCCTTCGCCGGCCACCCGCCGACTCTGGTTCCCCGGACGCCCAGGTGTCCACAGTCACCCTGGGCCTGATCTGGCCCTCACTGGTGGGCACGGGGCTGGGGTCTTCATCGACCAGCTCTCCTTCCTCGATGACCTGGGTGGAGCTCTGCAATGACAGTGACCAGCAGCTGGTCCAGTGGCCCCAAGCCCTGCCCGGCCCTAGTCACTCAGTTGCTGCTGCTCCTGCCCACTGGACCCTCTGCTCCCGGATGTGGCCCAGCCCTGTGTCTGCACAGACCTCTGCCCGGGGAAAGGAGATTCACCTCCAGGGCTCGGGACCAACCTCGGAAAGAGGGCGTCACCCACACTCCACGTCCTCCTGGACATCCTTGGCCTGAGGCGTGAACATGACCGGCCCGCCACGTTTCTGACCCACCCACCCCCAGCCTTTTCTGGCTGACGTAGACCCTCCCATGGACCTCCCCACGCCCCGCCCCCACACACACACCAAAGGGGAGGGGACGTAGGGCTGCTCAGGTGGGATCAGAGGGGTGTTCTGGCTCGACCCAAAGGACCCTAGGCCACCCTGTGTTACCTCCGGGTCTCGCCGTGAGAAGGGACAGAGGCTCCCGGGGTTAGTGCGGATCCAGCGGTGGCCACGGCGGGACACGTGATCCCCGCTGCCTCTCTTGGGGGCACGGCGTCGGGACACGGGAAGACAACACGAAAACATGTTGTCGGGTGTCCAAATCTCCAGCAAATGAGCCAGGTAGGGGCGGTTTTAGAGTGCGGCTGCGCTGTCTGGTTAGCAGGGTTGCAAGTTCCGCTGGGGTCTGCCCTCAGGAGCTGAGGTCACTGTCCAGTGTAGCTCAGCATTGTGACATCACTGCCTGCGTCCCCTACCCTGAGCATCTCCTCAGACAAGACCAGTGACTTCTGGTTTTGTTTATTTGTTTGTTTGTTTGTTTTTTGCACAGTATTTTTTACAATTACTCACTCCTCTAAACTGACCCCGCCCCCACACAGCCACCACACTGATGCCCATGTCCATGAGTCCTTGTTCCTTTTTGATCGATCACTCTATCCCCGAACGCCCACCCCCACGGCTGTCCACCTGCTCTCTATCTGTGTGTCTGTCTCTGTTTTGCTTCTTTGTTCGTTTTGTTCATTAGATTCCACATGGGAATGAAATCATATGGTAGTTCTCTTGCTCTTGACTGGCTTATCTCACTTAGCGTAGTGTTCTCCAGGTCCATCCGTGCTGTCACAAAGGGTAAACTTTTCTTCTCTTTCATAGTCAAGTTCTCTTCCCTTGTGTAAATGTCCCATCATTGTTTTACAGCTCATCTACTGATGAACACTTGGGCTGCTTTCACGTCTTGGCAATTTTTTTAAATGCTGCAATGAACATAAGGGTACTTGTGTTCTTTCAAATTAGTGCTTTCGTTTCCTCTGGATATATTCCCAGAAGTGGTATCATTGGGTCAAAAGGCAGATCTATTTTTAATTTTTTGAAGTATTTTCATACTGCTTTCCACTATGGTTGCACCAATCTGCATTCCTACCAACCATGCAGAAGGGATCCCTCTCTCCACATCCTCACCAGTACTTGTTGTTTGTTGATTTGTTAATGATGGCCATTCTGACTGGTGTGAGGTGGTATCTCATTGTGGTTTTAATTTACATTTCTCTGATGAATAGTGATGTTGAACATCTTTTCATATGTCTATTTGCCATCTGTATGTTCTCCTTGGAGATGTGTCTATTCATGTCCTTTTCCCTGAATTTTTAAATTGGATGTTTTGGGATATATATGTATATAAACATATATATATATATATATATATTTTTGTTTGTTTGTTTGTTTGTTTGCTTTGGTGTTGAGTTTTATAAGTTCTTTATAAACTTGGGACATAAACGCATATCAGATGTATCGGGGAATGTGTTCTTCCTTTTTGTGGGTTTTTTTTTGATTTTGTTGATAGCTTCCTTGCTGTGCAAAATCCTTTTAGTTTGATGTAGTTCCGTTTGTTTGTTTTTTCTTTTGTTTCCTTTGCCTGAGGCAATATATCAGATAAAATATTGCTCAGAGCAATGTCAGAAATTCTACTGGCTATGTTTTCTTCTAGAATGTTTATAGTTTCGGAACTAACATTTAAGTCTTTAATACATGTTAATTTATTCTTGTGTGCGGCATCAGAAGGTGGTCTAGTTTCATTTTTCTGCACTCATATCTTGAATTTTCCCAACACCATTTATTGAATGAACTATCTATTTCTCATTGTATGCACTTGCTTCTTCTTTCAAATATTGACTTTAATTACGTGGGTTTATTTCTGGGCTCCCTATGCTGTTCCATTGATCTATGTGTTTGTTTTTATGCCAGTGACATGCTATTCTGATTACTATAGCCTTAGAGTAGAGTTTGATACTAGGTAGTGTGATTCCTCCAACTTTGTTCTCCTTTCTCAGGATCGCTGTTGCCATGTTGGGCCTTTTGTAGTTCCATGCAAATTTTTGAAGTATTTTTTCTAGTTCTGTGAAGTATATCATTAGAATCTTTTGTTTAAACTACTGTTAAGTATTTTTTTATTGATTATGCTGTTACAGTTGTCACAAGTTTTCCCCCTTTGCCTCCCCAACCCAGTACCCCATTCCCTCCAGCAATCCCATCCCTTAGTTCATGTCTATGGGTACTTCATCTTAAGTTCTTTGGCTTTTTCTTTTCCTACACTATTCTTAATATCCCTCTGCCTGTTCTGTACCTACCAATTAAGCTTCTTCTTTTTTTTTTTAGACATATTTTATTGATTATGCTATTACTGTAGTTTCATTATTTTCCCTTTGCTCCCCTCTGCCCAGTACCCTCCTTCCCTCCAGCAATTCCCCCCACCTTAGTTCATGTCAATGGGTCATGCATATAAGTTTTTTGACTTCACCATTTCCTATATTATTCTTAACTTCTCCCTGTCTATTTTGTATCAGCCAATTATGCTTCTTAATCCCTGCACCATTTCCCCATTTCTCCCCCTTCTCCCTCGAAGCTGATAACCCTCCAAATGATCCCCATACCTCTGATTCTGTTTCTATTCTGATTTGCTTAGTTGCATTTTGTTTTTACTTTTTAGATTCAGTTGTTAATAGTTGTGAGTTTGTTGTCATTTTAATGTTTATAGTTTTGATCTTTTTCTTAAATAAGTTCCTGTAACATTTCATATAATAATGGCTTGGTGATGATGAACTCCTTTAGCTTTACCTTGTCTGGGAAGCACTTCATCTGCCCTTCCATTCCAAATGATAGCTTTGCTGGATAGAGTAATCTTGGTTGTAGGTCCTTGCTTTTCATCACATTGAATACTTCTTGTCAGTCCCTTCTTGCCTGCAAAGTTCCTGTTGAGAAATCAGCTAATAGTCTTATAGGCACCCCTTTGTAGGTAACTCTCTGCTTTTCTCTTGCTGCTTTTAAGATTCTCTCTTTATCCTGAACCTTTGGAATTTTAATTATGATGTGTATTGGTATGGTCCTCTTTGAGTCTAACTTGTTTGGGACTCTCTGTGCTTCCTGGACTGGTATGTCTATTTCCTTTGCCAAATTTGGAGTTTTTCTTCATTATTTTTTCACATAAGCTTTTAATTTCTTGCTCCTCCTCTTCTCCTTCTGGCACCCCTATGATTCAGATGTTGGCATATTTAAAGTTTTCCCAGAGGTTCCTAAGCCTCTGCTCATTTTTTTCAATTCTTGTTTCCTCATTCTGTACTGGTTGACTGTTTTTTTTCATCCCTATGTACCAAATCACTGATTTGAACCCCAGTTTCCTTTCCTTCAGCATTGGTTTTGTGTAGATTTTCCTTTGTTTCATTTAGCATAGCCTTCACTTCCTCCCTTATGTGTTTGTCATACTTAAACATATCTGTCAAGCCTGTGAGCATCTTTATCACCAGTGTTTTGAACTCTGTCTATTAGGTTGGCTACCTCCTCATCTGTTAGGTTCGCTATCTCCTTGTCGCTTAGTTCTCGCACTGGAACCTTGATCCGTTCCTCTTTTTTGGGCCCTACTTCTCTGTCTCCTCATCTTGACAGGCTCCTGTGTTTGTTTGCCTCTGTGTCTTAGGTAGACCTGTCACACCTGTTACGTTGTAAGGAGCGGAGCCTTAGGTATTCATCAGTACAGGGCAAACTGTTTCACCATTTTGTAGTGCTGTATGTGGGGGAGGGGTCTGAGAGGGGATAATGCCACTTGCTCAGCACTCACCCATTTTCCAGGCACTTCTCTTGCTTTCTATATGAGAACAGCACCTCTCTAGCTGTTGCCCTGGCCATCGTTCCCAGAGTGGGTGGGTCTGTGGACATTCTAGGACCGTGGGAGCCCTTTAAACAAGCAGACTCTGCTGAGAGACAGCAGTTTCTTCCTCTGCCCCAACCCCGACTTGTTTGCATAGTCAGAAGCAATGAGGCTTTATTTTCCTTGGCACTGGAACTGTGAGCTTCGCAGTCTGGTCTGGTCTGGTGCTAGGAGTGTTCCCCAGGTGTCCCTCCCTACGTTTTAAAATGTGTGACTGTGCTTTCCACTGGCCTGCCACTGCTGCCACCACACCGCATCCTCTCCGCCCCTCCTACCTGTCTGGATGAGTATTTCTTCTTTATATCTTTGTTTGTTGGACTTCCATGCAGCTCAATTTTCTGGAACTTCTGGTTGTCTCTAGTTTTGAGGTAGTTTTATTCCTTCTTAGTTGTGGAGGGAGATGCAGTATGTCTGTCTAGTCCTCCATCTTGGCCAGAAGTCTCCCAATTATTTCATTGGAATCTTGGTGGGAATTGTGTTGAATCTATAGATTGCTTTGGGTAGCGTGGACATTTCAATAATGTTAATTCTTCTTATCCATAAGCATAGTATATACTTCTACTTATTTGTATTTTCTTCCATTGTTTTCTTCAATGTCTTACAATTTTACAAGTGTTGGTATTTTGCATCCTTGGTGAACTATATTACTAGGTATTTTATTTTTATTTTCTTGATTTAATTGTAAATGGGATGGTTTTCTCAGTTTCCCTTACTGATAGTTCATTATTGGTATATAAAAATGCAACTGATATTTGGATGTTAATTTAGTATTTTCTACTTTGCTGAATCCATTTATCAGTTTCAGTAATCTCTAGGTAGAATCTTTAAAGTTCTCTATGTACAGGATCACGTCGTCTGCAAATAATGACAGTTTTACCTCTTTCTTTCCAATTTGGATGCCTTTGATTTCCTCTTTTGCCTGAGTGCGGTGCTGAGGCTTCCACTGCTGTGTTCGATAAGAGCAGCGAGAGGGGGCATGCCTGCCTTCTCCCCGACCTGAAGGGAAAAGCATGTAGGTTTTGCCCATTGAGTATAATGTTGCCCGTAAGTTTGTCATATATGGCCTCTATTGTGTGCAGGTGTGTTCCCTCTGTTACCACTTTGCAGAGAGTGTTTATCATAAATGGGTGCTTGGTTTCATCAGATGCTCTTTCTGCCTCTATTGATGTGATCATGTAATTTTTGTCCTTCATTTTATGTGGTGTATAATGTTAATTTGCAGATATTATACCAACCTTGCCACCCAGGAATAAATCCCACTTGATTATGGTATATGATCTTTTTAATGTATCGCTGGATTCAGTTTGCTAATATTTTGTTGAGGATTTTTGCTTCTATGTTCATCAGGGATACTGGCTTAAAATTCTCTTTCTTTATAATGTCTTTATCTGGTTTTAGTATTAGGATAATGCTGACCTGGTAAAATGAGCTTGGGAGTCTTCCCTCCTGTTGAATTTTTTGGAATAGTCCTGACTGGCTTCTGGCTCTGGGGTCACACTTAGTACAGTGGTCCCTACCCCAAGATTATCAACACACTAAAAGGGCTTTATTTTTTAATTTATGATCACTACTCATCTGGAATTTTCCCTTTTTAAATAATCAAAGTATTACTTCAGAAGAATACAAAAATATGTGAATAGACACAAAAAGGTACCTATTGTAGGATTTCATTTATAAGAAACCTCCAGAATAGGTAAAGGAATAGAAACAGTATTCAAACACAGGTGTGTCTAATGTCGAAGTCTGGGCTTTTACTCTGACACTAGGTTAAATTAAGAGTACAGAGGTGCCACAAACTTGCATGTTACCTCTTATTATCTTATCTTCCCAGACTCAAGAAAGAGAGGGGCTCTGACCAAGCATTTTCCTGTCCCACCCATATCAAAATATATATGTTCTGACAATGCCCTGGTTCACAGGGTTAGGAATCAGTATGTCATTCAGTTGGTAATTTTCCTTCCTTTGACTTCTGACAGAAGCTCATTCTCAAGGCAGAGCCAATTGTTTTTCTCTAATGACTTAAAGGGAGGGTAGCCTGAGGCTCTAGGGAGAAACACAAATCTATTTATCATCTTTTTCTTTGTTCCATGGATGATAGCCTACACACAGCTTTAACTGGCCTCATGGGGACAGAAATGTTGATTGTTTCCACTCTACCAAGAAAAAACACTGGTAACAAGATTTGGCTATTTTCTAGAATTATGAATGTAATTTTTAAGCAATCATAAAAGTATATGCATACTTACCAAAAACTTATTTCTCACACCAAAAAATAAATATTTATTGAGCTGATTTAGTTACAGTCAAATGTAGTGATGAGTAGACATGAGACATGAAAGATTCTGAGAAACTCCACAGCTTGGCAAATATATAATTAACAGTTTCCAACAGAACACAATTAACACACCTTCCCCCCCTTAACTAGGAATAAGGAAATTTGGAATAAAAACAAAAGCCAAGCATCTAACCTGGGTGTTTAGAGCCTGAGGGTGAGATCTCTGGCTCAATGAGATCAGGCTCTTCTCCTACAAAGAATCCAGCTTACGAATTCCTAAAAAATTATAGGCAGTGCCTTTTTAAAAAGAGCAGGATATCTTTTTTCTGTGACAGAAAAGCAAAATGAACACAGCTTTCTGTCTTTGGCTTCACCTCTCTTTCTTACTCTTTGCCCTTGCTCCTCTTTGCCAGGTTTCTAGCCAACACCACTTTCAGAGGCCTCAGTGGTTCCATCAGAGTAAAAGGTTTCTCTATCATCAGCTCAGAAAACAACTTTTTCATCTGGAATCTGCAACATGACCCCATTGGAAAGCCAATGTGGACCCGCTTGGGCAGCTGGCAAGAGGGAAAGGTTGTCATGGACTATGGAATATGGCCAGAGCAGGTCCAGAGGCACAAAACCCACTTCCAACATCCAAGTAAGCTACACCTGATTGAGCATCCATTTGTCTTCACACGGGAGGTAGATGATGAAGGCTTGTGCCCTGCTGGCCAGCTCTGCCTCGACCCCATGACTAATGATTCTTCCATATTGGACAACCTTTTTAGTAGCCTCCATAGCAGTAATGACACAGTGCCCATCAAACTCAAGAAGTGCTGCTATGGATATTGCATTGATCTGCTGGAAAAACTAGCAGAAGACATGAACTTTGACTTCGACCTCTATATTGTTGGGGATGGAAAATATGGAGCCTGGAAAAATGGGCACTGGACTGGACTGGTGGGTGATCTCCTGAGTGGGTCGGCCCACATGGCAGTCACTTCCTTCAGCATCAATACTGCACGAAGCCAGGTGATAGATTTCACCAGTCCTTTTTTCTCCACCAGCTTGGGCATCTTAGTGAAGACCCGAGACACAGCAGCTCCCATTGGAGCCTTCATGTGGCCACTCCACTGGACATTGTGGCTAGGGATTTTTGTGGCTTTGCACATCACTGCCATCTTCCTTACTCTGTATGAATGGAAGAGCCCCTTTGGTCTGACTCCCAAGGGGAGGAATAGGAGTAAAGTCTTCTCCTTCTCTTCAGCCTTGAATGTCTGTTATGCTCTCTTGTTTGGCAGAACAGCAGCAATCAAACCCCCAAAATGCTGGACTGGAAGGTTTCTAATGAACCTTTGGGCCATCTTCTGTATGTTTTGCCTTTCTACGTACACGGCAAACTTGGCTGCTGTCATGGTGGGTGAGAAGATCTATGAAGAGCTTTCTGGAATACATGACCCTAAGGTAATGCTTGTTTTTTACTCTAGCTCTCTTTATTGTTCATTATAACTCCATATGTTGTGTCTTATGCTGTAGTATGTCTATGTTCTTTCATCTAACACGAAGTATTCTCTCAGCCATCTATACAAACTAGTCCAAAAATCTGTTGCCTTGTTGAATTGAATATTTTATTGCTGTATTAAATGAAACAAAAAGAATGAGGGGTTTCAGGGGGTGTTTGTTCTAGAGAAAGCCTTTCTGGTAGAAACATCTATTAGCACAATTTTTCCTTGTGTTATTGGACTGACAGAATGGCTGTCAGGGAATAGTCTAAAATGTATACTCACCCAAAGCAAAATTCATTACAAATTAATTACTTCTCTTGGGAATTATGATAATGAATAGTGAGATCCATGCTTTAAATAGTAAAGAATCTTTTTCTGCTATTAAAAAATAATAAAATGGGAAGAACTAACATTTTATCATAAGCTCCCAAAGTCAGATGCTAGAGAACTCAATCAATGGGTATAGAAAGCGTGCGGAACTAACTGAGGTGGCAAGATTAACTAAGAACAGGGTTTCCTTATAGAATAAGGAAAGCTGTATAGCTGGCCACCTTGGGTTAGGGGAAGGTCACCAACAGTTACATTACAATTTTTCAAGAACATTTAAGAAAGTTATGTCTAATCTAAGCTGCCTTTCATATTCTAGATATTTGACCCTACAAGTAAAGGGAAGGAAGAGGGTGGAGTTCAGATAAACAGGTAAAGCAGTGGTGAGTTTCACAAATCAAAACCAAAGATTGCCAAAATTAAGTCACAATGCCATGCATGAGAAACATGAAGCAGTGTTTTTAGGGGATTAAAAAGAAAATCATAAAAATAAACCATACACAGCCATAAAACAATTTTTTAAGCAAACAAAGTAATCATTCCATTCCCCACTCTTCCAGAATAGAAAAGTGAAATTATAAATCTAACCCAGCCCACAAAACAAAGTGAATAGAACTGGACAAAGTCAACTTTCTATCATAACTAACAAGTTCTTAATAAAATGAGACAAGCCTAAATCTAAACCATTTTTAATTTGAGATAATAAATGGATTTCCACTAAGGTTTCCCCAAATATATATCTTCCCTAGTGTTGTTTCTATGTTAAAGTCTCTCGTTTATAGGTTTTTTCATATAAAGATACCCATATTATTTGACTAAACAGTACTTGACTTAAAAAGTAAGATTGTGATCTGGATTTATACACAGTTTATAAGTGAATTGAGTCCTTGCTACATAAATATCTGTAACCACAATATCAGATAACTTGCAATGAATGTAATAGCTCCATTTTTCTTCTTAATCATAATTGTTTAGCATGCTGGCTATACATTCAACACAGTCAATAAAACTATTAAAAGTTAAGAATGTAAACATTTTATCACCATTTCAGAAATGAGATTCACTTGCTTCAACCAAATACTTTGAATCAGAAATAAAATTTATAGCAAAAGGCTGTGCAGGACAGACCAATTTATGATTCACTACATGTTGCAGTAGCCAAGACAGACTAGAATGCTTTTTTTTTCTTTCCTGACGGGGTCAGAGGGCACATATAACCTTGTTGCTGGCTGCTCTTACAGATAACCCCAAGGGAGAAGCACTGGCCTGTTGTGCAAATGAAATTCAAGACGGTGGTTTTATCTTCACTCAACTATTTTTGCCAGAATAATACATGTAGCTTCTCATGGCCTCCCACCGACTCTTCTGGGAAGCAAGTTCAATGCTTCAAAGCAGGCGGGCTCTTGAAGCATGAGACATGAGGAAAAGAACTTATGAGTGATATATTTAATAGAGATTATATGGGTATTTCTCTGACATAAAACTAGCACTATTCATTATAGGCAATGCAGAAAATAGAGTGAAGTAGACAGATGGAAGCAAGCACCCATTGGCTCATCATCCAAAGTCATTTCCCTTTAACATTATGAAATGATTGACAGATGATAGAAACTTCAGTATTATTTTTATCCAACAAGGTCTTCACCTGGGTCTCTGATTTAAGGTATAGACCTGGGCATTCTTAGAACCTTCCAGCCAAGGACATCCATTCTGCTGAGATATAAGACAAGATTTTTTTTAATCACTTCATAAATAATAAAGTACATTGAAAAAGAAAATCATACCTCCCCTTTGGAATTGAATTGGCCCAGTTGAAAGGATACATGAGCATCTGAAATGAGCTATTTGCTAATTTTAATGGACTTTCTAGTTCTTTTCCAGTTTCTCATATAAAATGCCCCCTTTAGCCATGTTCTCTAATATAATTTTTTAAATGTCAACAGACAAATTATGGTCCTGCTCTAGAAAAACAACCCTCGTGAGCATTCAAGTAAATATTAAAAAATAAATAGACCTGCCATGAAGGCAAGAACAAACTTCAACCAGAAATATTAAGGTAAAGGACATTTGCATCGCCTGAGCAGGTTGTAAGCATATCCCCAAATAATAAAGACCACCTTTATTGATCTTCATATAAGTATGTGGCTGCCTCATATAACATGTGAATATGTATAATAAACACCGGCTGAGAAGGAGGGAGGAAAGCCGGAACTTCTAGACAAACAGACCCTGAAAACAGAGTGTGAGGTGAGGGAAAGAAAACTGACCTACACCAAACTATTAACTCATTCTTCTGTTCCAGGCACCACACTTGGTGGCTGGGTATTAAGCAGTGAACACAACAGACACTGTCCTTACAACATGGAGTTTGGTGGAAAAGAAAGACATTTATCAAGGGAACACATAAATCAGCTAATGATTAAATCATGCTAACCATACTGTAAAGAGAAATTACCACAGAATCAGAGAGCCTCACAGGAAACCTGATCTGCCTGGGGAATCAAAGACCCAGACCCCTTCCTGGGAGGAAAGTAAGTCTCGCTGAGATCTGAAGGATGTAAATGAGCTAAGGGGAGTTGGGGGTGTTGGGAGAGCATCTCAGGGTGACCTGGGCAGCATGTGCAGAAGCCCTGAGACTGGAGGAAGAGGGGTGCAGCTGTGACCACCTCATCATGAGCTAATTGATTGGATAGCCAGGGAAAAAGAACAAGAATAAGACAAGTAAAAAAAGTAGTGGATTTTGGTCAGCAGATGTTCTAGGGAGAAAATTTCTCAAAAGGACAAAAATCCAAGAAATGATACAGTCTAAGGACAGCCGCACTTCCCATGGGCCCCATGGACTTCCAAATTGAAAACATAATGAGAGAAACATTTCGTTCACTCTTGCAGCAAAAATCCATAATGGACCAGGAAAGCGTGCGCCATAGGAATTGCATTAAAAAAACATTTTCAATGGACAAACATAAGGTTTGTATAAAAATTCAAATGTGCTGATGGTTGCACACATCTTTTCAACATACTAAACACCATTGAGTTATACGCTTTAAATGGGTGAATTGTATGGTCTATGAGTTATATCTCAATAAAGCTGTTTTAATAATAAGCAAACAAACTGCCATGTTGCCAAATTGGAAGACCGAATATTTAAACATGTCAAATTTTTCCTTCATTTATAGGTCTAAATCAAGTCCAATCAAAATCCCAAGGGATGTTTTTGTTTGTTGATTAAGCTTCTAAAAATAATATATTAAAGTTAATATTAAAAATAGAAGCTTCAAGAGATTTGATATTGAAAACTTAATACTAGTAAAAATAACAGAAAAACTAATACACATTGACCACTCCCAAATGACAGACACTGTGGTAAACAACATTAATATAGTGTGTCCCCTCATTAACTAGTCATGGAAATTAAAATAATCCAAGTGAAACAACGTATACAAAAAACACAAAATAACAAAAATACTTAAAAGTCTTGTCAGATGTTAATACCAGTATTAATTATATTTCTCTTGAACAATTAGTTCTCTCTCTTTCATTCTCTTTCTCATTGTCAATGGGAACTTGATAAATAGCAAGATTCTCTTTCTGAGCTAACACTTGGAGATCTTAGAGGCAAATTTCTAGCATACCAATAGCAGAGTTATTGTCATTGCAGTGTGCACTTTAAGCATCATTCCTGGCTTCACGTTGTTTCTTTTTCTGCTTCATCCTATTTTAATTTATGCTATCTTCCGTTTTGTGAGCTGTAAACTGCCTTAAATCCTTTCAGGGAGAGAGCAAGATATATATTATTATTAAAATAAAATAATAAATAAAAATATCAACAGCAATTCAGAAAAAGAAATAAAATTGACCAAGAAATTTAAAAATGTTAAGTCCTACTTGTAATCAAAGAAGTTCTAACTGGAACAGTAATGAAATGATATTTTTACCTATCAAATTAGGGAAATATAACTGATCGTCCTCAGTCTTGGTAGAGGCACATGTAGATTGGCACCGGCATAAACTGCTATTAGGAGGGTGAGTAGGTATAATATCTTCATAAATCAATTTGGCCATTGTATCAAAAGCCTTAAGAGGGTTCATGCCCTGTCACCCTTGACTTCCACTTCTAGAAATCTGTCCAAAGGAAATACTATACGTAAAAACACTTTATTGCAAAGCTTCACTATTATCTTACTCAAAATAACAAAAACTTGAAAACCAGGTAAATGTCCAACAGTAGCACAATTAATGCATTGTAATATTCCTATGTGCTGTAAAAATGTAGCCAGTAGAGATGATTTTGAAGAGTTTTAAAATATCAGAAAATCAAAACATCATGTTAAGGAAAAAGTTAAGATACAAAAACATATACTACATTTCCAGTTTCATAATACCCATATGTACATGCTACAAAGAGAAGTGACTGGAGGGAAATACAGCACAAGGTTAACAGCATTGATATCCAAGCACTGTAAGTACAGGAAATATGTATTTTATTATTTTTACTCCATATGTTCTGCAATGTCCATGTATTATTTATGTAATGACAAAGTATCTAACAAGCTAAGTAAGAATGAGAATAATTGAGACACGAGACAATAGTCACAACAGCAGTGTTTGCTCCACATGCTCTGCCGCTGCCTGCAGCCTTTCAAGTCCAGGAAGGATGAGTTCCCCTTGATACAATGTTTGTATCTTTCAGAAGCTGTGCTTTCCACAGAGGCCTTATGAAGCCAGTTTTTATTCCCAACCAGTTCACTCCTTTCATAGGACTTAACATAATCTGATATCTATTTGTTTACTTGGTAATTGTCCTCCTGTGTTTTACTCATCACTGGATCTACACAGTGTTGGGTGAATAGTAAATATTCTTAAATGTTGTTCGGTTAATAAATGGATGAAAAATGGCAGTAACATTGGAATAGGGGTATAAGTTTCTGTGGAGATTACTTTGAAATGAGTGCTTTTGATAAGACCTTTTATAACCATTTTCATACTAGCTGCTATGGAATGAATAGAAGGAAAGCCCCAGTAAGGGTGCTATACTATGCTACAAAGGGAAAAGTCCCGGTGTTGGACAAATCTACAGTTAATGTATGCCTCAGTCCTAGGTTAGTCGTGCGAAGTTTAGCAAGCTATTTGCCATGGCTTCTGTGTCCTTATGTGAGAGGATTCCAGGAGATAATGGGTGTAAGAAGTTTTCTGATTCCATTCACTGCTCAATTATAAACTTCACAACGGTGGAGACCAGATCTATCTTACGCACCTGTATCCCTAGAATCTGATCATATGGCAACCACTCACTTAGGTGAGTGCTGAGTAAATAATGGACTTGGCCATGAGACCAAGCCGAGATGTCCTCTAGGACAAAGGCAGAGGGCAGGAGCTCCTCTCACTGGAAATTGGAGAGTGTACCCAAGTGAGTTCCAAATTATATCCAAGAGTAACCAGGAGTGTTTGAGCCTTGAGAATGATAAAATCAGATTATCAAAGCAAAGAAAACCTCAAGACCACGATGCCCATCTCAGAACCAAGAGTCAGAGGTGCAGGCTCCTTGAGACAGATGATACTGTCCTAGCTCGAGTGGTTCTCAGTCCCCAGTGGGCAGATTGTGGAGTCAGGTCAGAAACAGTCAGTGGGTCAGTAAGGATGAGACACACTATTCATGACACTTTATTAAAAGTTGAAAGCGTGTATTCTCCTTCCCTTCCTGAATGTTCTTCAAGGAATTTTAGGAAAACCATCAAGACTTAGCTAATTCAGGTTGATAAATGGAAAACTGAACAAATTTGCATGTGATCTGTTTATTTCCTCATCTACATCCAAAACAATTTTGAGATGGTTCTTAATAGAATTTTTTAAATAACTGCAGCTTTATTACTTTCAAATAGATACACTAATTCATAGTAACTGCAGCAAAGTGTTTTCAATTAGACACCCTGCTGGGTTTGCTTTAATGAATGTCTAAGTTCACTTCTTCATTTGAATACAAACAGAGAATGTGCCAAAGTTTTTCAAACCTGTCCCTTAAAGTAGGGGGAAATAGGCTTATAACTTTGTTTACATTATTAACCTGCTCAGCAAGCGCTATCTTTATACATAGATACTTTCTATACCAATTGATATGTCATAAGCATCTTTAAATACTTGCATATATTTTATGTAATTATAAACAATTATCTATAGACATGTCTATGGACTGTATGTTCACATCCATTTATATGATTTTAGAAGTTAATGCAGGTTAATGGGCACTCACTTGTAATTGGGGAGAACTAAGTTCCTCCAGGCCACTCTTGGACATAATGTAACCATCTGTCTACACCCTCCACCTGCGAGTGAGAGGTGCCCCGACCCTCTCCCTCTATCTTTCTGGACTCATCTTGGCCACCTCTGCATGACCACACGACCATTCAGACCGTTCAAAACCATTCTCGCACTAGATACTATGGAACAAATACAAAGAGCGCCCCAGTAGGGGGCAATGTACTGTAATTTAAAGAGCAACGTACTGGTGTTGGACAGATGGAAATTTGATGCAATTTAGGTTTGATGGTTCGCCCATGAAGAATCTCATTTGCATGTTCAGTAAGTGTCTCTGTGTGTGTGAAGATGCTGCAGACAGCACCCAAAGAGGTTCTTTTTATGTCTACAATACGTATTTTAGCTCCACACACAATGAGATTTAAGGTGAATGTTGGATTTTTATGATTGAGCCTCAGCTTGACATTTTGATCCTTAATCAGATCAGGAGCTAGCATGATATAACCACCGCGGTATCCATTGGCAAGTCAGGAAGCTGAAGTGTGAGTGCAGCTGCATTATTAACTCAGTCTGGGAAATTTGATGAGTTAGGGCGCAGTTTTCCCAATTGGTACTGCATACAAGCCTACTCTAGCCAATTATTTATATATATATATATACATATATATATATATGTATATATATACAATGTTATTCATAATTTAAGTTCAGAAAGACATTTTGTCAGAATCCATTAATATTTTTCAAACTCAAGAAATGCACTTACCGTGGCATTTTATCAGGAAGCTGCTGCCTAAAAAATGCCAAATGACAGGAAAAACAATGCCAACCCAAACATGACCTATTAATATTTCCTTAAATTCTTTTGAGCTACAGTTTTTTTTTCCACACATGGTTTGAAGACATGGGGTTAATGGAGGTAAATCTACTGGCAAGTAAGAATGTAAATGAATGTAGATATATAAATATGTGTATCCCCTGTGGTTTATATGTTTAAAATGATGATCAATCAACATCCTGAGGGTTCTACGTGAACTACATAACTTCATAATAAAACCATAGATATAATTTCTATAACAGGAACTGAAAATATCAATGTTAATAAATTTATTGGACACCTTCTATGTTTGAGGGACTATGCTAACTGCTTTGTATGGACTTTTCTCATTTAAACTTTATTGCATCCATACACATGAAAACACAGGGCTAAAAGAAATTATGTAAGTTGTCCAAGGTCATATAGCTAGTCAATGATAGAGGAAGGTTTCATACCCAACAATAGCTGACTGTAAATTATTTTCTATTCAGTGTTTTATTTATACATGCAGTGAGAATGTCCTCCGTGGCCTGATTTATTTCTCCCAGTCCTTGCCCCGCCCTTGGACTTTGCCTGAGAAAGCTGCTCACACACAAAGATGACTCAAGGGCAGAGACTGCTGCTGAGGCTGCGACATCCACATCTGTGCACACACAATAAATGGCTGAGTATGGGGTGAAAAACCAAGAGAGGCACAGATGAACTCCCCTGTACCCTCACTGTCACCATCACTGCTACCCTTTCTGGGGAAGCGTTGCAGCAACAAAATGTGCCCTTCTGGGTAATGCAAAAATTAAGAAAAAAGGAGTAACTTATCTTCATATTGTCTTCCATCTACCACCACTGTGGCATACTGTCACAGTCTCAGGTGACGCCCTGCTCCCTGGCCTCCACTCCCTCCAAGTGAAACCTCCAAGTGAAGCTATAGCATCTGAATCTGAACTGGTGCCAATCAATCTCCCCAAAGTTACATCCCTCAAGCTGTTACCCCAGTCCACCTTCAGCAGCACCCAACTCATGTAAGTTTTGTTCAAAAAAGAACAGAGACAAAATCAGTCTCTGCTCATCAAGATATTGTTTATACTACGGAAAGCTAGACATAATCTCTAGCCATTAAGAGAAGATTAGTTAAAGGAGGGAACATTCCTTCATGAGAGCATAATGTTGCTATTAAGAATAATATGAACTAGATATGTATTGTCTATTGAAAAGGTGGCGTATACAAAATATGTATATTAAATAAAATAGTCTGTACAAACATTCTACTAACATTTTTGGTTTTCCTGAAGTGGCAGTTCTGTAACAGGGGTTGCTTACCAATAGCATACAGTGATGTCAGGGGCACCCCAAATCTTTCTTCTTGCCACAGGTCCTGAAATTCCCCCAACAGCCATTTCTTCATGTTTAAACATTTTCCTCCAGAAGGCCCCTAAATGTACTGCATGTATTTCAAATTAAGACAAACATTCCCTGAAAGAGATTCAACTTCTATTAGTTTCCTCTATGCGTTATTAATTTAAGCTAGATGTTCTGCTTACAGAGAAAACAAAGTCTGTAACACTGAACAGTTGCACGAATTTTAGGGGACAGTTACCAACTATCAAATTTGAGAAAGAAGAGACCAAAGGAGGAGGCACTTGGCAGAGCTTCCTGCCAAGCTTCAGCTTCCTCTCACTCTCTACTCCTCGTAGCTGAGGCCACTTCCCACTCACATTCAGGCACAGTCCTCGTCCTTACCTTCCCCTCAGCCAGGCTCAGGGACTAATCCTACTCTTATTCAGGGAGAATTTAAGATGCCCTGTCCAGATCCTTACAGAAGTGTGGTCCAAGAACCAGCAGTTTTAGCATCTCCAGACACTTGTTAGAAATGCAGAACCTCAGACCAGACTCCAGTCCTACTGCACCAGTATCAGTGCTCTACGTCAGTTTCCATGTGACCCAGCATTAAGACTAAACTTGACCTCCATCATATACTTGTTGACTTGTATACTGTGATTCGGCTTAGCTCTGGTCCTCTCCCAACATCTTGGAGATGCTTTGACTCAGATCCCTAGCCTGCCAACTACAATTTTGACCAACTGGTAGACAACTTGGATAATGGACCTATACAGTTTGGTTCATTGTCCCCCCCAAAACTCTCCCCACCTTACTGTCAATCTGATCTATATTACTTCTTTGCTTTCTAGTCAAACCAGCAACACACCAGTCCATTTCCCAGAGAATTTCAGAAAATAATTCCTGGTGCTTGTCACTGGTCTACCTTCAGTGCAAGGAAGTTCTCCCTTATTTCGCTTTGTAAGCCTTTGTACTCTTGTTTTTCTTCTCTGTGGAAATAGTAACCCGTTTATCAGCTTCTCCTTTGAATCATTATTAACCCATTTCTTACCCTGCTCTTCACATCTTGTAAATGACATAACAAATCATTGTGTTCAGCTCCTCTGGAGGAATGAAAGGTGCTGACCTCGTACTCACATAATGTTACCATCACATGCACTTGCCCAGGTTCTTATCTACAGCTGAGCGCGGAAAGAAAGAAAAGTATTACAGAGAAGAAATATAAACTTTGATCCTGACCAAGTGATTTTTCTTTCATTTCTTACATGCTTTTAGAAAATGACCGTTTTGCTTCACTAATATGACAAATAACGACACAAACCATTTTGTAAAGAACCCCGTTACTTCCCAAATGCTTTCAGTCCAGCCTCTCCATTTATCCTCTACATCTGGTGGCAGAAAAAGCATTTGATAGGAGAGAAGACTGAGGCTCAGAGAACTTAAGTGACTTTTCCAAAGTTCAGGCAGATACTTAAACCCAAGCTTCCTAATTTCAGATCCATCACAATTTCAGTACAATGTGTTCCCTCACATTAAACTATACTAATAACTTACTAAGCATACAAGGGTAAGAAGGCACATGGCTTCCAAAGTTCTGCTCAGCATTTCAGGAAGGTAACTTGAGAAAAAACTTATCAGAACAAATAAGAAATTCATAATATGTTCATTTAATTACTGCTCAGGGTACCCTTAGTCCTTGTGAATTGCCTTAGGTGTTTAGAGGGTTTAACCTTTCAGGGAGCTGAATAGTTTGCAGGTCAAATATAAAATCAAGCAGCCAATATACTGAGAACCAAAGTCAAGTCCAAAAGTGTAGCATGTATTTTGCTTTGTGTCATATACCGAATGACTAATAGGCAGCAAGGGCTTTCAGGGTTATAATTCTAGCCTGAGGTTCTGGTAACTACATGAAACCCTTGAGTGGTTTATGAAATCATAAGGTGAAATTATAGCTCCCCATAGGCAAAAGTTGTTGAAATGCTTTCAACTGTTGAGTACCATAAGTAGTCAGTCCTTTATACCAATTATAGGAAAAACTATATTAAATGCATAGTTATTTTGACAAATGACTTTAAATATACAATTTTTTTTTTTAATGAAAATGGCAGGCAGGCAATTCATTAGCCATCTGCTCTATAAATAACTCTAAGTCACTATATATCTACCACTGAGACAAGAGCTCAGGTAACAACAACAGACAAGTCAGATCCCTAACCCTGCCCTCAAAAAACTTCCATTTTAGTGGGAGAATCGGACATTAAATGGCCATAACTCTGTGATGAGTGTTACAATGATGAACAGAATGCTTTACCAATGTGTTAACAGGAAACTGGCCAACTTGGGGGTGGGGATCACAATCAGAGAAGGACTCCTTGAAGAAGCAGTCATAGAACTGAGCTCTGAATAATGAATCAGAATTATGAAGGATAAGAAGAAGAGAAAGCTTATTCTTAACAAATATAATGACGGTGAGAGAGAAAAAAGAGACCTTGAATGGAGAACAAAGAGATCTAACCTCCATCCAAATGGCAGGAACAGCTGTATGGAACTGCTAGAGGAAAATCAGAAAAGAATAAAAAAATATTGTAACCTAAGCATTAACAAGAAATACACACACACACACACACACACATGCATTTATACACAGATATGTGCACATGTGTGTATGTATATTTTGTGTGTGTATGATATATATATCATGTAAATAATGTGTGTGTAGTATATATAGCACATCGTGTATCTATATACCATAATATATTCTGTATAATATATGCATATAATGTCCATGTGTATATAATATAGTATAAAATATGCATGTTTTGTGTGTGGATGGATGGATGTACATGTGTGTGTACCAGACCAGAATTTGAAGTGAGAAAACACCAAGCCTTTTTCTATAAAATGCCCCTCTCCAGTCACAAAAGAAAAGAATAATTTAAGATTCAAAGACTCTAGAAATGATATTTAAAGAATACCTAATTAGGATGATGAAATCAGATAAGATCATAAAATATCATGCTGAATAAAACTATAGGTACAAGATTCTAAAAGAGACAAAGAAGTGATTTAATTACATTAAATAAAGCATTTACCTAATGAAGACATCATTCATTTTGGAAGCGAATATAAATCTTCCCATCAGATGGAAAAACCCAGAAAAAGTTACTGATCACACAAGTCCTCTTTCAACAATATTTCAGTGTCATTTCAAACAATTAAATTACATTATTATTTTCAGTGATAATGCAATTTTTGTTCTATCAACTTTGTAGTATACATAATATTTTCTTAGTGACTAGGTACATTGACAGTAGAGTTTCAGCATAGTTAAAAATAAATAAGTGACCTAAAGTCATACACATAAAGTAAAAAATAGACACCGGATTATGTTTCAGAATGTCAACTACATCAATAGTAAGTAGAAAGAAAAGAAACAATTGGACACACAGACCAATAGAACAAAGCACTTACTTAAATATGTGCCCCACACTCGAAATAAAGACCATTTGCTATAGGTAGACTTGCTCTTGGTTTTATGATATTTATCAGTAATTCTGTTCTCCAAAAGTAGGTTTCACTAAGAAAATGACACTTTTGGAAAGAAACCTCAGTAATGTGCCATTTATAAAGGACACAATTAAAACAGACCTAAGCTAAAAAATTAAAAGCTTGAATAATATAGTTCGTAAAATATAGAAATTATTTTTAAATGTATTTTGTCACTTAAGAGTTCATCATAAATTCAAAAATTGTAAAAGTTACCTAAATATTTATTTCCTCTCTGAAAATCTGTGTACTAAATGAACCTCTGAAAATAATGAAATATTTTAACCATTTTTGCATTAAATACTATAATATAGTCACATAAAGAAAGAATCTGGCTTTTGGGAGTTATAATTCTTTTATAATCTTGCTCAGATGTCATTTCTGAGAGAAGTGGCATGTAATGACTGAAGTTTTAATAGCCATTCATACTTGGAATTTTTTATGCACTAATAATACTTGCAGTAAAAATGAACAACATTTTCCAAATACAATAACTCAAAAATAAATGGAGACATTTGTGCAAATATTTCATTTTTGAAAATCACCTCAGGCTGAGTCAAACCATGGAAAATTTTAGCTCAAAGAAAATTCTTCCTCCCCCATCCCCCCTAAAATTTCACAAGGATGTGGAAACGGGATTATAATGGAAGCTGTCTTGCAACATTAACTGCAGTGTTCATTCCCCTAAAAGCCATAATTCATGGCTGTTCTACAGCCTTTTTCTTTCAGCAATTATGCATATTAGAGGAAACTTCGAATACATAAAAAGCTAAATGCTAATAGAAAACCAAGCCTCACAAAAGACACGTTTACTTGACAAGTTTGTGCTGAGGGAAAATATGAAAGCTAACTAGCCCACCCAAGTCCTAGGTATCCCTGGTTCAAGGGGCTGGGAAAAGCATGAAAACTCCAATCACAGGGCACCTCCCATGGCTTACAGCCTGGGATCCCTCATCAACCCATTGGCTGTCACTTCCATCACTAGGGGACGGTGCCTTCTGTGGGAGGAGGATATAAGAACTACCAGCTCTCAGGCTGTCTGGGAAATTCAATGCAAAAGTTGCTCTCTCAAATAAGACAATCTGCTACATAGAGTATTCAAAATCACCTCTTGTCTTCTTTTTCTCTTCTCCCTGTCTTCTTCAAAGGTCCATGGAATAACATGAAAAGCACTTGCCTCATGGTATTTTGATCATCCTTATATTTTCAGTACCCAGGACAGAGTCTGGCACTTAATAAACATTAACTGGGGAAAAAATAGAAAGATCTCTAAGTCCTGTTTCACATTAGAAAACATGGTTTGTCTTGTCTCTTCTACATGACTGGGCTTTGTGATCCTGGACAAGGTACTTAAGCTCTGCACATCAGATTCCTCACCTAAGAAACAGAAATGAAAATAATTCCTACTCACATCCCTGTCTTTAGGCAATCATGAGATACATAATGTGTATAAATTACCTGAGCACAATGATTGGCCTTTGTCAATGTTCTGTAATTGTTTGTTCAATCTACTATAGAATTGTAGATGACCATAATCCCAGATTTATAGATGACCAGATGAATGAAAAAGGACAGATAATACTTAATATGAGGGCTGGGGATTACTCTAGTTATTCTTCTCATACTTCTAACAATAGGCCAAGACCAAATGCATCCTTGACTTCTCCAGGGAGAATTACTGCCAAATTCATGGCATTCAAGATTTATGTATTGACAAACATCTTTAAAATGAAGCCTGTGACCACTTTTAAATGGAAATGCTCAGAAGAAGCCCAGAAGTATTACCAAGGAATGTGAAATTTATTTGTATAATTTACAGACTTAGACTAACCCTCCAAGCAAGTGGCATAAATTTAAATCTGAGAAGACAATATGCACACAGACACACACACACACACACACAGTGAATTTATTGTGCCCCTCATTATCAGAATAATAAATCAACCAGCAACTGATGCTCTGTACCTAGAGTCTGCAGAAGACATGCAGAACAATGGACACAATTTGTCCTCAGAAAATGGATAATTAAGATTAAAACACTGCACTAAAACTAAGTAAGGAAGTGTATTCTCCATTAAGTACCCAATGAGCATGTTGGTATTCTGATTGCCTATCGAAAGTGGCCTCCTCCCCTAACTTTCTCTCTTCATACCATTTTTTTCTTTTCTTTCTTTTTTTCTCATTTTTTTCTCTTCTTTAATTTATCACTATCTGTTACTATCTGATCTGCCTTCTGTTCATTGTTTTTCTCCACAGGGTTAGAGACCTTTTCTATGTTAGTTACAGCGATTATTAGCTGGTATACAGTATGTATGATATATATGTGTTAAATTTATGGGTTCTTTGTTCTTAAACCTATTACCTGACCCAGAGATCCTAACTCAGGTGGCAGACAAGACCAAATCAGAAATATACTTGAAATCTTTCAGCAAGAAATCATTCTATTCTTCTATGATCTTCTTCCTACCAGTTAATATAATTCCAAAAATATTAATGAGGCATTTTGATGGTTTCTAAAAGTTCAGAGAAACTCATGTTCCCTTCAAAAATACATGCAAGTAAACAACTACCTGCACTACACTGTGATTAGTGAAATAACGAAAATATGTAAAAAGGAGCTGTGGCACCCAAGAGGATAGTCACCTCCTGGGAAAATAAGAGGAGGCTTCTAAAAAGAGATAGTAACAATCTAGGTTTCAAAGAAAGACAAGGAGGGACCAACAGAAATGGGAATCCCAGGCAGAGGTAATAGCCTGGGCAAAGCAAGATGGCATCAGTTGGCCTGAGTACTAAGGCTTAGAGACAAAAGATCTCAATTAACTTTCTGGATTCTCATTTTTAGTTGTTACCACTGGGTCAGTTAGCAGTTAGTACAGTAATACTACACAACCAACAACCACACGTCAGTGGCACTCAACAAAAAAACAATTATGGAGCTCACATGCTGATCAGGTTTAGCTGACCTATTCTGGGCTCGCTTACATATTTGGGGGTCCACTGGCTGCTGGCTGATCTGGTGTGGCTTCAGTACTTGCTGGGGCACTTGGCTCTGCTCCACATGGCTCATCTGGCAGCCAGCTAACCTAGGCATGCCCTTCCATGGTGACAGCAGAGCGCCATAGCACAAGTAGAAACATGTAAGCACTTTCCCAAAACTGCTTACCTCTTGCCTGCTAACATTCGAATAACTAAAGTAAGTCACCTGGCCAGGACCAGAGTGAGAGAGGGATGGCCGTCATGGTCACTTGGCAAAAGGTGTGAATCAAAGAAGGAAGAAGAATTGAATCCATTAATACAGTCAATCAATTGCACCCACTTAATCTCTGGAGTTTGGTTTCCTATTCAGTAAGTGGAGAACACAACTCCATCTTTTTATTTTTTTTATTTTTCAATGACATTGAACATTCAAAATTATTTTATATTACTTTCAGGCATACAACATTGCTGTTAGACATTTATATAATATGAGAAGTGGTACCTTCAATAATTCTAGTACCCACCTGGCATTATATGTAGTTATTACAATATTATTGACTGTATTCCCTATGCTATGCTTTACATCCATGTGACTGTTTTGTAACTACCAATTTGTACTTAATCCCTTCAGTTTTTCACCCAGCTCCCCAAATCCCCCTGCCATCTGGCAACCCTCAGTTTGTTCTCTGTCTATGAGTCTAACAATTTCTTCATCTTGACATACCAGGGTTATTAGAAGGAAATGTATAGAAGCTGTTTTTAAAGCTCTTTAGCTAAAAAACTTAGACAAAGTTATTATGAAAATCTAAAGAGATTGGTGTCACTCTGCGGTTTGCATACCAGCTAGCCATACATTTAGACAAAACATTAGTTCCGTAGACAAAACATTAGTCTTGAACAAGGCTAGTACATTTTTCAGGCTATAATCTAAAGAGGGCATCTAAATACCAAATTTGACCCCTTAGCAAGTGAGGTGAGCTCAACGATACTCATGATAACCACTGGAAGTATCACTAATGGCTACTTCCAGAACCAGGGAGGAAAAGAGGTTCTATACTGTTTCATGCCATAAACTTTCTGCTTGTGTTCACAGTGAGGTTCATGTATTACTTGTGACATTAAATAAATAAATATTTATTTTAAATGTAAAATTTTTGAAAAAACTTCATACAGTGAAACTAGTTATGTATTTTCTTTATAATTTCCTTTTCAACAGCTCAGACCTTGATCTGGACCTTCAGAGTTGCGTCTGTTCAGTTTTCATCCCTAAATATCTGTAAAGTCATAGATTTTTACATTTTATTTTTATTTTAATTACTCATGTCATCTTGTGGGTCCAGGAAATTAGGTTCTGGTCCCAACTTTGCCATAATAAAATGTTTGACCTTGGACAAGTCACTTAACCTTGGTCAACTCATGTTTCTTCATCAGCAAATTAAGGGTTATGAATTAAATAGTTCAATCATAATCAGGACTAACATCCTATAATTCCAGGAAGAAATAGTCTGTTTGCAAATGAGCCAACTTGAAATAAGTCAGTCAAGAAAGACCAATACTGTATGGTTTTACTAAGATGTGGAATCTAAAAAACAAATGAAACAAAAACAGACTCATAGGAAGAGACCAAAGGGGTGGTTACCAGAAAAGAAGGGTTGGGAGTATTGTTGAAAAGAGGAAGGAGAATATAATCAATAATACTATGGACGTTTGCACAGTGGCAAATGATTACTAGAATTCGTGGGGTGATCACATGGTAAGGTATAAAAATGTCAAATCATTATTGTATACCTGAAACTAATTAACCGATATAAGGATGTATACCAATTATGCTTAACTTAAAAAACAAAGAACATGAGAAAAAAAAAAGGTTAAATCAGGATTTAGTAAGTATACAAGTTCTTAAAATCAATTTTTAGTTTAAATTTTTGTATTTTTTAAATACACAAGCCTGCATCTCCTAAGATTTTGAGCCAGGATGTCTAGGATGGGCCTAGGTGTATATTTTGAAAAGGCTACCTAGGTTGAGGAACTGATTAAGAGCTACTGGTCCATATTATCAGGAAGCAACACTGCAGGGGAGAAGCAGATCCCAGCTCGGTACAGCAGAGTAACACCACACACGGGGCAATAGCTAAAGACGGGGACTTGGCTGAGGCGCTGTGCACAGCCACTTCCTGTCCAGCTGTATTTACTAGAAGGGGATGCAGCGAGAACATAAGTGAATTCAAAGTAAGGCAATTAGCAATCTAAACAGCCCCTTTGTTGGTAAACAGAGGGTTTAGATAGATTTCTTATTGTTTGTGTCTGAAACTAAAAGTAGTTAATATTTTTTGACTATGTAATATATATCAGGCATTAAAAAAAAACACTTTCTATAAGTTATTTCATTTAATTGTCCTTAAAGCTCAATGAAATAGATCCTATTATTTGTGTCTTACAGATAAAGAAACTAAGGCATGAGAAGGTAAGTGATTTACCTAGTAGCATTTAGCTAGTAAGTGGCAGAGATGGGATTTGAACTCCGTCAATCTGGGCCCTCTGGCTCTTCGACTCAACTGAGAACAAGTGCCCCCTTCTAAGCTCTGGTACCCCAAAAAGAATCTTGTCATTTGAATGCAAGCATGAACAGCTCTCTTGGTTGTCCGGAGGACTGCCCTGTATTGAAACGAGGCAGCAGACAGGAGAGAAAGGAAGGCAGCCTTCTGGTCTTTACTCACGGAGTTACAGGGCTGAGTCACGAGATTCTGAGCAAATGCTTGGTTTTCGTATGAATTTTAGTCTTCATTCAGATGGTAACTTAACAGCTTGCATCTCTTTTATTAATTGTTCTTACTTATGGACTTGCCTTTATACCAAATGCTTATTTCACTTGTTCCCCAAACATCCTTTGGGTTGGGTGGTAGTTTCTAATTTCATTGCTGTTCCGGGTGAAAAAACCGAGGTGCTCAGAGGTTAAGTAACTTGCTAAATTAAGGCCCAGTTAGGAAGTGATTGAGTTGGGATTTGAACCAAGTAAATGAGTAATGAATCTTTCTTTGAGCCTAGAAGTAGCTAAAAGCATTTTCAGCATTTTTAATGGTAGTGAAAAGATAATAGGGAAATTAATGATACTCAGCTCACCAACCAAGTTGTATTTGTTCATGTCTTTTTCCTAGAGATCCTGGGTGTTTTCATTCGGTCCTGTCAATATCCTTTCCTTTTAGGATGCTCCATTTTAAACACTGTAGAGGCGTAATCAAACCCTGAGTTAAAATAATGAACACTCATATTTTGTATGATCACATAATAATATTTCGCAAAAGCCTGACCTTATTTGTTAACTTAGAACAACCCTAACCTGTTGTTTTAAATATTTTAATAATACAGGTTTTTCTCCTTCCCCAATGAGGCCCACTTTTTTCCCCACTTTAATTATGTGAGCTAGAATCCTCTTTCTCACACATCTTCAGTTCTCAACCTTGTTAAAATTAATCATATAATCCCCCTTTAAAACATAGTATTAAATCACCATAGTAACACAGTATCCAAGCTTTATAGATAAAACATAACAGCCATAAGAGGGTAGCATTTGGTGTCCCCTTGACAGCTCTATAACTTTTATAGAAATGTGTTCCTTCTCCTGGCTTGTGGAAGGTGGAGGGATAGCATTACTTACACCTGTTTTATTACACGCTGCTTTTAAATTGCCACCTTGTTTTCGTTCACCTTCCTAGTTAAAAAAGGAGAGTGGAACACTATTTTCTTTCTGAATTATTTTCTTGTACTCTTTAACCACTTTCCAGGGGATGGAATTGTTTGTATGACCAGGGAGGGTCTGTTGATCTTTAGTGCTAGGATACCTTGAAAACCTCTTTAATTTTCTTATGCAGCTTATGTGAGAGAGTTTTAGAAAGGAAGGCTATTTATATTTGAAAACTTATTTCCTATAATATCCAAAGATTCAGAAAGTCTACCTTTGGAAAAGGCCTGGTGAACCTTGATTTTTTAATTTCCACTGACAATTTATTATGTAAATTATAGGTGAGAGCATCTATTTGAATATATTATCAATTCGACTATATTTTGCAAAATGCAGTGTATAAACTACAATATGACTTAATGAGTTCCTTTGAAAAAGTCAATGTCAAATTCTAAAACATCATGTTAGCATAAATATATGTACTATAATTTGGAATATTTGCATTTTTAAAGAGGAGTCCAAGCTAACTGGTGAACTGAATTTTAGAAGTGGATTTTAAAACATTTTATAACTCTTAAAAAAGAGGTTAGGGATTAATCTGATTAGTAATATGATTTTTAATTTATTGAAACATATTTTCTATTTTATGTTGCTTTTATGTGTGGTTTGCTGATATTTTGTGTTATGCAAGATTTTTTAGCTTTTTTTTTTTTAAAGATTTTATTTATTTATTTTTAGAGAGTAGAGAAAGGAGAGAGAAAAAAAGGGAGAGACACATCAATGCATGAGAGAAACATCAATCAGTTGCCTTTCACACGCCCCATTCGGGGACCTGGCCTGCAACCCAGGCATGTGCCCTGACTGGGAATCGAACTGGTGACCTTTTGGTTTGCAGGTCAACGCCCAACCCACTAAGCACACCAGCCAGGGCTTAGCTTTTTTTCTCTAATGTCTTTCTTTAAAACCTTGTTTCCATTTCTTAGAAAGCATCTTGCATTGTTAAGACACTTAGTATTTCTGTTCTATAAAATGTAAAATATGTTCTTCATAAATTAAGGAATTTTGAAAGATACAGGAATTTAGGAAAGTAATAGTTAACCTTGCCCTTTTTTGAATTCCAGCTCCTCCCCTTAGTGGCTCTGTGAACTTGATTCAGTCTTTCAGGTTTTTAAAAATTATATTTAAAAAAAATATTTATTGATTGGTTTGAGGGGGGAGAAACATTGATTTTGTTGTTCCACTTATTTATGCATTCATTGGTTGATTCTTGTATGTGCTCTGAAGAGGGACCAAACCTGCAGCCTTGGCATGTTGGGATGAGGCTCTAACCAACTGAGCTACCTCGCCAGGGCTCCTTTGGTTTTCTTTTCTGTACAGAGGGAACATTTAAGTTGCCGAGACAACTCTGTGACCAACA
Organism: Furipterus horrens; assembly: GCF_987537825.1. Taxonomy (NCBI): domain Eukaryota; kingdom Metazoa; phylum Chordata; class Mammalia; order Chiroptera; family Furipteridae; genus Furipterus; species Furipterus horrens. Next base: position 130,505 of record NW_028327209.1, read on the forward strand.
CACAGCAGAAACTCAAATTCTGCTGTTGCAATCACTGTTATTTTCTGCACTAAGAGGAGTGATCAGATGAGCAAATTAATGACCAGTTAACAGCAAGCTGGCAGAAAAGGCTTTGGTGTGTGTTAGGCCTAGGTTTAAAACCCAGTGTTTTGCAGTTTACCAGTTGGCACCGTAGGCATTGCCTCTCTAGGCTATTTCCTCATCTGTACAATGAGGTTAATAGAATGCACCTTTCAGGATTTGATGGACCTACAAACAGTGCTACCTGCCTAAACTCGGGAAGTAGAAGAAGGTGTGGTAGCTGTGATGAGGCGGTCACTAGAGCATGCTGCTTGCTGCCTTTTTCTCTTTTTTTACTAGCTCCCAATCTGTTTCTGTGAAGTGTGTAAATTTTCAGTTCATTTATAAAGAGTTCCACTGAGAAAGGAAGTGTTACAGGTTCAACGACTTGTCATGATTAGACACTTTATCAGGAAACTTACTGCACATTCATTTTCCCCTTTGTTCTGTCTTTGCCGCAGCCTCGCAGTTAGCCAAGTTGGCCAGAACTTCACGTTCGTGCTCACTGACATTGACAGCAAACAGAGATTCGGGTTCTGCCGCTTATCTTCAGGAGCTAAGAGCTGCTTCTGTATCTTAAGGTAAGGGAGAAGGGCTTGGCAGTTGGCTAGTTCTGTGAAACAATGTCAACTTCTGCGTTGTTCTTCTGTAATTAAATTTTCCAGCTGTTCTTTTTATTTTCCTATCTGTTTCCCACAAGTCACTGCACTTGGGGAGAAAGACTTCACAGTGTTGTCCTTGCACTTTAAGCTCTGCAGATAATTGTATTTATTTATTTGTATCCCATTGCCGGGGTGGGAAAGCGACCGTTGCTTCTGTGGAGTATGGGGAAGCCAGAGAGCCAGTGTGGCTTCAGTTGCTCCTGCTGTTATCTGGAGCTGTCAGAAGTTAGCCTGTTAGGCTTTCCTTTGGACATTTTGTGTATGTAAGATTATTAATAAAGTATGTGTCTGTGGCTCAGGACGTCTCGCAGACACTGATTGTGTCCTCCTCAAAAGTAACACCCTTGCCCCCTTTGGGTCAATGAGTGAGGACTGTTTCCCAACTTGGCTACCTCCGGGGAGGTTTGAAAAAAGGGCTGAAACCTGTAAGACGACTTCTCTAGGTCTTCTAAAATCCTTTTCCTCCACCAGAGCCATACTTGCTTAATGCTCTGCTTCCTCCTGCCAGAGGGGTGAGGAGTGTTCTGGGGTGGGAGGGTGTGTGGAAATCGGACTTTGGAGCCTCTGGCTCTGTGGGCTCCTGCTGGGCGCCTCCTGGGGGGGAAGTAAAGGCATCCACACACTCTCCTCTCCATCTGCCTCGGTTAAGTAGGTGTCAGAGGGGCCTGCCTCCTGTCTCTCTCTGCTCATGTGGAGCAGCCCACAGGGCAGGACAGCGGGGAGGCGCCCTTGACAAAACCCTGGTCCCCAGTCTTGGGCTTCAGCCTGGGGATAAAAGGCCAGACCTTCTATGAATTCCAGAAAGAGTAGTTCTCTGGTGTATTAGTCTCTGCACTTTCTTCCTCTCCTCACCAAGAAAAAACGGCCTCCCCCGCACCCCACCCCTGTGCCCCTCAAGCACAGATACCCTCACACCAGGGGGAAGAGGGCTGACTTTTGGAGTGCCTTTGCTCAGTAACTGTCAGTCCAGACTGCTCCTTTTGTGTTTCGCTACACAAATATTATTATTGTTTTTAATCAGCAAAAATAACTCTCCTCTTCAGGGAGCATAGCGTCTGTAATAGGGGCCCTAGAGGGCAAGTGTTGGAAATGACCTTAGGAAGGAAGTACGCCCGGGATGCTTGGTGAGACGAAATGTGTGCCGCTGTTCCCAAGCGGGCCTGGGTAGCCCGGGCCCAGGGACTGCCTGCCCGGGTGTTGGACTCTGTTGGAAACGACTGTTTCCTTTCTGATTGAGTAATGTTGGTCTTTTCTTTTCTTTTTAAAGAAAATTTTCTCTTCCACTTTTACCTAATTGGCCAGGACACTGCATATTTATGTGGTCCTTTAGAGGAGATGAGGGTTTAAACCAAGGTCTTGAAGTTTTGCAGAAAGGTGTTTTTCCCTGAAAAATTTGAGTTATGGTGTTTTCCTTTCAAAGCTGGTGTGTGTGTGTTGGGGGCGGGGGGTGACTTGGAACTGACACTTTCACAATCACACAATTTCTGGGAGTGGAAAACTATTTATTTAAAAATTTAAATAAAAAAATTGCTCTCCTCTGATTCTAGTATTTGACTTCGTGTATCTGTATGGAGCATAATGGACTTCATGTCTGCAAGAGGGTTGTTGGATAGGCTTCACACTGTCATCACTTAGAATGAAAAATAGCAGCAATTGGTGTGTTTTCTATCTGTTATGCTGGCTTGGAACTATGGAAAAAAATTTGGTGGGTTAATTCATTCATTTGTTTGTCAGCTCTTAATTGGGTGCCTACTGTTAGCTAGTCCCTGCCCTTAAGGAGTTCCTAAGACTAGCTGGGGACATGGATGATCACATTGCAGTATGCTATATGTCTGTAATACATGGTGTGGTGCGTTCTCACTATTGGCATTCCAGTGCCGGAGAATACTGAAGGTGATGAAGAGTACCGTGTGAATACTGGGATATGCATTTCAAGGGTATTTTACATGGGTCGAGGTGGCAGTCTCACTTTATCTCCTCCAGCCTGTGCATGCAGAACAGGCATACACTTTCCCTGTGCTCGGCTTGGGAATGTTGCTGGGGTGAGACATGAACGGAAGGGTCTGCTGTTACCCCTGGCTGACTGCTTGGTGACACGTTCAGTGGAGAGTGGAGAGATCTGCCGAGAGAACATGAGCACAGTTTGGGTCTGGTTTACATTATTGGCATTGTCTCTCTTGCTGCTGGGTCTCCTTGCTTTTTTTTCAGATGCTTTCCCTTTAGTTAGCCTGTGCCTTGAGGTCCAGTCACCATTCTGGTGCCCAGTGCTCTAGGTCAGGTCTGCTCATACGCCACCTCTACTCTTGCTTTCCATTTACTCTCATGAGGAGTGTAGCTCCCAGAGGTGGCGGTCTTTGCCCATGGAACTCCCACTGATCCTAGCTTCTTAGGCCCCCTCTTCTCTGATCTCTCTCTCTCCCAAGCCCACGTGCTTCCTTGGTACATATAAGCCACATGGGCTCCCTGAGCAGCCTTCTCCAGGCAGAGGTAATCATCTCCTCTGGGGGCACCCAGATGCTTTGCATACTTCAGTTATGCACTCATAAGCCTTGATCACCCTTTGTCTTTCTCCTCTTGGATAGTTAACTCTTTAGGGGTAAAGATGGCATGTTAAGCAAGTTTGTATCTCCAGCCCTTAGTGTAATGTTTGACCAAGGTAATGTGCGCATGGCTTTCAGAGATGGGGAGGTGCATTCCATTCAAATGGAAGACCAGGGCACTGAAGACTCTGAGTTAGAGTACGGGCTTTACAGGACACTAGCTGAGAGAGAAAATATGAAATATAGTTACTTGCAGAAGCATGGTTCATATTACCAAACTTATTTTATATTAACACATTGTATACAGGCATTTTGTGCCTATGTATCATGGTGGGAGCGGGAGATTTTTTGAAATATGCGCACTAATTTTGTCATTGCATAAAATCACTATAAATTGAAAGCTACTTTGAATTTTCTTTATGAAACTTTGGTTTTCTTACCTTAAAATATATTCTTTGTCATTATTATGAAAGATAAAGGCACTCATGTACAGTTTGCAAAAAATGTAGTTTTCCGTATCCTGCATACAATGTGCTAACTATGAGAAGTGAACCTTTGACTCTCACCGTGATGACCCCGGTGTTATGTGCCAGGCCTTGTGTCAGTAAAGGACTAGGCCATCAGTATTACAAAATTTAAACTTAATTTCACAATGAAAGGTTTTTACATATTCTTTATATATTCACTTGTTAGGTTCATTGTTAGCGAGCATTGTCTGTTCCTCCCACTAGACTGTAAGCTCCATGAAGGCTGGAAATTTTTATCTGTTTTGTTCACAGATTCACCCAAAGTGTATTAAAAAACTTACTTTGTAACAAATCTCATTAACATAAATACCATGGTACATAAAGTCAAATATATATTTCCTCCCATGGTTAACTAGTTTTTTCCATTAAGGTGTTTTAATTTTCCTTGAGAGTTATAATACTATTTAACTAGTTGCTGGATGGTACTTAATACTAGATTAAAAAGCACCAGCTATAAGAGCAATAGCTATGGGTAAAGTTAGTTGTTCTTCATTATAAACCAGGGAACACAAGTGTTTTAGAATTTCCAGATAGCATGGTCTACATGTAGAATGGTATAAACATTCACCTCTGAACTCTTTTAACCATAAAACAAAGTGACCTAGGATCAAATTTTTTTTTTTGTGGTTTCTGACTTGCCTAAATGACATATATCTGTCAAGAGCATAAGAGTTCAGAGAAAGAACCATGTCGTTTGGTGGGGATGGGGCGGGGCCGTGTATTATAGGAGAGATGCTATATAATAATAATGATGATAATGATGATGTCTTTCTGTACTCTTTATAAGGGAATTTAAAAAATATTTATGTTCATAATTTTTCCTTTTGTATACAGATCTTATTGAAGCTCTTGAGAAAGTTTGAGTAGCTGTCTTTTCTTTATACTCAAATAGAATTATTCAGAAATTAGAAGACACTTTGGGAAATAACTTGTTTCTTCAAGATGGTATCTAAAATTTTTGTTTAATATTTAAAGTTTTTATTCAATTAGTAAGTATCTTAGTACTTATATATATCAGGAATGAGCAAAGCGTAACACTTGGTCTTTGGCCTTTATTTACCTCAAGGTCCCTTAAAATAGAAATAAAGGTCTAACCCTGGCTCCCTATAGGATGAGACCCTTTCAGACGTTATGTTCATCTAAGATTTTGATGAGCTGAACTTTCTGAACTTGATACGACAAACGGAAAACAATATGTACTTTTTGTCCTTTACCAAATTAAAAATTGAACATGCTTCTGGGTACACTGTTCTCAGGCCATCTCTGATTTTGATATCCATCTCTCATTTCACTTCTACCCTTATGATCTTAGGAGCCACTCAATCTTTGGGAAGGGACTCTGTAAACAATTAATTAAAATATAATGTGATAAGTGCTATTTGAAAAAAGAAAAGCTATGCAAGGATCTGCAGGGTCACAGATTAGGCGGTGCCCGTCTTTGGCTGGAGAGTCAGGGACGTGCTGCTGATGATCTCCAGGTAAACTGGGTCTTTCGGAATCAGCGGGGACTTGCTCGGAGGAGAGCAGCAGGAAAACTCTTGCGGTGGTAAGCACTGGTGTGCCCAGGCCCAGAGAAGTGACAGGTAGCGCAGAATGGAAGAACGATGAGAATTTGGTGAGAGGGCAGTAGCAAGGGGCAATGCTGTAAAAGCCTCGGGGCCAGACAGTGCAAGACATGCTCAAGGTTGTGGATAGCCGGTGGAGTGCCATCGGATGGTATGGAGCAGACATTAGAAATATTGATGTTTGTATACCAAGGGTAAAGTGGTTTCTTGTGCATGAAATTGCTATTTACACAGGCTTGGGAGCTTCTGGTTGTTGTAAAAAGGGATGCTGCCCATGGCTCTGGAAGTAGCACCTTGATTTCGATTGGAAATTTTAAGCCTCAACTTTGTTTGTTTGTTTATTTTTGTTTGTTTTCAAACAATAACTAATGAATTATGTTCCCGGGTCCTTGTTGGGGAGTTACTGTCCTTTCTATGCAAGCTGGCACAGGGGTTTGTGTTTAAGCATTAACTGGGTTAAGTAAGAACTGTTTTCCTTCTGGAACACTTCCTAACTTAATGGCATGAAGAACAGTCACATCTTTTTTCATCAGCATTGTACTCATTTCTACTATGAACACAGAAAAGTTCAGTTTTCATCGAGAAAAGGAAGCTAGAAGTAATAAAAGAGTCTGGTTTTTAAAATTTTGGCTTATCTCTTAATTGTTGCAGTATTTTTAAAACACATACAGTTCAGGAGAAAAATTGAAGGACTCTTTCCTTCGGCAGGTGTGGTGGCAGAAGCCCTTTTGGATTGTGTCTTACCTGCGTTAGTTTAAAATAAATGTATGGGGGGTGGGTAAGGCAGTTGGGAAGGAAAGCTACAGGGACAGCTCCCAGATTTGTACCTTGAAAGCAGGTGCTGGTGAAATATTCCAGAAACAGATGGATCTCCCGTCCTTGTTTTAAGCTATTTATAGTTGTCTCGCCTGAGGGTGCCCTGCTATACAAAAATGCACAGCCTAATGTTTGAGGGCAGTTTGGGCATCAAAGCCGGGGCTCCTTTGGGAGAAATCAGCCTTTCTTCCCAACACCTTTAAGTGCCATTTGGGAAACCTGGATCTTTCATGCTATTTAACAGAAGACTTTCTCCTGCTTTTTGAGTGTTTTCATCTCTCTGAAGCTGTTTGATTTCTTTTTAATTCCTCCCCTTAAAAGTACAATGGGTACAATGTTGTTTTCTGGATAGTCGGCTGGAAGAAGGCCTGATTGCTGTGGCAGATTATAATTCCTCCCATTGTGGGTCCTGGCACATGGCTTCAGTTGGATGCCAAACCCATGGGATAGGGCCTGTGGAGGCTCTGGTTTACTAGGCCCAGGGCCCTTTCTGAGATTCTCAGTATTTTGAAAAGCTTGCATGGTGGTGGTGGTGGGGGTTGTGCTCATCAGAAACATCACTTTGTGGGAGGTTATAACTTTTTTTCCCCTTAATTAAAAAAAAATGAAGTGGTTGGGGTATGTTGCATGTTTTATTGTCACACAGATGCCTTCATGCTTAGAAACATATAATCCTCTGGGGAGCCACAACTCAACAATAGTAACAAGCTGTACTGTTTAAAGAAAATCACCTTTGAAGAGAAGCAAAGGAAATGGAACTGTCTTTGCTGTCCTGGCGGCCTGCTAGTTGAGGGTTGGGAAGCTGGACGTTGGGAAGACAGGCGTGTGTGTCTTCTGCACCAGCAGCCCACCACAGGGCTGCCCACAGTAGGAAGGAGTTTCTTGTGTCTTCCTGGTCCTTCCCTTAAGCAACCTGAGCACAAGGTCATGGATATTTGAAACTTCAAGACTTTGGCTAAGAGAAAATTTTTGTTTTGAGACAGAATGAGTTGGACGTTACAAGAAGACATGGCATTTTCTCACTTTGTTTTGAAAGCAGAGCACTCCCTCATCTTAATGCTCATGAAGCTTCCTTAGTGCAGGGCAATGGAGGGAAAGCGCCCTGGGACTCCGGGAGTACACTTCTGGTTGGTTTTTTTGTTTTCCCCATACATCACTCACTCGTGTTCTTACCTCTAGTAACTCCTATTGATGGCTAATGTTATACCATTTTGTAGATGGATAGACTAAGCCAGGACAAGTCACTACAGAGGACGTGGAAGGGAAGGAGGAATTAGCATTTATTTAATATGCCAAGGTATTTACATAATTCTCATTTATTTTTATTATAACCTTATGACGTTATCTCCATTGTAGAGATAAAGGGGTTGAGACTAAGAGATGCAGTGACTTTCCCAAGATCTCGCCAGGAGGAACTAAAGGAATTTGGTCTGGAACCCAAAAATACCCAACCCAAAGCTCATACTCTCAACTGCTTTAGGCTTATTTCCAGTAACTTTCTTTTGGCTCTGATTCACAACTTCAAATTTTATTTTCTTGGCTCCAAAACAACATTTACAAGTCTCAAAAGTTTGTCCATCTCTCCATATATATATTTAGTTAAAAGAGCCATGATGGGTAGTTTGCCATTGCACAGTGATCTCTGATGTGTGCTTACAGGACTCTCAGAAATAATGTACTACAGCCTGCCTTCATTTTATTCACGATGAAAATGAGACCCGAAGAAGGAAGATTTTTATCCTAAGTTCTTTAGCTGGTTAATAGCAGTCTTCTGACCCCCAATCCAGAGTTTTGTCCAGGATATGGCAATGATTCTTCGAACTCTGTAGAATAAGCCCCAGACCATCTGGGACTAAGGTTTTTCAACACTCAGTAACCTCCATTTAACATCATGGACTCACATCCCATTTTGGCCAGCATCACTACAGTTTATATGATTATGGAGTAAAGAACATGATCGATTTTGTTTAAACATGATGCAGGGTGTGTCTGAATGGAAAACCAGTAAAACTGGGCCTGCCTTTTGAAAGAAAGAGTCCTAAGAATTACAAACGAGGGAGACTTTTTGGGAGATGGAAAAACATTCATTCTATAGGAGAGGCCAGTTGGTGCTACTTGGTTAAGTTTGAGTTTCAGCAATACTTCTTGGCCCTTCCTGCAAGCAAACCACTTTCCTACAACAGCAACAACCAGCGGAAGGATTAATTTGGGTCTTATCTTTGCTTTTCACTGGGCAGGAGGTAGAAAGGAAAATAACTCAATATGTTTCACACCTAAAATTGCCCTTTGGATCTGAGATACACTCTTATTTTATGAGCAAGATAGATTTGTGACTATAAAAAGGAGTCTGAATTTAGGATGTCTGGCCCTTCCAGTGATCAGTTTCAGAAGCAGTTGGAAGCTTAACATTTCTCCCTCATCAAGAGAGGCTCCAGAAGACCGAGGTAATAGTGTACTTCTTTACATCACACAGAAAAATCATTATGCCATCTGAAGTTTGAAGAACCCACAATTCTAACAGTCAGTTATGAGCCACTTATTTTTCAGATGCTAATTTTTGAGATTATGAAAATACACTTCCTCATTAGACAAATTTAGAACACTTCAGAAGACTAAGAAAAGCAATCTATCATCCCACGTCTCCTATGTTGACTAGGAGTGTTTCTTTCCTTGAAGTGCGATCCTGATGTAGGCATAGTTTTGTATCTAGCTCTTTCTCCTGTTATATTGTAAGCATCTTTACATATCATTAAATAGTCTTTCCTGTGGATGTTTTTGACTGTGTAATTTATTTGTATGAGATTGATTTATGAGGGAAGAAGCTCTTAGTAATTAGAAAAATTATTTCTTTCTAAGACTTATTATTTTCTTAATGCATTTGTTGTAGTGAATTTGTCATTCAGTTAATTACTTTGTTTTTTTTTTTTCAGTAAAAAAAACACCCAACTGCTTTTTATCTTAACTTATGTGTGATTGCCTAATTCTTAACTTCTGAAAGCATTGAACATAAAAGTCATAGTTAAATCAAGTGGTAAATAATGTACTTAGTTTACTTTTCCTTTCCAGATTTCACTTTGTATATTTATATCTTCAAAGTAAGCAATCCTTTTTATTAGCATGAGTTATATTGGAAATTGTAAAAAATAATGTAGCATAAAGGGAATGCTTTTAAAATTAGATAGCAATGTAAATTTTGATTTTTGAATATATTACATTGTGAATGAAAACTAATCATATCTTATAACTTTATGTAGACATTTAGGAAGTTTTTAAACATTGCAGAAAAAGTAAATTCTGTATTATAGTATGCAATAGAAACTGAATAGGTTTTTATTTCCCATTCATAGGGCATGGAAGTACCAGAAATCTTGAGCAAAACCAAGGGCAACTGTTGTCATTTAATTCAATTCATAAGTGTTAGACTGCCCCTATGGAGATTTTTAATCCCTTATCTGTAATACAAAGCAATATTTATTACAAAATTAATTCTGAGAGGCATCGTTTATGGTTTCTAATCCATTCTGTTTCAGATGTCTTTGAAGTAAAGTGGGTGGAGCTTTGTATGTGGGGTTAATTGTCCCATTGTTCATTTATTCAGTCTTGGTATTTTAACTAGCTCTTTATGTGTATTAATGAGCCCAAAATGCAGCAAAAAATGCTTGGCTCTAAAATACTTGACATCTTAAAAAACTTACTTAAAAGTGTGGTGGAAAAAGAAGTTGGGTGAAATTCAGTGTCCTGTAGTTTTTTGCCTGAGCTCTTAATGACTGGTTTCCTTTAAAAAAAAAAAGAAAATCTAGTCCCATAGAAAAACAAGATGTTTTGGGGTGGGGGGACTAAGAAACAAAAATGCACTGCAAACAAAAACAACTCCAACTTAAAGAGGCTCTAAAGAAAGTATACCTGCTCATGTCCAGATTTCTGCTGAGCTAGGATTTTTTACTGTCAACTCTGTGAAAAATAGCAATTTTGGATGCCAATTTTAGAGAAATTTATGTTTGTACCTTTTTATTAGTATGTGAAAATATACTGAATATTGATAATCTTCATTAAGTAAAAACAATTCTACATTGTTTCCTGACCACTGGAAACAATACTTGTTTTTACTCTTTATTAAAACTCCCCAGGGATTACAGTTCTATAGATCTTTTTACTTGAAGAGGTAGTTTAACTTTCATGTAGTGGGATTCACTGAACTTGTCCTTTCCTCAGAATCAGTACTTGTGTTTTAATGGAAAGAACATTGGTGCTGTATTTTATTTTTTTAATCTTCTGAAAATTAGGTTTATAATAAGGTTTCATTTGTCCATCATTCTTCTTTGTCTCAGTACTTCAGTGGTGAACTGAGGATAATACTAATTCAGAATATTGTTGTAAAATTGAAGCAAAAACAGTAAGCACTTGGTAGTTCTTTGTATATTATATCTACTGTATAAATGTTTAATTATAATCCTGTGCCTTCCTTTTGTGAACTGTGAAATATAACCTGCAAACATAAAAGTACATTAAGTTTAATTATATAAACACATATACAAGTGTATATGTATTTATTATATATGCTCATACATATACACAGAAGTATACATAAATAATTATGTAGCAAATATCCACGTAATCACCATGTAAGTTAAGAAATCTCTGCCCCAGTGTAATTTTTTCACCTATGTATGTATCCTTAAATAATACAGGATAGTTTTTCTGGTTTTGAATTCTGCATGAATTGAATTATTGAATTTGGAATTGTTATTTTGTCTTCTTTTGCTTAACTGCTGAACTGCATCCGTACTATTGCTTATAATTATACTTTGTTTTCTTTGCAGTGTAGCGGTCCATATTGTGTGACCATGTTTCTGTTCATTCACATGTTCAACTGTAGGTGGCCATTTGAGCTGTTTCCAGTTTATGGCTATTATGAACTTTCCTGAATGGGTATCTTGGTGCACATAGGCACTAGGTTCTTCAGGGTATAAACTTGGGAACTTGGATAGCTGTGTATGGGGAACATATATTTTCAACTTTATTAGATAATGCCAGATTGCTTTCTAAAGTGACAACTATGCCATCTTTCCCCTGCCAGCTGTGAGTGAGCACTCCTGTCATCTCGCACTGCTGCTGGTACTCCTTGCTTTTTGAAGAAGGCATGCAGCATGCTCTTCTCCCTCCTCACAGTCTGGAGAGCTACGTCCTGTCCTCCTTTACTTCCCCAAAGATTAATCTGGCTTCATCGTGTGAAGAGGCATTGCTAGAGAAAGAGGCAGTCCCTGGGCTTGGGAGAAGGCAGCTGACCAACGCTGGACAGTGACGTGAGCTCCAGGGTGACATGGCGTAAAGAGCCTGGCCTGGAATCAGAAGTGTGCTTCTGGGTGCTCCATCTATCCTCTTTGAGCCTTGATTTTCTCTTGTCTACCTTTTTGGGAGGACTAGAGATAACACAGGCAAAGGATCATGGTAGGATAGTCACTGGCACTTTGCAGCATTACACAGTGGAGGAGTTGTTAATGGAAGGATAGTCCAATTGTAACATATACATGTCATTGTCATAGATGTGATTTAGATGGGCATGTGCATAACCAAGTCTATATAAGGCTGGTCACGTCAACTTGAAGATGACATTTGGTGGCCATGAGGTAGGCACACTTACACTTTGTTGGTCACTGTGTAAAATGGTCCAACATTCCTGAAAAACAATTGGCAATATATCTTCAAAACCCTTGAAATTATTTCCATTTTTGGGAGTCTGTTTTAAGGAAAACTTATATGTACAGATACATAGATGAAGATGTTTAGTATATTGAATCAAAAATTAGAAATAATTTATGAAAAGGGATACTAAATTTAATTAGATACCATGTAACCATTAAAATTATTCTTTCTGTGATTATTTAATGACACGAAGAACATCTCAGACAATGTTATACAAAAAAGCAAAAACCAAATTTTTATGCGCAAAATCTCTTTTTTTGTAAGGAGTTCATTAAAAAAAAAACAAAAAAACAAAAAAATACCTTAGATGGTTGGATACTGAAGTATTAACAATTAGAAAAGTTAGGTAAGGGAATCATGAGTGTGTTTCATTTTCTTCTTTAGTTTTACATATTTTTTAATTTGGAAAATTGTAACTACCTTCATGTAGTATATGATTCCAAATATAGAATGCCTCAAATGGTAGTGCTTTAACTACCAAAATGATGACTGACCCTGTCTAGTCGTCTCCCCCTTAATTTAGGGAATGGACTTGAGCTCTAGAATCAGACTTACGTTAAAATTTTGATTCTACCACTCACTAGCTATAGGACTGTGAGCAACATAAGTCACCTTTCTGAGCCCCAGTGTCCTCTTTTGTAAAATAGGAAATAGTTCCCATGATTAACTAAGACTTTTGGCGCTCAATTCAAAGTAATTATTCCTATGTTGCCTTGCAAGATTTAAAAATAATACCACTTAATAAATGTACCCTTGGTGTAAAAACAGCTTTCAGGGGGAAAAGGCTTTATTAAAATTTCAGATTGATTTCAAGAAGCATTTTAATTTCAGAAACTTTAAAAATAAGAATTCATCTTAATTGAGAAATGATTGCATTAGTATTAATTTTACAGTGGGATATTTAGCATCTTTATAGATTATCACTCTTCCCTACTAGCTGACCTTATAATTTTCTGAGAAATCTCTATCTTATTTGTGAAAGTACTAGGAACCCATTCCCAATGCTGCCTCAAACCTGCTTTTTATGGCTTCAGGATCTCTGTCATAACCCGTTTTATGTTTTCACAAACTGAGCCCCTGGGGAGCTGTCTGCACTTCTCAGTGTGATCCAGCTGAATTCCTTCCCTTCCCCACTCGAGCCCTTTGATTTGCCAGGTTTTTGTTCATCTACCCTAAGGATGGACTGAGATTACTGAGCACTGCCTCTCTGGTGGTGCAAAGTGAGAATTGTTTTTAATTGAGCAGAAACATGTGGAAAGATCAGGAATATCTCAAGGGATTACAGAAAAATTCCAAATTTGTACTACTTACAGCTTGTGTTTAGAACAGGGTCTGCTGGGAATAAATGTTAGTTAGTGTGGCCTGTGACCTTAAAAACTGTTGACATGGACTTCAGCCAGAAACTAGCCACAGACCTCCTTTGTTAAACTCATTCATAGCTCCTTGAAAACTCTAGTCAGTGAAAGTTGCCAGCTCCAATCCAAGCACAGCCTTCTTCCCCCCGCCTGCTTTGGAAACAGAGGACGCCCCTTAACCAGCAAGGCTTCTTTAATAAGACTACATGGCCTTAAACGCAATTGGAATTGACAACTTCCTGGCTTGGGTTTGCCAACTGGCAGGACTGTGAGGCCGAGGGGACAAACAGCATTGGGGCGCTGCGCACTTGTGTTTGTGCAGAGGAGACTGAACTCCAGAGCACTGCGATACCCCAACAACTGCAGGAGCAACACTCTGGCCTGAATCGGACATGTCTTCCTGGGGTCCCTGGCTGGGAGAGACAGTTCAGGGTTATCTCTCAATATAAGTAGAAGAGAAAATAACTGCTGTTTCTTTTTGTTTGTGATGATCCTGGCCTTTCCCTTCTTCCCTCAAAACCCGTGATTTAATCTTTTCATTGGTGTTGCATTGCTCAAATTTAAAATTAGAACTAGCAACTCAGATGGAGAATTATTTATTTTATTTTTTACTTTTTGCATGGCACTCAGCACCCACCCACTCTGGAGCTTCACTCAGAAGGTATTGAGGAACCCTAGGCATGAGCAGATTGAGCAGTCTCTTGTCCCTGCTCACTATCAGAATGAATCATAAGAAAAGGCCTTAAATGATTTGTTGCCTTTGCAAAACAGCATAGTAATTGAGACTAGAAACTAATATTCTCCTTGGTTCTTGACTTTTAATCCAAGACTGGATTATCTGAATTTAAAGGCAGGGAAGCAAATAGAATGTTTTCGGAAATGAAGTAGTTAATCTGACTACAAACAGGAAGCGGGTATTCTGTTTACAGACTTCGTTTTAATACTGTCACGTGTTGATGGTGTGTAGGGAAGCCGTCTTAGTTATAGATCGTCATCCCGAGAGGTACAATCTTATCAGTTCATATTTCTTTCTACTTAACCATTAGTTAAATTTTTGTCGTTTGTTAAATTTTTGTCGTTGGAATATAATATTTATTTCCAGTTATGTTGTTGAAATTGTTATTTTTAACATAAACACTTTAGCAAACTTATCGCTTCTAAAGCTGCTGAGGTTTGGCATGATTTTAACCAGTCATGTGTGAGGAGAAAAAAGGAATGTTACATTGGCCTAGGAAGCAGTGGCACATAGGCTTAGGAATATGCAAACTCTGAAAAGAGAAATTATATAATTTCCTGGAGACTTTACAAGAACTGAGCTGTAATTAAAGGAGAGTAACATAAGAGTACCTCATCTGTGGTAGGCACTCCATAAGTATTTGTTGAATGAATATAATTGGTGAAATAACTTATTTCCCAATGCCAATATTTGCCTGCTTATACACACTCAATTAATTTCCCTTTCTCAACACCCTTAGAACATTTATTCCTCCCACAGAAGGTACACGATGCCCTCATGTTTAATTACCTAAAGTTCTAAAGCAAATCTTTTAGATATAGTCAGAACTAGATTCAAGTTCTGACTTATTAACCATGTAGTAAATCACGTCACTTGACTTTTCTGATCTTCATTCCCCACATCTGTAAAATAAAGATACTGAGACACACTTTGTAAGTTGTTAACATACAGGTAAAAATGTTATATAAAACACCTAATTTAGGAGTCAGCAACAAGAATTTTTCTTTAGAAAGGACTTATTATTTTCACCATGTGCTCTTACTCTCTATCATGAGAGAAGGTCTCGTAAATTGGCTGCCTCTACGACTCTCCCAGCTCATTCAGGAAATGTAGTTATTCTGCAGACCAGCTATGAGGGATTGGAAGTCCCAGACTCTTAAATAGAAAGTATTGAATAGCCTGTGGAGATTGTTTAATGATTGTTTACTATACCTATGCACTGTACTAGGAGTAGATTAGATTGTTAGAAAATATATTTAGATACATAAATAGGTGATTAAGAAAGCCGGATTCTATTTTTGCTTGCTTTTGGACAACTAGGACGATGATAGTAAGCTCAGAACATTTAGTAGTACAGAAAGTTATGGGGAATTCTTTGAACTTGTGTTAAGAGTTCCCTTTCACACAGGACTTCACTACAAGTGTTTCCATCCTTAAACACACTTGAAAGTTTGTTTTACAAGAATTAATTCTACACGTCGAGCTGATGAATCGTTGGGTTTCATAACCTCTATATTTATTATACGAGTTTCACCCTTGGTGTTTTATGTGAATAGCAAATCATAGAAGCCCCTTTCCTGTCTCCTGCATAACCAGGAGATTATAAGAATGTGCTCTGGACCAGGCGGAGGAGGGTGAAGAACTCTGGTCTGTAGAAGAGGGAAGATTATTTGTCAGATTTTATTTTCCTGAAATATATTTTCCTAAGAGTTCACAAGATGAGAGTATGTCATCTCTTCTCTAAAGATTCCCCACCCCCCAATGCTGCCTCATTTTCTAAACTTTCATTAATAGCTCTTTGCAGCTGAAGCAAATATTTTAGATCTTTCTTGTACTCTCCTCCGGCTGGGAGTGTCTTTCACACATCAAAGGCAGATATGAGCCTCTCATTAAAAGATAGTATGAGCTCATCATCTCAGAAGAGTGGGACCTGAAAACCTGAGATAACTTTCAGCTACAAGTCATATCTAAGTCAGACTGAGATTTTTCTGTGGGTTACCACATTTCTCAATTTGTTACTCCAAGATGCTTTAAAGCCTACTTTTCCCCTTGGTTTTTTTATACCTGAAGATTATCTTTATTCAGAACAGGAAATTAGTTGTAGAGCTTGGTGGAGATAAATGCTTTAAAATGTATTTTTAATAAGAAAATAAGGATTCCTAAAGCTTAGGAACAAAGCCCAGGTTTTCTTGTTATTTTTCTCTCCCTCCTCTCCTTACTCTCTTACTGCACTTCCTGCTCCAGTGTCTACTAGGTAATTATTTGAAACTTCTAAGTCAGCTCCGAAAACAACACAAATCCTTCTTTTCCTACCTTTTGCTAATAAAAAGCAATACAGAAATCAAAGCAGTTGAACAGATTTCTTGAGTTTGTGGAGGACATCTGATTATATTCTTCAGATTTTTATTTTTAAACACTTCTAGATTGGTTGAAAGCTGGAATGTTAATAGTATAGCTAAAAGCCACACTAAATGTTTTTTAGCTTCTCTTATATGTATCTGTGCACAGGCATACACGTGAATGTGTTATAACAAAGTAGTGCAGGTTCCATCATTTGAATAGTAGCCACAGCAAATCCAGATTAAGTCTTTTCTGTGGTATTTACTTTCCTTACTTTGGTCAGTTTCAAATTCTGTAGTATTTGCTAACCAAAGGTGAAGGTTGTCCCCCCATAAATATTAGGATCGCCTGCCAGCCAAATCCCAGGCAACCCAGTGAATTACTCTCTTTGATAGTAGGAAAGTCTGGTTCAAGTTGCTCTGAATGGCATTTAACTATATAACAATAGCCTTAACAAAGTTGCTGGTGTCCTTCAAATAGTTTCTGTACCAGTAGCCAATTCTTTTGGCACTTTAGGATACGAGGCTTGTTCCATTGATAATTTGGATTGCAAGTTTTCAGGGCATTGCATAGCCAATAAATAATGAGGGGGGAGAGAAAAGTACATAGATGCGTTGAAAATGCATGAAGTGAGAAATGGAAAGCAAGCAAGCAAACAAAAACATCACTCTCTTCCACACACACATGCATGCATACACACACACACACGCACAAACCCAGAAGCTGTTGACTCGGCAGTTTTTCATTCTTTATGGCTCTAGGGACAGGTTTAAATTGGGAATTTTTTTTTAATTCTCTTGTGCTGTGTTGAACAGGAAGGCAGTGTTTGATGTAATCTGGCCCAGATGTCAGCAATGTGCAGTGTTGTGATGATTATTTATCTTCAGGTTTTTGCTTTGTTAAAGGAGAATCAGCAAACAGTCATTTCAGGTTGTAAGTTATGACTGTGTGTCTTATAATTTTCTGAGTACAGCTCTTTTACGTCCTTGATTAAGTTTATTCCTAGGTATTTTATTCTTTTGGAAGCAGTGGTAAATGGGATTGTTTTCTTTATTTCCCTTTCTCTTAGTTTGTTATTGGCTTATAAAAATGTAACTGATATCTGGATATTAATTTTGTATCCTGATACTTTGCTGAATTCATTTATCAGTCCTAATAGTTTGTTGGTGGAATTTTTAGGTTTCTTTGAGATCCTGTGAGTGTAACAAACAAACATATAAATTAGTTCAAATATGTTTTAGATTTAATTTCATTTTAGCTATTAACTTTAAAATCCTCTTTAACAAATACTAGTTACGAGCCTCTTGATAAATGTTAATATGCTCAGTGCTTTACATTCTGTATATCATTCCTCATATTTCAATTTCTTGTTCTTTCTCAGTTAAGAGTGTGAAACTGGTGGACTCTTCTAATGTTACCTTTGAAAGAATTTTCTCATATGTTTTGTTTTGTTTTGTTTGTTTATGGTTACATAAGCGCTTAATTGTAAATGGTAAAACTTCAGTGACTGCAAAAGCAAAGCAGTCTGTTTCTGCACTTTGAATTCAGGTGTATTTGTTTTATGAGTATTTGTGTGTGTGTATTTATTATTTTTTTTCCTTTTTATTTGATTTATTGCGGTGACACTGGTCAACAAAATTCTTCAGGTTTCAGGTATACAATTCTATAACACATAATCTGTACATTGTATTGTGTGGTCCCCACCCCATGTCCAGTCTCTGTCCATAAGAGTATTGTTTTCAAAATATTTTCAAAGGATAGAAGTTGCTCATAGTGAGTAGAAGGAGGGAAATAATGAAGATCAGAGCAGAAATAAGTGAAATAGTCTAAGAAAATGATAAAAAAGATCAATGAACCCAAAATCTGGATCTTTGAAATGATAAACAAGATTGACAAACCTTTAACAAGACTCATCAAGAAAAAATGAGAACCCAAATAAATAAAATCAGACATGAAACAGGAGAAATAGCAACTGACACCAAAGCTAAAAGGATTGTAAAAAAACATTGTGAATAACTGTATGCCAACAAACTGGACAACCTGGATGAAATGGATAAATTCCTAGAAAACATACAATCTTCCCAAACTAAATCAGGAAGAATAAGAGAATCTGAATAGAAAGATTACACTTAGTGAAATTGAAGGAGTAACCAAAAACTCCCAACAAACAAAAGCCCTGGACCAGATGGCTTCGCAGGTGAATTTTCCCAGACATTCCAAGAAGAACTAACCCCTCTCCTTCTCAAACTATTTCATGAAATTCAAGAGGAGGGAAGGCTCCCAAGCTCATTTTACAAGGCCAGCATTATCCTAACTCCAAAACCAGATAAAAACACTATGAAGAAAATGGAAGGCCAATATCCCTGATTAATATAGTTGCTAAAATCCTCAACAAAATATTAGCAAACCAAATACAATAATGCATTAAAAAGATCATACACCATGATCAAGTGGGATTTATTCCAGGAATGCAAGGTTGGTACAACATTCGCAAATTAGTAAGTGTGATTCACCACAAAAACCAAATAAAGGATAAAAACCACATGATCATATCAATAGATGCAGAAATAGCATTTGATAAGATCCAGCACCCATTAATGAAGAACACTCTCAGCAAAGTGGGAATAGAGGGAACATACCTAAACATAATAAGGCCATATATGACAAACCCACTGCCAGCATCATACTCAATGGGCAAAAACTACAAGTGTTCCTCTTAAGATCAGGAAAAAGATAGGGATGGATGTCTGCTTTCACCTCTCTCATTCAGCATAGTACTGGAAGTCCTAGCCACAGCAATCAGACAAGAAGGAATAAAAGGCATCAAATTGGAAAGGAAGTAGTACTGTCATTATTTTCAGATGACATGACACTGTACATAGAGAAACCTGAAGATTCCACCAAGAAACTGTGAGAACCGATAAATGAATTCAGGAAAGTATCAGGATACAAAATTAATATCCAGATATCAGTTACATTTTTATAAGCCAATAACAAACTAAGAGAAAGGGAAATAAAGAAAACAATCCCATTCACCACTGCTTCAAAAAGAATAAAATACCTAGGAATAAACTTAATCAAGGATGTAAACAGCTGTACTCAGGAAATTATAAGACACTGAAGAAGGAAATTGAGAAAGATACAAGTAAGTGGAAGCGCATATCATATTTATGGATAGGAAGAATTAACGTCATTAAAATGTCCATTCTATCCAAAGCAATCTATAGATTCAGTACAATTCCTATCAAGATTCTAATGACATATTTCACAGAACTAGATCAAATATTCCGAAAATTTATATGGAACCACAGAAGGCCCTGCATAGCAACAGCGATCCTGAGAAAGAAGAACAAAGTTGGAGGAATCAAACTGTATTATAAGGCCATAGTAATCAAAACACCATGGTACTGGCATAAAAACAGACACAATCAATGGAACAGAATAGAGGACCCAGAAATAAACCCATACCTTTATAGTCAATTAATATTTGACAGAGAAGCAAGCACATACAATGGGCTAAAGAGCGTTTATTCAATAAATTGTGTTGGGAAAATTAGATAGCTATGTGCAGAAAAATAAAACTAAACCACTTTCTTACACCACACCCAAGAATAAATTCAAAATGGGTCAAAGACTTAAATGTTAGACCCAAAACCATAAAAATCCTAGAAGAAAACATAGGCAGCAAAATCTCAGGCATTGCTTGTAGCAGTTTTTTTATTGAATATTATCTCCTCAGGCAAGGGAAACAAAAGAAAAAATAGACAAATGGGATTACATCAAACTAAAAAGCTTTTGCACAGCAAAGGAAATCCTCAACAAAAAGACAACCCACAGAATGGGAGGACGGATTCACCGACACATCTGATAAGGGGTTAATAAAGTACTTACAAAACTCAACACCAAAAAACAAACAACCCAATTAAAAAATGGGCAAAGTACCTGAATAGACACTTCTCCAAGGAGGACATACAGATGGCTAATAGATATATGAAAAGATGCTCAACATCACTGATCATCAGAGAAATACAAATTAAAACCACAGTGAGATACCATCTCGCACCTGTCAGAATAGCTACCATCAATAAGTCAACAAACAACAAGTGCTGGCGAGGATGTGGAGAAAGGGGAATCCTTTTGCACTGTTGGGGGGGTGGGAATGCAGACTGGGGCAGCCACTATGGAAGGCAGTATGGAGATACCTCAAAAAATTAAAAATGGATCTACCTTTTGACCCGGCAATCCCTCTTCTGGGAATATATCCAAAGGAACCCAAAACACTAATTCAAAAGAACATAAGCACCCCTGTGTTCACTGCAGTGTTATTTACAATCACCAAGATATGGAAGCAGCCCAAGTGTCCATCAATGGGTAGATAAAACAACTAAGGGACATTTACACAATGGAATACTGTTCAGCCATAAGTAAGAAGAAAAATTTACACTTTGTGACAGCATGGATGGACCCGGAAAACGTTATGCTCAGTGAAATAAGCCAGTCAGAGAAACACAAATACCATATGATCTCACTCATACGTAGAACCTATTTGAACAAACTGAACTAACAAGGAAAATGGGGACAGACGCATAGATGAAGAGCAGATGACAGGTAGTGGTGGAGGGAGGTTAGAGGGTGGAGGGACTGAGCAAAAAGGAAAAAGGACTCATGGGCATGAACAACAGTGTGGGGATTGCAGGGGGGGAGGGGGGTATTGGGGACTAAGGGGTACTGGGAAAAAATACAATAAAGGTTAGGAAATAAGAATAATATAGGAAAGGGTAAAGCCAAAGAACTCATATGCCTGACCCATGGACATGAACTAAGGGGGGTGGGATTGCTGGAGGGAAGGTGGGTATTGGGCAGAGGGGAGCAAAGGAAAGAAAAAATCAGGACTACTGTAACAACAGAATCAATAAAATATACTTGAAAAAAAAAAGAATAGAAAAGAAAAACAAATGCTAGAGGTTGCTCATGATTTATACCGATTCATTTTCTGCCCCCTTTGAAGTGCTGCTGATGGCTAAGTCCCCAGAAGAACATGGAGTTTGAACTTTCTTTTTCTTTTTGAATAAGATTTTATCTATTTATTTTCAGAGAGAGGGGAAGGGATGGAGAAAGAGAGGGAGAGAAACATCAAGGTGAGAGAGATACATTGATTGGTTGCCTCTCATATGCACTCTAACCAGGGACTGAACCCACAACCTGGGCATGTGCCCTGACTGGGAATAGAACCAGTGACCTTTTGCTTTGCAGGTCGATGCCCAACCAACTGAGCCACGCTGGTCAGGGTTGAACTTTCTTCCTGGAGGTGGGACAGGGAGAGACCTGTTGTCATGTAATACTATTTTTAAAGATCAAGGGATACATACAAAAAGCTTTGCTTCTGTTGTTTTTTCCAAATACAACTGGATTTCCTTAACTAAATTTAAGTTGAACTACTGAATTATATAGTGAGTGCCTTTTCAGGACTGAGTTCAATTTAAGGTTCAATTAAAAGATTTTAAAATGTTTTCCATATTAGATGCCAACAGTAATTCCAACCTAGTATAATAATGATTCTAACCAAGTCAGGGTTAACTGTTGTACTCCCTTAGGTCACCTCAGTGGCTTTAATGCAATTTTTGTTTATCTTAAAAATGTTGAATAAATTACATTGGCATTCTGTAATTTTAAGATCAGTAGCCTCACAGCATTAGTAGCTAATCAGTTAAGGCAGTCTTCATTGATAGCAGTGTAGTATATAGGAAAGATTAGTTCCAGGACCTGGGTTCAAGTTCTCCATATATCACGAATAGTCTAGGAGACATTGGATGAGCTGCCTGACCTGTATCAACCTTATCTCTAAAATGAGGGAGTTGAGCCAGATAGATAGTTGTCACTGTTCCTTAAGATTCAAATAATCTGTGAATTTTAAATTTTTATTCAAATCATCTCATTAAATTCCAGTGAGCTCATTAAGGCTTTATTGCTTCAATTCATGTTTTTCAGACAATTCTTTCCTTGTTCACATGAATGGGTTTGAGGTACATAATCAGAGGGAATATGGAAATTCTTTCTTCCTTCCTTCCTTCCTTCCTTCCTTCCTTCCTTCCTTCCTTCCTTCCTTCCTTTCTTCCTTTTGGACCCCTGCTCTGTAATAATTCCCCCCTCTCGGACTTAAGGCCCTTTATAATCTTTTAAAGGACAATGGGCGAAGGTCTCGTGCTCCTCTAGCTGCTTCAAGCTGGACATGGTCACCATCCAACCTACCCTTGGGTCCAGAAATCCCTAAAATTTTTTTTAACTTGTAGTTGATTTTTAGCATTTTTGTCACTTATCTATATTTTATTTTTTAATGTAGTTTTTTCATTACCACTTATCCCCCTTATCCCTCTCTCCCCATCACAATCACCAGATTGCTGTCCATGCCCATGAGTCCTTTTTCCTTTTTGCTCAATCCCTCCACTCCCTAACTCCCCACTCCCCAGAGCTGTCAGCCTGCTTTCTATCTATGAGTCTGTCTGTTTTGCTTGTTAATTCCGTTTGTTCATTAGATTCCACATATGAGTGAGATCATATGGTATTTGTCTTTCTCTGACTGGCTTATTTCACTTAGAACATTAATTATGAAACCTCGTTTATTTTTTAAATTAGGTAGGGGCAGTGGCTCTGTGCTGTTATCTTCTTTTTCCTAACAGCTCTCCCTGGGGAAACTAAGACAGAGGGCAAAGGACTTTTTCTTTGCAACATCATAGGATGACCTAGCCTGGAATTCTGATGTAGTAAGAGAAGAACCACTAGATTAGGAGAGGAAAGGCCTTCAATCTAGACCCCTCTCAGAGACTCACGGACTGTATGACTTTGGGTAAGATGCTGAGTTGTTCTCCTGTAAAATGGAAATGATAATGTTATCCCTCCCAAGCTTACAAGAAAGCTCTTATAGGTCATCTCTTCTCAAATACAATACTAACTGAAGATCTTCTTTTCATTTATTAGTAGTACCTTTAGCCTCACTAAGGATAAAATTGTGTATAGTTATTATAAGGACTTTTACTTCTCATCAGGACTTCATGTCCAGCTATGGGTGTATTTGTAGAGAAGCTGCAGTCTGTCTTCAGTAATATTTCTAAAAGGTAGATTTGTTTTGGGAATTTAGAATTCTTGGTCGATAATAATGTCTTAAAAGGAAGTATATCTCAACACATACTATTTTAATAGGATAATTTCTAGAAGTTTAAACAAATACTGAGTGCTATGTATGCAGTGAGGGTGCTATGAGGAAATCATGAAGCTGGCTTTTTTGACTGGGAATTTAAAAATCATCAGAGCATCATAAGATTGCTGAAAGTGAGCCCTGTGGTACGGCGAGAAGAACAGGAACTTTCGAGTCAAGGGAAGTTTAGGTTTGCTTCATAGCTCCCCACTTGCTAGCTTATGATCTTTGTTAAGTTACCTAACCTCTTGAAACTAAGGTTTTGTTTTGTTCTTTTTTTAATCTCTGAAATTCAGATATAAGGACCTACCTCAAAGTGTTGTGTGAGGATAGTGTTTCCAAATCAGCAAATAGAGGGGCTGTGAGTGGTAATTACTCATTCCTCTTTGGTTGAACCAGATTTAGAGCATCTATAAATGGTCACAGTAGAAATTGGAATATTTTCATTTTCACTAACTGGTTAATGTTGAGAAGGTAACAGTCCTTGAAATAGATGTATTCTTTGATTTGTTCCTGATTCTGTTAGGGAAAAGAGCCCAGAATATAAGCTCAGAAGATTCAAGTCCCAGTTCTTTTTTTTTCCAGCTACATCACCATGAGCATGTCCTAACTTTTCAGGACTTCTTTCCCCAATGTTTATAATGACAATAATAAGTATTTCAAAGAATTGTTATGAGGATCAATTAATAACATATGACATTACTTTGTAGTAATCTAATATGGCTTAAAATATTTTTTTTCCCAAGCTTTGTTCCCAAGCTTTCTCTTGGGATGTGCTAATATAAGAGAATAAGACAGAAATTTGCCATAGTAGAAGCCCATCATGTTTAGGGAGCTGAGGGCTTGGTCCATTCCCATATATTATTTCATTTGGTCTTCATAAGAGCCCTGCAAGGGAAAAATTATCTTCATTTTATGGAAGAGGAAAGAGAGCCTTGAAGAATAGCTATTAAGTAATAAAATATGAGTTATTAACAATATTAATATATTTGAACCTATCTCTCTCTGACTCTGAAATCCATATTCTTCCCACTTTTTTGTGCTGTCCCCATCCCATAGTTTCTTCCTTACCTGACTTAAGTTAGGGAGACATTTATTAGATGTCAATAGGCACCGGCGATGCAGTGATACATAAGGTGCACACATTCCTATTTCACATGGACCTGCATCTGAAGGTAGACGTAATTAAACAATCAGTTGGAATACTGAACCCTGCTAAGGAAAGCACAGGATATTAGATGACCGTACATGATTAGTCATTTGTGTATTTTGAACTTCTGAATAGTTGACTTCTATTGGTTACAGGGTTACATTATAATCTTATAGTTGTTCTGGATGAATGTAACATCCTGTATTTTCATAACCTAAAAAATACTTGTTAAATTACACATAAAAATTTAATAACAACTCAGAGTTATTAAATGCTTACAATTTGCCGAGTGCTTCCCATGCCTTCTCTCATTTAATCCTCATAATAATATTATGAGGGGCCACTATGGTTTCCATTGTACAGATGAAGAAACAGGCCTAGAGATATTAAGTAGCTTGCCTAAAGTGATACAACTAAAAGGTGTCATGATTCTTCTGATTCCAGATTGTGCATTCCTAAACAAATTAAATCAAATAATTGTATTTAAAAGTTTAAATCTATTGACTTTATAATTCTCTTCTAAATTTACATAAAGTAGAGTTCACTCACTCTTGGCAGTGTACAGTTGTATGAGTTTTGACAAATGGAGAGAGTCGTTAATTTACTGCTACAATCAAGTTACAAACAGTTCTATTATTCCCCCAAATTCCCTTGTACTGCTTCTTTGTACTCAATCCTTTCTATTCCCAACACCTAACAATGACTGATCTTTTCTCCATCCCTAGAGTTTTGCCTTTTTGAAAATCTCATAAAATGTGATTTATATGATATGTCTCTTTTGAGGATTGGCTTCTTATAGCAAAATGCATTTGAGATTCGTCCATGTGTGTGTATCAGTGACTCATTTCTTTTTATTGTTGAACAGGTGTTCCATTGTATGGATGTAACCACAGTCTATCCATTTATCATTGAAGGACTATTGGTTCGTTTCCAGTTTTCATGTTTATGAATAAAGCTGTTGTAAACATTTGTATACAGATTTTTGTATGAACACAAGTTTTTTTTCTCTTTGGCATATAGTAGGAGTGGTGTCGCTGAGTCATATGTTGAGTATATGTTTAATTTTACACAAAAGTGCCCAGCTATTTCCCAAAGTGCCTGTATCATTTTTGCATTTCTACCAGTAATGTATTGTCACCGAACCCAACCAGTACTGGGGAGTCCTACTGCTCACTGCCTACCAGGCAAATCTCCAAAGATGGAGTTTGGTGGAAAAGAAAGGAATCTTTTATTTAATGGCAAGTTTCTGCCTAAAATATCTGGGTAACAAAAGTAAGGGGAAAGGAAATGTCAGAGTATGACATCAAAAATAGCTATTTAAATATTTTTCATTATAACTACTACATAGGTTCAAGAATTGAAAATAACACAAGAACAAAAATCTGTTCACAGTGCTGACTGTTATCACCAAGGTCTTTGGAAACAGCGGCAAGTTTCTGCTTCAAAGTCTGTTACCTCTAAGACACCCAAAGAAAAATCACCCTGTCATCCTCTGCCAACTCAGTTCAAGGTTGCACCCGGAACCTCTTTTCCCACTCCAAAGTGTCATAAATGTAGACGGCTTAGCTGGTCTCCAGTCGCTGTCCAACTTCAGGCATCTTTCGTAGTCTGTCCCCACAGGCCTCCGCTCACAGGCCTGCTCTGGCCACCGTTGGCAGGCCCCGCCCCCACCTGGGGAGGAGAAAGAACCAGTTGACTTTCTGCTCCCCGGCACCCTCCGTTTCCAAAGTCCTCTCCCAGAATCTTACACGCACTGAGAGCCAGTGGGAGTGTCAGGCTTTCCAACCAATGAGGGCCAGTGCCGGCCATGTTTGCCTTTGCTCTTCTTCCAGCTGCCACGTTTAGCAAGTGGGCAAAGTCTCCAGTCAGGCATGGAGAGCTCAAACCCGTCCCGCATTTCTGGGGGTGGGATGGGGTTGGGGGTGTCCTCCTGTTACAGTATGAGAGTTCCTGTTGCTCCACATCTTCGTCAGCATTTAGTATTGTCATTATTTTCTTATTTTAGCTCTTCTGTTAGGTGCTTTTGGGATCTATTATAGTTTTAATTTGTATTTCCCTAATGACTAGTGATTTTGACAATCTATTCATTTGCTTATCTGCCATCTGCATATTATTGTTGCTAAACTGTCTGTTCAGATCTTTTGCCCATTTAAATAATTGGTTTGTTAGTGTCCTTATTGTTGAGTTTTAAGAGTTCTTTATTCTTGATACAAATGTTTTATCAGATATGTGATTTACAGATAGTTTCTCCCAGCCTGTGGCTTGTTCTATTCATCCTCTTATTTGATTAAGTCTGGCACATCTTGGTTTTGTCTTTTATGGATCATGCTTTTGGGATCTTATATAGGAACCCTCTGCCTGCCTAGCTCAAGGCCACAAATATTTTCTCCTGTGTTTTCTTTTGGAAGTTCTATAGTTTTATGTTTTACATTTAGATCTGTGGTCCATTTTGAATTAATATTTTTTAAGGTATAGCTTGAGATTTTTTTTTCTTTGCACATGGACATCTAGTTCTAGCACAATTTGTTGAAAAGTCCATCTTTTCTCTGTTGAGTTACCTTTGTACCTTTGTCAAAAATTGACCGTATTTTCGTGGGTCTGTTTCTGAACTCTGTCCTGCCATCAGTCTGTATGTCTGTCGATATCATACTATCCTGATCACTGTAGTGCTTTAGGAAGTTTATATAAGATAGTATGCGTCTTCCAGCTTTGTTCTTCTTTTTCAACATTGTGTATGTTATTCTAGTTATTTTGCCTTAGTACATAAATTTTGCTCTTCTATGTCCTTGGCTTTTGATATCTACAGAAAATTCTGGGATTTGGATTAATATTTGATTGAATATATAAATCATCTTGAGGACAGTTGGCATTTTAACAATATTTAAGTCTTTCAGTCTATGAACACGGTACATCTCTCTATCAGTTTAGGACTTCTTTAATTTCTTTCTTTGGTGTTTGTGGTTTTTGGCATATAGCTACCACATATATTTTATTAGATTTATATCTAAATGAGTTTTTCCTGGTTTTGGGGGGTGCTGATTTAAAATAGTACATTAAAAAAATTTAAAACTTTTTTATTACTTTCACTCTGACTTATAATCTTTGTTTTCTGAAGGTATTTTCCTATCATTTAATGTCTTTAGCAAGAAAAGATTGTTTTTGATGTTTGCCCGTCTTTGAGTGTTCATCTGTTTGTGATCTCATGGCCCTTGCACCATTTTGTAATTATGATGTCAAAGCAGACACCTTCAAAGGGTACATCTGGGAACATCTGAAAAGGGCTCTTCTCTGTATAGGTGGATTAGTTTTGAAACAGAATCCATGTTTTCTTCTTTCAACAGGTGTCATAGGCATTTTAGAATTTCTTTTGTTTTGCTCTGCATATGAGAATACAATTCCATTCCGTTTACTTCAAAAAAATCTAGTTTAAAGTATAGATATTAACTTTTTACTTGATAAAAATGAGTCTACTGTGGTAGACACTGCAAAAAAAAAAAGGATGGTTTCTGGGTTTTTTA
The DNA here is from genome assembly GCF_987537825.1 of Furipterus horrens. Lineage (NCBI taxonomy): Eukaryota > Metazoa > Chordata > Mammalia > Chiroptera > Furipteridae > Furipterus > Furipterus horrens. The sequence goes on from NW_028327209.1 coordinate 158,669, forward strand.
CTCTTAGATGATAAAACAAGAAAACAGTTTCAGGGAAAATAACAGCAGCGGTTACCCTCATTGTAAATTTTCAGTGATTCTGTACCATCTCCTGCTCATGTTTCATTGTATACTATACACATGGCGTGTGGTCAGGTAGCGGGAAGGTACCGTGTCTCATACTTCCTAATACATTTATCATCCCATTTAGTTCTTGTGAAACTGTGTGAATTACAGATGACACTGAGCTTCAGACTGGGAGTGACCGACTAAGGTTCAGGGCTGCTCAGAGCGCATGACTTCAACACAAGCCCTTGACCACCAGGGTCCCTGGTCTTTCGCACTCTGCTCTCCAAAAGAATCTTCTAACTTTTTGGGGTGATGAGAATCTTTTGAAAATCTGCTGTAAACTCCAGGAACCACCTCCAGAATTTCTTTTGGATGTCCTTATGTTTTACGGACATTGAAGGTTTTCACAGAACCCCTTCTGTGGTCTCTGGATTCTAGGTTAAAAATTCATATTCAAGATCGTTTTTGTGCACTAATTTTTTTGCCAGTTATCATGAACCACCCAAGTCCTCTATTCTCTTGTATGACACTGGGACACTAATTCAACACTGCTTCTCATGGATGCTTGTGTAACCTGAGGCTCTTCCTTCTACTGTCTTCATTCACAGTTTTCGCTCTTTCATGCTCTGTGCTGGGAGCTGGGGTTCAGCTGTGGATAAATTACTGTTCCTGTCCTCAAGGGCTTCATGGTCTAGTGCATTTCAGAAATAGTCACTCTTGGAATGGATAAAGCTTGTTCAAGTGCTGTACAGAAGCAACATGGACTGGTGGAAGAATCCGAATGTAGTTGGACTTGGATTACATCTTCAGCAAGTTATCATGGAATTATCCTAGGCCTTTGGGTAAAGGGAACAATGATAGAATCTACCTTACATCACTTCGAATTGAGTTTTCTTGGTAAAAATGACTTTTTCTGGAATGTAATACACATAAAGTCTTTAGAAGAATACGTGTTGCCGACTAAGCCTTCAGTAATACTTAGTCATTATTAGCAATGGAAACTTTTTATTCAACAAATATTTGAGGGTGGGTCAATCTGAGAATCGGGCCCTGGTAATGGAGATGGACACATAAAGAAATGCCATTGCGTGACACAAACTTTGCTACCCAGCTAGACCTTACTGAAAATGGGTTTAAACAGTGCATGGAAATTGTATTTGGCTGTGCAGTTTTTCTTACTTGCTAAACGCTGCATCTGTTTTTCTTTTGTCAGTTGCTGTTTACCTGTTAGAATCTAGTTTATAAGTGACCACATGGGTAGAATACTGCCTCACAATTTCCATGACATAATGTGTGACAGGATTAAGTTATGCCGCCTTTGAAGTCAGTCACAGCCTGAAAGTACAAGAAGTTGTTTACAAAGGAGTCCATCGATTCTCCCTTTTTCTCTGGAAGCATCCTAGCAGCGAGGCTCACACAGTCTGTTTGGCACAGTGGCTGCTCTCAGCTGGCGGGGGCCCCTGCTGCCGGGCAGAGAGAGGACGCACCAGAGCTCTGTGTGTCGCGGAGCAGAGCCCGCCTGCAGGTCTGCTGATGGTTAGCTGGGGCCGCGACTGTATGCCACGGCCTGCTGCTTCGGTTGGGATATCTTTTCCTTAATATTTTCCATCTGGCCAACAATGACCTATAAAGACAGACACAAACCAGGGTTTGAGTTATGAGGAGCGTGATGCTAAAATGCTTCCAAATCACACTCTAGAACCTGTAGTCATGAGCAGCTGCCTTCGCCTTCTTGCCCGGAGAGAAGGAAACTTGTCTCCAGTTGGTTTCCAAAGCACTCAGTTACATCAAAGACCTGAGCCATTCAGCTTTTAAGTGTCTTAAAGTCTTTATAAGTTCTGTCTCTGAATATCGCTGAACTTTAGCATTTAACTCACAGTTATGCTACTAATGCCAAAACTTTTTGAGCAAAAATATATTGAGGGTCATGAGAGAGCTTCATATTCAACTTCTTAATTTTTAGCTATATCCAAATTAATGAGGCTTGGGACATAATTGGTGCATTGCCTCTGAAGGCATCACAGTTCCAGGGGTGTTACTATAAACTTAGAACTTATCGAAATGGAGATTTTTAAGAGTGGTTAAGAGTTGCCTTTGAATTTCTCTTGACTAAAAAATTTCCCAAAAGATTCTTTTGAGCCAGATTGGAATGGTATACAGTAAAGCTAATTTAGAGTATTAGTTGAAATTTAAAAAATAAGTTCAAATTTGACAGCTTTATGTCAGCTGTCAAGGCACTTGGTGGTGATTTGTATTTTTTACAGCTTTTTGCTTTTTCCCCCCTGTAGGAATTATGTTCTTTAATTGTGTCCTAATAATCTTATGTCCTTTTATTTTTAGAGGAAGAATAAACTTCTGAGAAAGGTGATTTGCTCCTCTGTTTTTTAGAGGACAGACCTGTGTGCTCACAGAAGCCATGGTCCAGCTTCTGGGGCACAGCCTTGAAGAAAAGGCTGGGGAGGCCTGGCCAGGCATCTGATGCTCAGACCTCAAGTCCATGCTGCCACCTCCCGTCTGCATCCTAGCTTTCAGCTTAAATCAGCCAGGCTTTTCTTCTGAAGTTTGCTCAGTGAATATTTTTGCAATTTTATGCTCTTCTGTCTTCTCTTCCCTTTCTCTTTTCTCTTCCATTCTCCTCCTCCCACCTCCCCCTCACTCCAGGTGGTTAACTCTCAGTGCCAAGGTTGAAGACAGATTTGGCTTGGAGCCAGCGTTGAGAATTCAGTGTGTGTTTTTCAGTACCACTAAAGGATGAAATTCATACTCAAGTCTCATTAGGAAAGTTTAGGTGTATGTGGTTTTAGAAGTTGATTAGGTGTTTGACATGTGTGATCTCCTGGATCCTCCCTCTCTTCAGTCTCCTCTGATGAGTGGTGCTTGTTTTATTTTGTGGCTCTTAATTTCCAACTCTAGGGTTTAGGATGAGAAATGCTGGTTAATTGGAGCTACTCAATTGGCTTTAAAAGTGGGAGTGAACACCAACTACTAAGACTACAAAGGTTAGACTAATTCAATGCTTTTGAGAAATAATGAAGGAAGGAAGGAAAACTTGGAATTTTCTTTTTTAAAAACCTGGGAAGTAAGCAAAGATCATACTAGAATAATATGTTATAGATAGTTAATAGTACGTTATAGTTATCTATACTGTAGTTAACTATAGTCCATTCATTTGTTCAATAAATATTTACTACATTCTGCTGTGAACCTGGCAATGCAGACATGGGGTGTTCCTGTAGAAGATGGCCAAGCTAACAATTTCAGTGTCATGGGGTAACAGAAGAGCAAAGCCCTGGGGAGGTTGGAAGTGAGATGAGACTTAAAGGGTGGGTGAGAATATTACCCAGGTAGGTGGGGAGCTGGGGTAGGCGTAGGGATCAGAAGGAGCATTGGATATAGGCGGATCAAATAGCACAGGCAGAGGCACCAGACCAAGGGAGCATAGTGCTGGTGCAGAGTGGCACGTTATTCGGTGTGCCCAGAGGAGAGCCACTCTGTGCGGGAGGACCGGACAGCAAGATCCTCACGTGCCATGTGTGGTTTTTGGACTTGAACCTGAAGTCAATGAAGAGCGACCTGGAGAATCTTATGGGAGTGGCATCAGATTTGTGTATTAGAAAATCGTTTTGGCATCAGGGTGGAGGAACTTGTGATAGGTCAGGAGAGAAGCTGTGGGATGTGCATTAGGGTACTGAGGGAGGGGAAGGGTTGAGATGGAGAGTCATTGAGCAAGTGAGTGAGCTGGCAGTTTAAGTCAGAAGACAGTTCTCACAAGTGAGTTATATACTTGGAAGGAGTGTCATTTGTCATCTAAGTCTTGAAGACTTTTAATCTAAGTCCTCTTCTTATACTTAAATCACTAGCATTTTGCCTTTTAAATGCTCATGGGATGTTTGATGAGTGAATGAATGAATGAATGCCATTTTTATGGGGCAAAGGTGGCTGATTGTCTTCTAGTTCTCTTTTGCTTAAACTAATATTGTTTGTCTTCCCCAAGTGTACACGCACAAACAGCAGGACTGAGGAAGCCCACACATATACTGGCAATGGGAAACCAATCTTGGATTTTAAAACTTGTCCTAGATAAGCAAGAGTCAGTTGTAAATAATTGTGGACCAAATCATTTTAAAAAATGATAAAGTTAACTCTGCCAAGATAAGTCTGAAAATTAAATAGCCCTGGTAGTAAGAAAAGCAAACGTTTGTCTGTACTAGTTGCTGGGCCTAGTAAAAAGACTGTATTTTGGTGAAAGAAAGGCGGGAGAGGCAATTCTTCTGATCTTTTGCTAGACTGAGCTGGGTCCTCTACTTTGATTACTTTTGAAGTTGGGGGCCCATTAATGAGAACACTTTAACTGGTCTCAGACCAATCTTTCTTCCTCCTCTTTTTATCTTTGTTCATTTGGGGGCCCCTTTGGCCCCTTGGCATGCGCAGACCTTCCTCCCTTAAAAAGAATAACAGCATTTTCCCTTGGAGATCAGGCCATCTGAGACAGCTGCCTCTTCTGCACTCCCCCTAACCCCCGCCTACTTCCCAACCCAACCCCTCTTGTTTTCGCCAAGACTTAGCTGAGGGTTGGGGTGAAGGAAACATTTTTTCCTCTCTTGCCAATTCATTACACCTGCTCTCAGGGACCTTTTCCTGTTTGAATACTTCGTAATTTTGAGCTACATTCTGGTGCAGAGGGTACATTCTTTAAAGAGAAGTTCACATGTTAAACGATGCTCATGGCATGGAGGGAACAAGTATTTGTCCATTTTCAGGATGGAAATTAAATTATAGCCAGCCTTTAAAGAGCTACAGTAGTGAAAGGGGAGCAGGCTTTGAACCCACAGACTTGAGATCACGTGTTGGTTTCTTCATTTACGACATTTGTGACTTTGGACAAATACTTAATTGAGCTTTGTTTTCTTTAAAATAGGAATTAATAACATCAGCAGAATCCCAGTTGTTATACAGATGAAGATAAAATAAAATAATAGATATTAAGTATCAGCTTTGTGTTGACACCTCACTAAGTACTCTGAAGTACTCTCATGACTGTCACCCACAACAGTGGCAGTGCTGTGTAGTGTGGAGAGTGTGTCCAGGGGTCAAGACAGGGTTTGAATTTTGGCTCAGCCGCATTCCAGCAGTGAGTGTGATGCTGAGCAAGGCCCTTAGTTTCTCTGAGCCTTAACGTATAAAATGAGGTGGTGATTTCTGCCTCAGAGGGCTGTGAAGATCAGAGATAATGAAGGCAAAGCACTAGGACAGGTCTTGGCGAGTAGTGGGCACTCCAGTGGTAGTTCTTTGTTACTGTCATCTAGGCTTTTCTTTAAAAAGGACATTTCCCCCACAAAGCTTCTAATTCCAATGGCAATTCAGGTTGGGCCCCAGATTTCAATACTCTTAAGTTATTGCAGCAAGAGTGCCCAGTAAATAATCATTCCAGTGTTCTTCTGGGTCTGGATTGTATGAGGAACCGAATGCAGACACACAGTCCTCGAGATGAATCTCTGCAGACGACTATTGTTTGAACTACCTTGAGAAATTGCACTGAGTATGGAAAGGATGTCAGAACTTTAGCCAGAGCTGCAACTATAATCACATTATTCTGCTGCTGCTCAGTGGAGCTAAGAAAGCTTAAGAGTATTACCATCTGGGCAAAGCCAACCAATGGTGAACTGTGAACTGCTTACCAACTTAACAGAAACTCTTGCTACCTCATTCATTAATTAGGCCTTTATGGCACACCTTCTCTTGGTTGCCTGGCAACTGTAATAGCAGTCATTAAATTCTGTCATTTTGTATTAACCCTTTGGCCCTGGGTGGCTTGGGAGCCCCCACCTTAACACTAATGCATTTTACATTAGTACATCTACCTGGGAAATCCCATTCCTTTGACATATAAGCTGTAAAGAGCAAATAGCCAGAGTCCAAAACCAGAAAAATTTCCTTTTTTTTCTTCACATTAGTGTATGTGCTCGTAAGGCTTTACAAAATGTATCTGTCAGGATGGAGGCCATTTCCCAATTTGCTGACAGACAGACATAACATACACCCAGGAAGATGAAAAGACAGCTACTTTCCCAGAAAACAGGAGCCGACTGTGACTTCTGTGGGCTTATGGAGGAAAGAGCTGGTGTGAAACCAGATGGGAGAGTTGCTAAGAGTTGGATGTTTCCAAAATTGCCTTTGTAGCTGCTTTGCAAAAATTTGGACTGTGCATGCTGGAGGAATAGGGGCTATTTCAACAACATGGTTTGACATCGCGGCAATGGATTAGAATGGTAGGGAATGAACTACGCATGGTGGCAAAAGTGGGAGGACATGGAGAGGACAAAGGGGCAACTTCTGGGAGACTCGCAAGGGCTCCTGCAATGCTCTCCTCTAGGTTATTCAGAATTCCATAAATATAAAAGGTGTCAAAGTCCTAAATTAAAAATAGACTTTAGGAATTAAAAATGGTGTACATCATCCCTTCTTGAATGGGTTAAAGTGATTTGACTCATGTGCGGTATAAGTAAGATAATTCAGTTTCACAGAAATAGTTGTTTTTCTCTTAGTGGAAGAAAATATGAACAAGAATAGGTTTTGGTATTAGACAAACTTGGTTCATATCCCCGTTCCACCCGGTAGCTGTGTGACCTCGCACAGTTGGCTTTCTTCTTGAACTCCATTTTCTTATCAATGAATTGGGAATAATCATTTCCCTTCAAGGTATTGTTATACGGATTAAATGAGTTATGTCCCATAGTTAGGACTTGGTCTGTGGTAGGGGCTGTATTCAGTTTTCAGCAAACAAGTACTGGGACCTGAGAAGGTGTCACTTGCCCCAGGTCACATGCCACTGAGCACTATGGGCTGCATTGTAACTGTGTATTTACCCTTTCTCAGTAAACTCTGCACAGTAACTTTAGCAGAAGAAAAGTAGAGTAACATAAAAGGTAGCCACATTTCACTCATCAGGTCAGTTATTTTTATCAGAATTATAAACTAGATTATGTATTTGTGTTTATGGTTCATGTGATTCTAGTAAGGTGGCCCCTGCCTTAAAATGTTGGCACAGTTTATTCAGAAGTTTACATAAAAATTTATTCCTCATGCCTCTGTCCCACCAAGAATGTATGTGATACTAAGAGCATCTGGGATTTTAAGTGGCTACTGTTTGTTAACAGAGCAGTAACTTCCCTGAAGGAGTTTTGCGAGTTGGGAGAGCTCACAAAGGCAATTAATTTTGTTCTTCGGAGCAGTGCCTCTAATGCATTAGTTTGCACTTCATGGAAGCTTAAATTATAACCCAGGAGCCAGCCGTACCATGATCCAATTTGATATTTAGTTTTGATTTTATTAGTAGTTGTCTTTAATAGAAGTCTTGTCATGTAGGCTTCTTGATTATTAGTAATTTAAATTGACTCTGAGAATGAAAGGAAACCACAGGCATGAAACTGATGAACTGTGACTACAGCCGTCTTCCAGCTTTCAAGGCAGCTGGGATGCCTCTGTAGGCCCCTCTGTTGCCCCCACCCCCTACCCTTTTAAGGCTTTGAACACTCTTTCAGCTAATGCCGAAAATGAGAACTTAATACTGTTCCTGTATGGGAACCCTTAAAAGCAAATGGGCATCGTAAGTGTTCTTTCCTCTTTGAAGGTGAGTGTTGTCGGTGGGCCTACCCCTCCACCTGAGCAGATCCAATCTGACCCAGGAGTAGAGATCTGTGGAGATGCTAACTGAAAAACAATGATTGCAGAAGTCATTTCCCTTGTTCTCCTGCTGTGCCTTTCCTCCACTCTGGGATTGCTTACGCTGTCTCTGTGAAGGGAGTAGATGGAAATGTACTTCTCTCTGCTAGGCTTTTGGGAGTGCCCGTGGTCACACATATCCTAAGTGACGCTGCTCCCGAGAGTGCTCCAGGGCAGCACCAGTCATGCTCTTAAGACACATTTGTTGTGGCTTTAAGATCCACCAATTATTCTGAGCACCAGTCTTAACAGTTATCGCCCTGGAATCTGGCTACCTTAGGTTAGACTGAACTTAGCTTAAATTGAGAAATTTGCTACTTAACCTCTGAAAATCAACTCTAGGTTGTTTGCTAAATAATTCTGCTCATTAACCAAGCATGTGTTAAGTGTCCCCTTTGTTTAGGCATTTATGTAGCTGAGTGAGTGGAAAAAGGAGTTATTATGTGGGTGAATGAAGAGCTGTGCTTTCTGCCTGCAGTCTCTGGTAGGACGGTCTGACCAAGGCAGGTTTTATGAGTGAGTTTTAGAATCTGATGCCGGTGCCGTATGCTGCCAACCCAGGTCTCTTAAGCCACGGCATTTCTTTTTGCGACGATTTTGTAATCTCATCTCTTCCTAATTTAGAAAAGTGAACTTGAGAACAAGATGTATTTTAAAAGTGAGTGAAAAAATAATTTTTTAGAAAGTTCGTGAAATCTGTTACTGAGAAATGTTTGTTCCTGGCAAACAACCTGTAGACTCCTATTATGGAGAGAGGGCCTTTAATGGAATCCAGTTTCAGTTGGTCTGTCCCCCGGTTTCCCCCATTGTTTTAGTTTCGGTAGTGGACAGGCATGTGCGGGGAATGACGCCGTGCTGGTCTCCTCGTGCCAGAGCACGTCTGGCTCTCTTATGGCAGTGCTGGCTCTCAGAGTTTGTGTCCCCTCATCCTGGCAGCCGACAAGATGGCCTGCAGGGAGCCACCTGCACACGTTCCCAGTCCCCTCCTCCCCTCAGACACACTGGGGCTGGTGTCTGTGACTGGAGCAGGGCCAGCTACAATGTGAGAGGATACCGGTCCCAGCCCACCGCAGTGACTTCTGGGAACATTCTAAAAAACTGCTGAGGGTGCGTGCTGGTCACCACCACCCAGGCCCACCCAGCTGGCTGTACTCCCCAGTATAAAATGCACTTCTTTGTCTTTCCGTTACTTAATCAGTTCTAACATGCCTGCTAGGTGAGAGTGCTTCTGATTATACACACTACTTTTAGAAATAAATTCCAGTTTTTAGATGGCTTTTATTTGGAAGCCTGATCTAGCTTTATAAAGAGACATGATTTTGTGATTTTTTTATTTTTATTTTTTTACTGCCTCTCCCTTATATGGACAGGTATTGTGGCAAAGTCAGATTGATTTAGAGTCAAATCTCAGCTCATCTTTGGTGAACTATATGTCCCTGAGCAAGATAATTTCACTTCCAAATTTCAGTTTGGAAATAATAACATTATTAATGAATTCATTAATAAATAAATATCTTTGTTGTGAGAGTGAAATACAGTGCATATAAGAATTATTGTGATGTTTAAAATCTCTAGTTCTTTCATGTTCTCTTTTCATTTTAAAATGTATTCATTGTATTTACTTTAATTTGTGGGAAAACTGTATGGTTTTAAGTGACATAATAAGGAGTTTGTATAAAGCTGCAATAAAAAGCCCAAAGTTTTATGAACAGTTGCTTTGGAGAAATGGAAACGCTATTCTGAATTGACCTAAACCAGTGGTCCTGCGCTCTAATCTCCGATTCCCAGATGATAACAGATGTCTCTTAAGTGATTCCAGGTGTTCTGAACATAGCGGAATCTCTTATCTGCACCTCCACAGTTACTCCTTAAAGTTCTTTTATATTGCCTCTTTAGTAGTATTTGAAGTCTTGGGATTCCTTGACAGCTGTTGGAGCTCTAACTCCCTACTTGAAGGGATGCTGCTTTTAGTCCTCAGGTGATCTCCAGACTTTCATGCTGTACTGTTTGATTCAGGCCCACATGCCAAATAGTTTTAATATATTCCTCTTTTTTATTAAACAGATTTTGTCATGTCCAGGAGATTTCCTGCCGGTAGCGGCTCGAACTTTTACTCACCATCAAGGCATTCCCTGCCCCTTGTTAACTCTCGGCCAGGAATTTTCTGTGTACTTCTGTTCACAGTATTCCCATTGGCATCCTATAGGCTATGAAGCCTTCCCGGATCACCTTTAGAATTCAGTACTCCCTCCTCCATAATTTAGTGTTTCACGCATTCTTGAAGTTTCAGGCCTTTAAAGGCCCATATTTACTTTGGGGGAAATTCTCACTTGTCAAAAAGAGCATCAATTCTGTTGCAGGAACTGAGGTATTTAGGTAGAACTTTCTGTCAAATTAAATACAGTGGATATGTGGAAGTTATAGAGTTGGATTTGATTTCTAAACCCAACTGTATATTTTAATAGCCTTTTGACCTTGGACTAGGTACTTCACCTTCCTAGTCTTCTCATATTAGGCTGTATTTATTTTGTTTTTTATCCTCTCATTTAAAAGAAGGGGAGTGGAAGTATTGGCCTTAGATGGAGGAGACACAGACATTTCTTTTGGTAATAGCAGGGGAAGCGGGGAAAGGATGGGTATAGATTTGTGTACGTCTGGTGCGTGACCCATGGAGTTGTCGTCATGGTGGTAGCGATGACTAACATTTATGGCATGCTTATTCTGTGCCAGGTACCGTTCTAAATGGTGTACTCTTCTTGTTGCACCTTCCTAACAACCCCATGGTATTGGTACTCCTCTTACTTGCAATTTAGAAGTGAATACACCAGAAGCACAAAGAGGTTAAGTAACTCACCCAAAGGACAAAACTAGAATAAGAACACAGGTGACTGGTTCCAGAGCCCAAGAGTCTACTGGTGTTTAATAACTAGTGAGTGAATGAATGAATGAATGTATTGTTGGAAAGTTGAGTCAGTTCCTGTCTGATAGCTTCTATTTTCTTGATGAAGTAGGTGGTGAAATCTGATACTGAGAGTGAGGAAAAGAGTGTGTGGAGATTAGATGTTTGAGTGGAGAATAGAGAACATTTTAAAAAGTCATTTAGGCTGACCAGTGAAAGAAGAATTGCTGGATGATGTGAGGGTTTAGTTGCTGCTGTAGAATTCTAAGAGACACAATATGATTGTACGGAATTTTTTTCCCTGGACAGCATACCACCTAAATGTAGACCCAGAGAAGGTAAGTAGTTGGATTCATTCAGGGATAAGGCATTTCCATGCATATGTGACGAAAGGAAAAAGACATGGACCTTTTACAGGAGATTCCTGATATGATGAATCATAGAACTAAGCTGGATAAGTCAGGAGTGAAGGAGAGTCTGATAAATGGAGAGAAGGAAGAGACTGCTAGTGATGGGGGTTAAGAACAAGTTTGCTATTTGTTCAAATACCAACGATAAGAAACTAGATTCAGAATTGGGGAGTTGTAATTAGTGATTTCAGAGGCAGCACAGGTTTGGCAATGGGAAGGTCAAGGGGAGACTAGAGTAGGTAGCTGAGGCAGTAAGGAAGATTGTTAGAATAATGACAAGTCATTGAAACACCCGAAAAGCCCAGGTGTTGAATGAATGCCCCGTCAGATGTTCACCAAGAAGGTGGCAAGATTTGATGCTAGAGGAAAACAGGCATTTGCAGGAAGCTTAGTAGGGATATGAGGAAGTGCCTGGGAACAGGGGTGTGGGGGGAGTAAGAGACCTCTGATGCTGGCTCTCAGAGGTTAAGTTCAGAAGTTAGCGAAGCAGAATCAGTGCTTGGACAAACATAAAACTCAAGAGAAATCCAGTCTGGGGAGCACGAGGCAGAGAAGGCTTCAGAGCAGATGATCCCAGTGTGAGCCAGGGCTTGATCATTGCAAGAATGCCATCCCAAAGGCATGAGCACAAGAACATACCTTCTCACCTGGAATCTGGAGCACTGGCATTCAGAAAGGAGTCGTGGTGTGGGGGGGGGGGTAAAATTAGGAAAGAGGTGACCTCGTATACAGGGGCCACTGAAGTACAGGACACTGTCTATTCCATTAGGCCTTTCCTATGTTAGGGTTGCATAAATGCTTGGCATCTCCACTTTCAGACGTGGAACAGACCTGACCATTTTCAGTCCTGCTGGGTTGTGGAGTGACAGCTCTTGATACGCTGACCAGCTGGCTGAAGGCTAATTCCAGCGGAGCAGCAGGCAGCCTACTGATAGCTAAAAGGCGTAGTTATCCCAATGCTGTAAATGAAATTCAAGTCATGTATTTAACCCAGGGTCACCTATTTAGTATGTAACACCTGGAAGTGAAGTGTCAAAGCCAGTGACATCATGAAGAAATCAAGTGATCATTTATTAAGAGATTAGAATCCAATTAAAACTAAAATTCAATTCTGGATACTGAGAAAAAGAGATGGAAAAACAGAAGGTACTACTAGGGGTTTTTCTTAAAAAAAAAAACAAAACAAAACTCAATAAAAACCCAAAACAAAACTATTTGATCCTCAGTCAGGGCACATGTAAGAATCAACCAATGAATGCATAAATAAGTGGAACAACAAATTGATGTTTCTCTCTTATTTTCTCTCTCCTCTTTCTCTTTTAAAATTTAAAAAAAAATTTATTGTATTTTTCCATTACCAGTTATCCCGTTTATTACCCCCCCACCAATAGTTGCAACCTTGATGTATCGACTGAGCTACCTGGCCAGGGCTAATCATTGTTTCTTGATTTAGTTGTCAAATCATCCTTGTTCCTTAGCACTCTAGTTTTTACTTAGCTGTATTAACTTTCCTTTTATACAGTTTTATTTTACCTACAAAATCATTTATTTCCAATTATGCAATCAATACATGCTTATTGTTCATTCTGTTCCCCTGACAAATTGAAGGTGCTGTAAGAAAAGTGAAAGGGAAAAAATAGCCCATATAATCCTACCACCTGCATGCAACACTTGTGACTTATAATATTTTATATATGATTATATAGAATTTATTTTTCCAGTCATGAATATATTTAGGTTCTGATGTAAATGTACAATATACCAAAAAAATGAAGAAAATGACCTATAATCCCATCTACCTAGAGAATTTAGGTGTCCAGAAATATTACTCAAGCAAAATAGCAGCATTTTATTTGTAAGTAATTAAAATAATACATAAATAATTAATATCGGTGTAATGCAAGTCTCCTTTGACTACCCTTCAATGTATTTTTTGATGCACATGAAAAATGGAACATACATATAAAATATGATGAAATGAACACCTGAGATTCTACTGCCCTACTTAAACATCAGCAAGGACATTGGTTGTTTTCAGTTTTGTTTGTTTTGTTTTGTTTCGTTTTCCTGAACCATTAGAACAGAATTCTGAAGCTGCTACCACATCTTCTGACCCACCCGGAAGTTTGTCTGTTCTTCTTTATCTCCTCTTAACACAGATGTACTTCTCAGATTCCTGGCAAGAGCAAAACCCTGCATCTGTACACTAGATCCTATCCCCTCTTCCCTACTCAAGTTGTGATCCCATCAACAGCTCCCTCTATTTATTCTGGGTTACACCCCGCCCCCTACCCTCCGCCCAACTGTATCTCATCATTGTACAAGCATGTGACTATATCTCCCATGTAAGAGGGGAGAGGAAAACCTCTCTGTTGAATAAATATTTGATACATTTGGTCATGTGACCCCCAGGGAACCTTGCTTTCCTGTTTTCTTGCTACCTTCCTGGCTTTTCTTTCTGTCTTCCTTGCCAATTCTTCTAAAGCTTCCCAAATGTTTTAACAGTGGGGTGCTCTGGATTCAGTCCTTGGACTTCTTTTCTTCTTTAAATGTATTTATTTTCTTGATTACATCCAGTGCCATGCCATGGCTATAAATAGCATCTGACAACTCCCCATGTCAAATATCTATCTCAAACCTGGATTTTCCTTTGAATTCCAGTGGTTCACATACAGCTCCTCTTGGCTGTCTGATAGGTAGTTTTATATAATGTATGCAAAATTCAGCTTCTGATTTTCTCAGACTTTCCCATCTCAGTTAATGGCAATGTCATTTTCCAAGTGATCACACTGAAAACCTTGGAGCTGCCTTTGACTTCTCTCTTTTTCACACACTGTATCCAGTCCATTGGCAAACTCAGCTTTAGCTTATGTTCAGGTATATCTAGAGGTGGTCATGTCACTCTGCCTTCGCTGCTACGCCCCTGGTCCAGGCCATCACCTCTTCTTGCTGAATTGCTATAAATGGTTCCCTTGTTTCCAGGCTTAACCTCCTAGATGGAAATTCATTCCTCATCTGATACTAGAACACAGAAAATAATTTAAATGACTATTTTCTCAATCCTCCCAAGGATAGTACATTACTAGTATTATTCTTGATATTATAGCAGAATAGTTAATTCATTACATACAAAGTAATACTTAAGGAATTAAGCTCCCCTCCCCCTGTTTTATTGAGATATAAGTGACATGTATTATAACATTGTATTAGTTTAAGATTGTACAACGTCATGATTTTATATGTATCTCAAAATGTTTATCTCAGTGCATCAAGGCTTAATTTTTTTCCTTAGAACCCTGGCTGAGAAAGAATGATAGTATATTTAGCACAGCCTCTAGAGGATCTTTTAAAAAGTTTGCCAGTTCCTTGCGGGTAGCTTAGTTGGTGAGAGCGTTGTCCCGACACACTAAGGCTGCAGGTTTGACCCCTATTCACGCACCTACACGAAGCAACCAATGAATGCACAAATAAGCGGAACAACAAATGGACGTTTCTCTTTCTCTCCCCCTTCCCCTCACTCTCTAAAATCAATAAAAGGTTGTCAAATCTGACCATTCCTTGGCCCAGTAATCTTCAGTGGTTTCCTTTTGGAAAAGTGCACAGTGCAAGGCTCTAGGTGATCTGCCCTGCTATTTACCTCTCCTTATTTCATTTCTGTTACTCTTCATCTCACTGCTCCACAGTGGACTCTCTCTGTTACTCCATCTGCCTGGATGTTCTTCCAGGTAATTACATGATTTCTTCTCTCTTCGTGTCTTTTCCCAAATGTCGCCTTCTTAGCGAGGCCTTCTCTGACCTTGCTATTTAAAATCACCCCGTTACATACCCCTAGCCCCTTCCCCAATTTATTTGTTTCACTATTCTGTGTTCTCTTTTTCTCAATCCTTCATTTATCCTAGATAGTTGATTTCCTGTTACCACTTGCTGCCTTGCTTTCTAACACTTATATACCCTTTGCTAAGATTTTACAATGAACTTGCTGTGTCACATATCTGTCAATACATCTTTTGTTTATACATTTTAAAATACCTTGCAGACATCAGTGCACTTTACCTCTAAGCACTTCTGCGTATCATACTATGTTGTTAACTAGAATTCAATACTTGTTAATCATTCTTTTCTCTCCCTTCCTAGGGAAAAGTTATGTACAATGAAATTTGTCTTCTATTTGGTGAGTTTTGGCAAATACATACACCTGTGTGATCCAAACTATAAATACTATCAAGATATAGAACATTGCTATCAGCCCAGAAAGTTCTCTGTGGTCTTTCACAGTAAATTCCTGTGCCTGGCACCCAGCGGAAGCTACACTATGATTTTCTTGTATGTGAGTTTTTCCTGTTCTAAAACTTCATATACATAAAATCACATGGATTCCTTTGTGTAAGGCTTTTTTTTTCACTCAGTATAATGTTTTGAGGTTCATATGTGTGGTTGGTGTATCAGTTCTCTGCTTTTATTGCTGTTTGTCCGTTGTATGATAACACTGCAGCTTGTTTACCCTTCCTCCTGTTGGTGGACAACTAGGCCCCTTCAGTTCTCAGTAATTAGGAACAAAGCTGCTGTGAACGTTCTTGTACAAGCCTTTATATGACCACATATTTTCATTTCTCTTAGGTAAATATAGGAATAAAAGTGCTGACTCCTAAGGTAGTTATAATTTCAGTTTTATAAAGAATTGCCAGACCTCTTCCCAAAGTGGTTGTACCCTTTTGCACACCCACCAACAATTATGAGAGTTACAGTTGTTCTATATCCTCACCAATATTTTGTGTTCTCAGTCTTTTTACAACATTTTTAGCCATTCTGGTGGGTATATTTCATTACGGTTTCAATGAGCATTTCCCTGATGGTTAATGAACATTTTTTAATGTGTTTATTGGCACATGAAGAAAATAGTTAAATCTTTTTATTTTTTTTATTGAGTTGTAGTGGTTTAAAAAAAATGATTTTATTTATTCATTTTTAGAGAGAGGGGAAGGCAGGGAGAAAGAGAGGGAGAGAAACATTGATGTGTGAGAAAGATACCGATTGGTTGCCTCTCACATGCTCCCCCAACTGGGGACCTAGTGCAACCCAGGCTTGTGCCCTGATCAGGAATCAAACCTGCCACCTTTTGCTTTGCCCGACCCACTGAGCCATGCTGGTCAAGGCAGTAGTCGTTCTTTATATATTTCAATACTGATTCTTTGTCAGATATATATCTTGCAGATATTTTCTCCCAGTCTAGAGCTTGCTTATTCATTTTCTTAGTGTCTTTTGAGCAGAAATTTTTATGTTGACAAAGTTTATCAGTTTTTTCCTGATCAGTTAAAGCTTTTCTGCTCTAAGATACTTCTCCTTGACCTTTAGTCATGCTCTTATGTTTTCTCTATGTTCTCATGTTGAGCATGTGTTCTCATGTTTTTATCTAGGAAAGTATAATTTCAACTTCTGATTTAAATCTTATCTCAAATTATTTTTGTACATGGTATAAGGTAGGTGGTCAGTGTTTTTTTTTTATTTTTTATTTTTATTTTTTATGGCTATGTAGTCATTTCAACTCCATTTGTTGTAAAGATTTTAACTCCCTGTGCCCTGACTGGTGTGGCTCAGTGAATTGAGCACCAGCCCGAGGACTGAGAAGTCGCTGGTTCGGTTCCTGGTCAGGGCACATGCCTGGGTTGCAGGCTAGGTCCCCTAGTTAGTAGTGTGTGAGAGGCAACCAATTGAAGTTTCTCTCTCACATCAATGTTTCTCTCCCTTTCTTTCTTTCTCCTTCCCCCCTCTTTCAAAATAAATAAATAAAATCTTTAAAAAAAGATTTTAACACTCTATTAGGTTGTTTTGGTGCCTTTATCATGATTGTATAAGTGTGTATATCTTTGCCATTGATATATTTATTTATTCATATGCTACCCTGACTTGAGTACTGTGGTTTTAGAGTATATTTTGAAAATCGGTAGTATATGTGTTCCAACTGTGGTCTCTTTCTAGTTTGTTTTAGACTGTGTAGTTCCTTTGCATTTCCATGTGTATTTCCAGGAGAATCCGCTTGTCAGCTTCTAAAAAAAACATCTGGTAGGATTTTGATTAGAATTGTGTTGAATCTGTAGTTCAATTTAGAGGAAAAAAAATCATAAGAACATTGAATTTTGATAATCCTTGAACATAGCATATGTCTTCGTTTATTTATGTCTTCTTTAATTTTTCTTTGCAGTATTTTTTACTTTTTAGTTTAAAGGTCTTACATGTTTTTTGTTATGTTTTTCTACTGTGCTATAACTAGAACTGTTTGATTATTTGATTGTATATTTCAATTGTTTGCTGTATATACCTAGTTGATTTTTTTGTATATTGAGTCTATATCCTGTGACCTTGCTAATTTTAGTTATTAGTTCTTAAACTTCTTTATAGATTCTATAGAGAATGTAAACAGTCATGTCATCTGCATATACAGTTTTCTTCCTTTTGGATTTTTATGCCTTTCATTTCCATTCTTAGATTATTTCACTATCTAAGACCTCCATTTCCATGTTGAATGTTGAACAGAAGCGGTGAGAGTGACTATCTTTGTTGTGTTCTCAGTCTTAGGGGGAACAGTGGTTACCATAAGGTATAATAAGCGCTGTAGATTTTTAAAGAGATGCCCTTCAAGTGAGGAAGTTTCCTTCTAGTCCTGGTTTACTGAGTGTTTTAAATCATGGTTGGGTATTGAATTTTGTTGTTTATTCTGCATCTATTGCTATGAACATCTGGTTTTCTCCTTTCTTTTAAAATGGTAAGTTGTAATTGATTTTTAGTGTTCTGCCAACCCACTTGATAGTGGTATTTTATTCTTTTTATATATTCTTGGACTTACTGGCTAATATTTGGTTTAGACTTTTTGTGTCTATGTTCATGAAAGATATTAGATAATATGTATTTTTATGTCTTTTTCCAGTATTGTTATCAGGGTTAT
Source organism: Furipterus horrens (assembly GCF_987537825.1). Taxonomy (NCBI): domain Eukaryota; kingdom Metazoa; phylum Chordata; class Mammalia; order Chiroptera; family Furipteridae; genus Furipterus; species Furipterus horrens. The sequence continues at coordinate 176,688 of NW_028327209.1, forward strand.
TTTTTCTTCTAGAAGTTTGAAATTTCTGCCTTTCACATTTAAATCCTTAATCCACCTGGAATTGCTTTTCATGGATGCTATACAGTTGGGATCCAATTTCATTTATTTTTTTCCCATATGGATATCAAATTGCCCCCTGTAACATGTCTTGAATATTCATTCTTTCTCCTAGGGATTTGCAATGCCACCCTGTCATATATCAAGTTTTCCTGTATGCATGGGTCTTATTTCTGGCTTTTTATTCTGTTCTGTTAATTAATTTGTCTATTCCTGTGCCAATATCTTGTTGTGTTGACTACTACAGTCTTAAAATCTGTTGAGAAAGTTTCCTCACCTTCTTCTTTTCTCCAAAAATGTCTTGCTTTTCTTGGTCTTGTATCCTTCCATGTAAATTTTAGACTCATTAATCAAGCTTCATAAAAAACATGTTGAGATTTTGATTTGACTTTCATTGAATATATAGGTACTTTTGTGGTGAATTGACATCTTTATGTTAATGAGCCTTTGTACCCAATTCCTAAACATGATTTCATTTGATTTAGGTCTTATTTAAATATTTTTTAAAAATTTAAATTTCTTCCGTAATGCTCCTATACATTGTTGAATCATTTTTACCCTAAGAACTTACCTGGGTCGGGGATTTTAAATATCTTTAATTTGTAATACCTTTAATTACAATTTTCTGTTCTGCTTAGAAATTCAGTTAATTTTGAATATTGATCATTTTTATGCTCAACTACCTAACTAGTAAAAATTATACTTTCTTTTGGATTTCAGATAGAAAATCATGTAAGTTATAAATGACTTTTGTCTCTACCGCCACCCCCCCCCGCCTTTTATTTCTTGCCCAGTTGTGCTGCCCAGAAATAAAGATAGTGAATGTTCTTTTATTGTCCTGATTTTAAAGGGAGTATTTTAACATTTCTCCAGTAAGACAGGTCTTAATTAGGTATCTTTTTATTTGATCAAGGAAGTTCTTTTGTGTTTCTAACTTGCTTTGACTTGTTCTGTTTGTCACAAATGAGTGTGTCTAATTGTTGCTCTCAATTAATTCACTTATTCTCTCTTGCTGTTTCTTATTGGGAGTTCTGCAGTTTCACTATGCTTTTGTCTCTGGTGTGGATTTTTAAAAAATTTATCTTTTTGCGATTGCTGGGCTGGCAATTCTGGAATGTTCTCAGTCATTATTTCTTTGATTATTGCTTCTCCCCATTCTCTTTATTACAGCCTTCTGGAAATCTGATTGCAAATTGTTAAACTTTTTTATTCTTTCATGTTACTTATCTTCTTTTAAAATATTTTTTTCTATTCATTGTCTATTTAGACCACCTTATAAATAATGTATCTGGGTTTATTTTCAGTTCACTGATTCTACCTTTAATTGTGTCTAATCTTTTCATTTCATAATATTCCACTTGGTTCTTTTATAAATCTTCTTGGTTGTTCATAGTCCCTTGCTTTGTACTCATTTTCTATCTTTTCTTTAGTTTTAAATACTTAAACACTTTTTTTATATTCCATATCTGTTTATTTTATTTGTCTAGAAAGCTGTATTTGTAGGAATTTTGGAGGTTCAGTTTGAGCCCCTTTACAGTGGATCTATATTTCAGTTATATCTTAGCTATCACCTAGAAATACTAATAATTATGTGGCTCTATTAATGATATGTTTGACATTTTATCAGTCTATGGGAGGCGAGTTTGGATTGCAGATTCATGTGAAGCATAATTCTAGTCAGACATTGTCAGTGGAGATATTTGCTTCCAGCCTGCAAGAGCATTAAGAATGAAAAATTTTGTTCTGGCAGAATGTATTTAATTTTTTTTTATCCTTACACTAAAGATGTACCCCTATATCTTGTGTGTGTGTGTGTAAATATGTAATCTAGCACTTAATTGTATCAATTGGAAAGGTTTTTCAAAATATCTTCTATATGCCAAAATGGAAGATCTAAAGAAATGCAAACACACACTAAAATTCACCTATTTTAAGTGTAAAATTTAGTGAGTTTGACAAATGTATACAGATGAACAACCACTACCATAGTCATAGCTCTGTTTTTTTTAAGATTTCATACAAGTGAAGTCATACACATGTACTCTCTGATGTCTAGCATATTTTGTTCAGCATAATGTTTTGGGATTTATTCATGGTGTTATGTATATGAGTAGTTTGTTCCTTTTTAATTCTGAATAGTATTTTGTTGTATGGATGTATCCCAGTTTATTCACTTACTGGTGGACATTTGGGTTGTTTCCAGGTTTGGGTTACTGTAAATAAAAGTGATATGAACATTCATGTTTAAGTTTTTATATTGACATGTGATTTCTGGGTCTTATGGTGTGATAACTTTTTAGGAAATTGCAAAATTGTTTTCAACAGTATTTGAGAGTTCCAATTGTACCTCTTCCTCACCAACTGTTGTTATTGTCAGTCTTTTTCATTTTTGTCATTCTATTGACTTATGGTAGCTTCTCATTGTGATTTTAATTTGCATTTCCCTGCTAACTGATAGCATTGAAAGTCTTTTTATGTACTTATTAACTAGAAATACTGTATGTCTTCTTTGGTGAAGTGTCTTCAGATCTATCGACCATTTTCTCCCAGACTGTGGCTTGTTGTTTTTTTAGCTTTGTAATTTTATCATGTAAGTATATTTTATTTTTAAATATATTTAATTAAATATGCTATTACAATTGTCCCATTTTTTTTTCCCCTTTGCCCCCATCCACTCGATAACCCCTTCCCTCCAGCTGTCCCCTGCCCCCTTAGTTCATGTCCATGGGTCATGCATGTAAGTTCTTTGGCTTACTCATTTCCTAGATTTTTCTTAACACGTTGCGTACTGGGGTATTTAAATGCCTTTTAATCCTCTGTTCCGGCAGGTTTTAAGATTTAAATATGGTTATATGGCTAATATTAATGAAATGACTTCACAAAATTAACAATTAAGCTACTACTATCCTTAATTTTTAAAAAAGCAAATGAAAAATTACTACTGAATGTCTAAATAACCTTATTTAATTGTTTAAAATTACGCTATCAAATGACGAGAATTCTCGCCATCTGACCGCAATGTGTTATCATCCCCCTGTCTATTTTGTTCCTACCAATTATGTTTCTTACTCCCTGCATCATTTCCCCCCTTCTCCCCCACCCACCTTCCAGCTGATAACCCTTCAAATGATCTCCATACCTGTGATTCTTTTCCTGTTCTGGTTGTTTGCTTACTTTGTTTTTTATTGTTCTTGTTTTTGTTTTTTGTTTTTAGATTCAGTTGTTGATAGTTGTGAATTTGTTATTATTTTAATGTTCATGATTTTGATCTTCTTCTTCTTAAATAAGTCCCTTTAACATTTCCTGTAATAATGGCTTGGTGATGATGATCTCCTTTAGCTTTACCTTGTCTGGGAAGCACTTTATCTGCCTTTCCATTCTAAATGATAGCTTTGCTAGATAGAGTAATCTTAGTTGTAGGCCCTTGCTTTTTATCACTTTGAATACTTCTTGCCAGTCCCTTCTTGCCTGCGAACCTTCTTTTGAGAAATCAGCTGACAAATTTATGGGAATTCCCTTCTCTCTGCTTTTCTCTAGCTGCTTTTAAGATTCTCTCTTTATCTTTAAACTTTGGCATTTTAATTATTATGTGTCTTGGTGTGGTTGTCTTTGGGTCCAACTTGTTTGGAGCTCTCTGTGCTTCCTGGACTTGTATGCCTATTTCCTTTGCCAAATCAGGGAAGTTTTCTTTCATAATTTTTTCAAATAAGTTTTCAATTTCTTCCTCTTCATCTTTTCCTTCTGGCACCCCTGTGATCAGATGTTGGTACATTTAAAGTTGTCTCAGACATTCCTAGGCTTATTCTCACTTTTTTGCATTCTTGTTTCTTGTTTCTGTTCTGATTGAATGCTTATTTCTTCTTTATGTTCCAAATTGTTGACTTGAACCCCGGCTTCCTTCCCTTCATTGTTGGTTCCCCGTGGAGTTTTCTTTATTTCACTTAGTGTAGCCTTCATTTCTTCCTTTATGTTGTTGCCATATTCAATGAGTTATTGGAGCATCCTGATCACCAGTGTGTTGAACTCTGCATCTGATAGGTTGGCTGTCTCCATTTCGTTTAGTTCTTTTTCTGGGGTTTTGTTCTGTTCTTTCATTTGGGCCATATTTCTTTGCCTCCTCAATTTGGCAGCCTTCCTTTGTTGGTTTCTGCGTTTTAGGTAGAGCTGCTTTTACTCCCTGTCTTAGCGCACCTGTTAAGTTGCATGGGGTTGAGCCTTAGGTATTCACCAAGGTGGGGTGATCCGCTTCACTACTTTGTGGCTCTGTGTGTGTGTGTGTGGGGGGGTGGGCTTGGAGAGGAGACAGTGCTTCTGCCTGGCTTCTGGAGGTTTTCAGGGTACTCACCTCATTTCCGGTCACTTCACATACTCCGGTGTGCAACTGGTGCCCTTCCAGCTTCTGCTCTGGTGGTGAAACCCATATCGGATGGGTTTGTGTGCATTGTAAGTTGTGCAGGCCCTTTAAATGGCAAAAATATAGCAGTATCTGCCAGTGCCCCAAGCCCCTCTGGTTTTCACAACCAGCACTAGTGGGGATTTATCTTCCCGGAACTGGAACCCTGGGCTGTGCGGTCTGGCCTGGGGCAGTGATCCCTCACTCCCATGGGTTCCCGCCCTATCTTTATCCACCATATACGTGAACGTGGGACCGTCAATTCTGACAACGCCGCGGCTGCTTCTGCGCCACAGTTGGCATCTCCGTCCGCCGGTCTCGGTACTCCGCCCCTCCTGCCTGTCCGTTTGAATGTGGCTTCTTTAAATCCTTGGTTGTCAGACTTCCACACAGCTCGGTTTTCTGACGGTTCTGGGTGTATTTGTTTTGAGATCCGGTTGTAATTCTCTCTGTGGTTGCGTGAGGAGGCAAAAAGCATGTCTGCCTACACCTCCATCTTGCCGAAGTTATGTAAGTGTATTTTGACCTGTATTGGAAGCCCATGGCTTGTGTTTTCACTTTCTTAGCAGCATCTTTCACATATGATGAAGTTTTTATTTCAAAGTCTAGTTTATCAATTTATTCTTTTATGGTTCATGTTTTTTGTGTCAAAAACATAAAGATGAATTTTTTGCCTATATTTTCCTCTAGACATCTTATAGATTTATCTCTTATAGTTAGGTCTTTGATCCATTTCTATTAATTTTGTATATGAATATTTTGGTTAGGAAATTGGTATTAAAATTAATAATACAATGCTTTTGTAATAGCTTCAAAGTATTGAATAAAAATTTGTATTACCCAAACACTAAAAAGTGAAAAATTTTCTGAGATATGTTAAAAGAAGATCTAAATAAATGATAAACCATTCTCATGGACTTAAACATTCAATGTTGTCAGGATATCGTCGTGGTTAATCTTATGTGTCAATTTGGCTAGGCTGTTATGCCATTTGGTCAAACACTAGTCTAAATGGTGGTGTGATTAACATTTATGATCAATTGACATTAAATAAAAGAGATAACTCTCCACGATGGTAGGCCTCTTTCAATCAGTTAAAGGTTTGAAGAGCAGAAATTGAGCTTTCCCAGAGAAGGAATTCTTTATAAAAGCTATAGAAATTCTGCCTGAGTTTTTAGCCTGCTGTCTGCAATATCATCTCTTACCTGAATTTCCACCCTGCTCCCCGCCCTATAGATTTCTAACTTGCGTGAAACAATTCCTTAAAATAAATCTCTGTGTGTGTGTGTGTGTGTGTATATATCCCCTATTGATTCTGTTTCTTTGAAGGACCATTACTGATACAGATGTTAATTTTCCCCAAATCGATCTAGAGAGTCAATGCACCACAACTAGGCTTCTTTCTAGAATTTGATAAGCTGATTCTAAAATTTGTATGGACATTTATTTGGCAAAGACTTAGCCAAAATAAGTTTGAAAAAGAATAAAGTTGGAGAATCAGCATTACCTGATTTCAAGACTTATGGTAAAGGTACAGTAATGAAAACTCTGTGGTATTGGAACAAGGATAGACATATAGATTGGTGAAACAGAATAGAGAATCAATTGAGTTTTTGACAAAGGTGCCAGGGTCATTCAGAAGCGGGTGGATGGGGAGAATGTTCAGTTTTTAAAAATGTTGATGGAACAAGAACAATGGGATATCCACAGGGGGAAAAAAAAGTGCCTTTTGAATGAATGTATTTTTTTTTTCAATACAGAAGAAGAAAATTTCTTTATTTCCACCATCCAAAAGCAGAAATTTCAGTGTATTTCCTTTTAGTCCATTTCTAATAATATATGTAATATACATATGCACTATTTTATAATTTACATATTTGCGATCGGATACTTTTTTACTTAATTGATATTCCTCTTACATGTTTATGTAACATATTCTCTCTGAAGGACATGTTAATGGTTACATAATGCTAAATTGTGAAGGTATTCTGAACTTTATCTAATGATTCTTTACTGTTAGAATGTCTAATACCATGTTTCCCCGAAAATAAGACAGTGTCTTATATTACTTTTTGCTCCTAAAGACACGCTAGGTCTTATTTTCAGGGGATGTCTTATTTTTCCATGAACAAGAATTCACATTTATTGTTGAACAAAAAAAATCAACATTTATTAATATACTGTAGTCATGTCATCACAAACATCAGCATAACCAGCCAAGCTCTGAATTCCATCAAGAATTTGGGGGGAGCTGTAGCAATGACTGCCACTAGGTCTTATTTTCAGGGGAGGCCTTATATTTCTAAGCTTGAAAAAAAAACTGCACTAGGTCTTATTTTCAGGAGATGTCTGATTTTTGGGGAAACAGGGTAGCAGTAGCAACAACTGCCATTTGGCAGTTGTTTTCCACCTAGAAACTGCTAAGCATGTTACATGAATTATACTGTTGAATCCTTATGACACTCTGAGATATTTAGCTCAGTTTTAAAGAAAAGGATGCCAAGGGTTAAGTAACTTACCTACCTCTAATGTATGAAACTTGGGTTTGTAATCAAATGTCTTTTATTCTAGTCCCTGAGAAAAATGTACTGCTAGTTTTTATGCTCTTTACAATTTTTTTATCATAAGAATCCTTGAGGTGGATATATTTGTGTATAAATTATTGTCTAAGTTTCAGACATCTGAACCTCTTTTCCTGTGCCAGTCCTTCATATATTTTATTCATCTTCATCTAATGAAATATTTTCAAAGCCAGTATAGGTGTCCAACATAGCAAACAGGGCAAAGCAATGCATAAGCTGCAGAGCTTTCCTTTTGGTGGATGAAGCCTTGAATCAAATAAGCACTGGGCCAGGGCAGCGGTTTCTACAGGAATGCAAATCTGCAGGGGAGTAAGTCCCAGGGAATTCGGTGGAGCTAACTATTCAGTGGTTACTCATTTTGGAAAACAGTGGAGAACAATTTTAGCAGTCTGTCCTGTGGGACATTGAATCTCACTTTTAAAATAGGATTATATAATGTTGGTCAAATCACTTCACTCTTCTCCGCCTTGTTTTCTTCACTGGAGAGAACGGGACTATGTTATCGCTTTATGGACAAGGGAGATGTTCTAAAGAGATAATATTGCCCAGTGAGCAAAATCTTACCTATTCATGACTTCTAAGTCATGAGGGAGGCAACGTGGTGTAGTGGCTCTGGAGCCAGAGAAACTTAGGTTCAACTGTACCTCTAACATTATCAAGTGGTCTCAGACACATTTCCTGATCCTTTTGAGCCTCACTTTCCTAATTACTCAGAATGTAGAACAAAATATACTGATCTTTAAGCAAACAGATCTCTTTTCACGTTCTCTGGTCTGTCTCTTTACCCCTCAAATCCCTAATTAGGGCTCCAGTTTTGTACAAGAAGCAGGGTCATCCTCCCAGTCATTCATGATCCAAGTCTTATTTCCTTTAAAGAGTTACCCCATTCTTCCTCTTCTGTATGATATGGTAATGATTCTGTTAAATCTTAGTCCTTGACTTCTGTCGTCTGCAGGTGTACCTATCCTTTGTGTTCTCTTCACCTATTGTTGAGAGCACAAGTAACCTAAATGAGAGAGGAGGTCATATCTACATTTGTGAAAAGGGTTGTTTTTAAGCAGTCTAAATGTTGTGTTTATATGTAGACTATCCTTTTATTTTCATTTCCAAGTTCAAGGCTCAGGCACCATCAGTGTTAGGGGAAGAAAGACGAGGCAGCTCTAACAGTCTTCCTGTCATACCTTGCGTCACTCCGTAACTCCTTCTGGGGTTCCTGATTTTTGCACCGAGGCCCCAAGAATCCTGGAAACCCACCATAGCAGAGGAGGAAGGGGAGGTGGGGGGACTGATAGATTCAGAGTTGGAGAGAGATAGCTAGTGGACAGAATAATGTCCACTCAGTTGTGCTCACCTCTGTGGATGGGAAGATGTGCTTGTACATTTCCTGTCTGCATGGGCAGGGGCATAGTGATTTGTGCTTAGCGAAGCCTCTGTTAAAAATTATTGCTTTTAAATGCAAGAAAAAAAGAGGACTGTGGAACCTTCGTGGAGGTGAAATAAATATGCATGTGTGCATAATTATTAATATGCACACTTTTTTCCATCTTCTCTTTTTAAAATGGCACGAAGGATATCTGGAGAACAGGATATACTCTGTAAGCGATCCTTCACCATGTTAGAATCTGGGGATTCCTCTTAATGCAAAAGACATGCTTCTTTCATTGTTTGTATAGCTCTGCTTTCCATTTTAAACTGAACGGGCACTCGTTACATTAGTGCAGTGGCAGGTATTTGGTGAGATGTGGCTGTTGTTGCAGAACCTCTTACAAAGTTTGTCTGGAGTGTGCCACAGAGGGTCCCGATCAGAAGAAGCCTTTTTAGCTTTGAGTTTTTTTAAATTTCTTGTTTTCCTATGGCCCACCTAAGTAACCTTGATTGAATATGATGTGGATAAGATAGCCATCATAATTTAGAAAGGAACATGCTTGATCCCTGCCTCTTCTCTGTCTAATGAGTTCATGTAAAAAATATATCAAAAGAAATCCTCATAGCAGAATCCTCACATTTCAAAGGGGAGTATATTTATTATAAGAACTGCTGATTCATTAGGAATGCTTCCTAATTTGAACAGCAACAGCTGCTTCTGGTTAGAATAAACTTCATCTCTTTTGTGCCCCGTCTCTCGCAGGGGATGCTAAATTTTGGTTTAGGATTTTCCTCCTCCTTTAGCTTTTTTCCCCCTCCCTTTCTCACTCTTTCCTCAATTATGACACTTTATCCTTCTCAGTGTTTACATGATTTGAACAAACCCCTGTTCCAAACCCCCACTTTTGAAAATGACTTGCATTGAGATTACAAATGCTAATAAAACTCTCTTGATAATGTGTTTTGTTTGTATTCACAGTGGCAGTGGAGTATATTGTACAGCAGTAATGAAAAAAAGTTGAGACACGTTCTAGTCATGAATTCTAAGTGCACTAATTTAAAGTACAGGGAGTATTTCAGAAACTGCCATTGTCCATTAAATGAAACCACTGTATTAATGTATCATAGCATGCTGTTCTAATCACTTTTCTGCAAATACCAGCTTTTGAAAGAAACATGGCTGTATTTTTTTGATACAAAATCTGAAATCCTGTAATTGAATGGCTTTGCAGAATAGGTAAATGAATGTAGCAACATGCATTCAAATATGTCTCCTTGGTTTGTAATGAGCTGATTGAAGTTCACAGTTGTAAGACTTGCCATTTTATTTTCTGATTTTACATTCTGGGCGCAGACAAAGGTGCCAGTTTTTGTGTTCACAGAAAAAGGAAGAATAAAATTGTTCATAAAAATCAAGTAGCTCTTTTTGGGGATCACTATTGGATTCAGTATTCCTGTAGCCTTTATTCAACTGTCTTTCTAGAAAACTGTTTCTATTTAATTTTAAAATTTTAAAACAACCCTTGTTAGGGCTTAGAGAAATTCTGTCACATCTGGTGAAGTTGGGTGTCTGCCACGTGTATGTGCACACAATCATGTGAGAGGGGTACTTGGTGCCCATGCATACTTTCCTCACAGCACTTCTCTCAGTGATTCCACTTGTTGATTTATGTGTCTTTCCCCCTTTGGACACTGAGCTCATTGATGACCCAATGAACCACAGAATACTAAGCCAAATGGGTGTCAGAGTAGGTATCAAAATATATAGTAGGCAGAAAGATCATCAGGTTGGAGCTAAACTGGCAGCATTTCAAGTCCTGGTCAGTAAGGAATTATGGGAATTTCCTATGGAATGCAATTGAAATTTTGATGTTTTGGGACAATTCTAGATATTGAAGATAGCAACTACTCTACTAGACTTTTCTCTCAGACAAGAGAAACCATGATCTTTTGCACACAGCTTGGTAGGAGGTGCAGGAGAAGGAGAACAGGGAGAGCAATACTGGGGGTTGCTAAGCCATTCAGTAGAGACAGAGATATCTAACCCTCGGTTTGCTGGGATGTCCTTTTGGCTCTGCAAATGTGTGACTCTAGATTAAAGTCAACCTAACTACATATTTCATGTGACACAGCCACCAGGGGACACAACTGACAGACCCTACAGACAGTGTTCTAACTGTACCGCTTCAAGGTGTTCTTTACGGACAATAAGATCAAAATAATCATAAATTTAATTTGAGAATTACTGGAAGTAATGAAATTGATTTTTTAAAATTTAAACTATTATGTATGTATATATTGTATGATAAAACCAATAATTATATTGTATCAAGATTTTTAGGAACCCATATTTTCAAGATAGGTAGCAAAGCCCACCTTTACTGTTCAGAAGATGGTCCTTAAACACCATTCTCCACTGAAAGGAGCCAAGGCTTATTGAAGAAAGGGTTGATCCCAGATCTGGGACAGGAAATGTACAAGATGGACCCAAGGCATCCTGCCATACTGGAACGCAGTCATGAGTTAACCATCTGGACATTCTATGACTGGTCTGGATTCTTCAAAAATGTCGATGTCATGAAAGACCAAAACAAAACAAAAAGTGAGAGGATTTGTTCTAGATTAAAAGGCACTAAAGAAACATAATAACCAAATATAATGTGTCATGTTTGATTTGAGCTCAGATATGTTATAATATTATTGTATCAATGTCAAGTTTCATGAAAGTAGTAAGGCTCTGTGGTTATGATAAACAACGTTCTGACTCTTAGGAGAGACAGGCTAACATATTTTGGAGTGAAGTGTTATGAAATCTGCAGCTGACTTTCAAATGGTTTAGCAAAAAAAAGAAAACAAAACAAGTGTAGTGTATATGTATGAGGTCTGCCCAGAAAAAGTCCAACCATTGTTAATACAGCAAGAACAGTTTACGCAACATGAATGTAACCTGGCAGAGGCAAGGAAGGTGGACTGGAATGCACATGTGGGAACAATGACAACTTCACTGTACTAGCCAGTGGGGGCAGTAGACTCCATTGAGTGAGCATGTGTACTATGTGGCCCTTGCATTCAAAATGATTGAGCCAGTAGAGCAACGAATCAACATCAAATTTTGCATTAAGCTGGAACATTCCTCCACGGAAACTATTTGGATGATTCAGAGGCCGCAGCTATGGGCAGCTGGTGACTGGCAGCTTCATCATCACAAAGCGCCCACTCATGCATCATGTTTTATGCAGTTTTTTTGCAAAGCATCAAATCACCCAGGTGACTCAGATTTGGCCACAGCCCACAGCCCAGATTTGGCGCCCTGCGACTTCTGGCTTTTCCCAGAACTAAAATCACCTTTGAAAGGGATGAGATTTCAGACCTTCTATGAGATTCAGGAAAATACAATGAGGCAGCTGATGGCAATTGGGAGAACTCTGTGAGGTCCCAGGGGGCATTCTTTGAAGGGGACGGAGGTGTCATTGTCTTATATACAATGTTCCTTGTATCTTCTTCAATAAATGTCTCTATTTCTCATATTACATGGCTGGATACTTTCTGGATAAAGCTCATATATTTTGAAAAAGAATGCAAATGTATGAAACATTAATTATCAGTGAATTTAGGTGAAGGGTAAATGGGTATTTGTTGTACTATTCTTTCAACTTTTCAATAGGGTTAAAAATTTTTTAATAAAAAACGTTGAAGAAAAATAAAACATAAAAGTATCAAATTTTTATTGTTTAAAACATCTTACTAAGGGTGGAATAGATTTGCTTTAAAATACTTCAGCAAAAAAAAAAGTGGGGAAAGTGGAATAGAAAATAAAAAAATATGACAAAGATGTTGATGGTTGTTGAAGCTGTGTGATAGATACGTAGGGAGATCTTTACTTTTGTGTATATTTGGAAGTTTTCATAATAAAAAGTAAAATAAAGTCTCAGTTTAGAAAAAGTTATTTCCTATATATTTATAAGAGGGTAAATAAGCAAAATACATAAAGAGCTCATGTAGATGAAAATTAAAAAAACACTAGGAGCCCAGCAGATAACGGGCAAAAGGCAAGGTTCAGAATGGGAAATAAATACCAGGCTCATAAACATGAAAAGAAGTTCAAGGTCACTAGTAATCAAGAAATGAAAATTAAAACAGAATTTGAGTTTTTTTCACTTACTAAATATACAAAGATAAAAAAACTGAAGGCTTCTAGTTATAGTCCAGGTGGCTGTAAAAGGAATGTTGATAAGAATAAACAACAGTAAAACATTTATGAAAAGTAATTTGCCAAGTGTATCAAGCACCTTAAAGATACGCATATCTTTTAATCTAGTGTTAGACTTGCTGGAAATTTAGTTTAAGGAAAAACTCAAATGCCAATGAATCTCTATGTATAAAATCGTTCACATCAAAACAACAACAAAAATTTAAATTTCCCTTGAGGGGCACAGTTCAGCAAATCATGACACATCTAAGCAGAGGAATTGTATAACCATTTGCAAAGACATTATCTCATGGTGTGAGGGAAATCTGAATGCTGAAGATCACATTAAAAGGAAAGAAAAAATTTATATTGGCTGTATGAGTCCAATTATGTAAAAAGGCATAAAAACATTTGGAAAGAGATGCACCAAAGTTTAATGCTGGTTGCCTCAGAGCGTTCGGTATGAGTGACCTGTATTCCTTATGTTTTTCTGTCTTTCCCAAGTTTTCTGCAATGAAAATGTTACTTCCATAATCAGAAAAAAAAATAATACACATTTTTTATTTAGACATTGTCTCAACCTGGTCCTTAACCCTGGTGTACCTTTATGTGCTTGTTCTTGTTATTACAAGAAGAGAAACTTCACACGTGACTGGTAGTCCTGGGTGGCATTAGGGATTCACCTATGTGGGATGGATTTTAACTAGCAAAAAGGACCCTATAAGTAGGAACATTTAGAGGCAATTAGTTGGTAGCAACATTATAAATAGAAAAGGAGCCAAATAAATGTTTCCTGGATATCATTAATTTAGTTGTAAAATAAATTGAGTTACTTTGGTAACCCATATACAGAAGGCACTCATTATAAAGACAGCCATGTGTTAAATAAGAAAACGAAGATGCAGAGATGGCTCTGCCGTACACAACTAAGATATTCCCACGGAGACAGCAGTTCTCAAAATATCACCCTGAAAAACAAAAGCTTCGTGTAGGAAAACAAGCCCAGTGCAATGCTAATGGAGTTGGTCCTGCCCACCCTCCCAGAATCCAGATTTCCTCCTCCTCTTCGTTCTGGCTGGGTCTGAAAGCTATGACCCAGTGCCGACCATTTCTAGGAAGTTTCTTATTTGTAAAGTGGGCATAATGATTTACTGAACAAAAAAAAAATTACCGTAAAGAAGTACAGATGAGAGTCGACAGAAGAGGGCATGGAGTGCCCTTGGCACAGTGCCTGGCCAGTCCTATTGGTCCCATCTCCAAAGAGCTCAGTCCACGCCCTTTCCACTCTCACCTTGCAAGTCCAAATCCCTCACTCCTGTCTGAGTGATCAGAGTGACCTTCTAATTGCTGTGTGTGCTTCCACTAAGGCTACCCTCCCAGCAGCCACCATGTTTTTTAAAAAACAGAAAATTGTGTGATACAATCAAAGGGTTTTTAAAACCCTCCACTAGCTTTCCACTGCCTTAGAATAAAATCCAAATCCATGCCTGCAAGACCTTGCACAATCCAGCCCTGCCTAAATCTCTACCTTCGACCCACGCCACTGGCCTCCTCACTTGCTACATCCTGGGCTCCACAGATCCCTTTGGTTCCTCCAAGGTGCCATGTTACCTCATTCCCTTGGCCTGGAACATTTCTCCCTTCAACTCAACCTTCTTGGGTAATTCTCCTCCTTCACTTCTCCAGTGAAATGGCAGCTCCAAGGCTTCCTTGACCACGTCATCTGAAGGAGAGACACTGAAGGGCAGCTCAGATGAAACATTTTAACCGATACATCCCTGTCTCCTTGCCCAGTCTCTATCACCAGAATGCAAGCTCCTTGAGGGCAGGGGTCATCGTGCTCTAGAAGTCACTACTACCGGCTGCCAACCCAATGCTCATTCCCTCCTCTCTCTTTTCTAACAGACCCCCACTTTGCTCATGTCCCCACTGTCCTCTGTCAGAACGAGGGTCTCAGGTCCTGTCCCAGAGGCAGAGGGTGGGTCCCCACGTCTAAGCTAATCCTAGTGGTCTCATTTCCTTGCCCGTAATTGGTTAGGGCATGAACACGTGACTAAATTCTGGTCAATGACACTTGAGATGAGGTCATCAGGAGAGCTTCTGGGAAAGGTTTTCTGAATCTTAAGAGACCAAGAAGAGAAGGTTCTTCTGCTGCCTTTGGAGACTGCTGTAAGGATGTCATGACTGAAGTGACAAGGTCATCTTGAGACCCCAAGGTAAGCCTGCTGGTGGCATGGCCAGTCGCTGAGGTGGGCAGGCTTGAGAATGAAAGAATGGCATTCTTGATATCATCAGCGAGTTGCTCAATCAGCCAATCACTGAACTGTGCACCTCTGACCCCGCCATGATCAATAATAGAGTCTATATTATTCCAGCCAGATTTCTGTCACTTACAGCTGAGAGCTTCCAGTACTATTCTGTTCCTCCCTCTAGTGTAGTGTCTGCCACATAACAGGCACTCAATAAAATTTGTTTGAATAAACAAACCAAAGTATTCCATGTAAAGTATGGAATTAAGAAAAATCTTGCTGCTAGAGCAGGATTCATACCATTTCCAGAGAAAAGTGTTCAGTTTTTGTTTCTTTCTTCCTCCCTGCTTTTTTATCACATGAACTACATTAGAAGAAAAAATTTATAACACAATTCTACCATTCCAATGTAGTGCAGTACTGAGCTATTAAAGGTTCTTAGTATAAATACAGACTTCTTGCACTAAGGCAGTTTCAGGTAATGCAGTTCCCCGGGCGGAAGTACACCAAGTCCCTCGACACCCTGATGCTATGTGGCACCTTTAGGTACCAGGGCATCATAAGGTTTAATTAATTTTATAAGTACCTCAGGAAGAGGAAGGAAAGCTTTTCATTGGCTCTTATGCTTCCTGGCTTATTCACCAGAAAATTTTAAATGTATACAAAGCATCCATTTCCAAATAAACTCCATGGGAGGCAGCCTAGTGGTTAAGGGGCTTTGGAACTGGGCCTGGATATGAATCCTGGCTTTGCCACTCCTAATTGTTGTGACTTTGGGAAAGTCACTTACCTTCTCTGAGCCTCAATTTCCTCATCTACAAAATGGGAATAATACCTAAATCATAGTTTTTTGTTTTTTGGGTTTTTTTTTTTGTAAGACTATGTATGGTACTCATATGGCACTTAACTTCCAGCCTGGTATATTGTTAATAAATGAAATTGTTATTCTGTGATAATTCTTAAATTTCACAATTCCTTAAAGAAGAGACTTGCATATTAAAGGACATGGTTGCTGGCTAAATGCCACGTGCCACAAATCAGTGCCGCCAAAGCGCTGACCTCCTTCCTGGGAGATAACGTGCCTCAGTGACAAGAGCACAGGCCTTAGAATCGGTCAGAACTGGGGTCTAATCCCAGCTGTTACTCACCAGCTGGGACCTGTGCTCTTCGGTTTCCTCATCTGTAACAGGGATCATGTTGCCCCCCACCCCTACCCTGCCCAATATATCTATGGCCTGTGTGACAGAGCACATGGAAACTGTCCAGTACAGTGCCTGGCACACAGGAGGGACACAATGCAAATGGACTCTGTTTCATTTCTTTCAATATCAGTTCTTCCCAATCACATTCAAGTTAAAACCAGAAGTTCTCTCTGTACAATGGACTGGGCCCCCCTGGCAGGAGGGCGCAGGAATGGTACAGCTGGCTTTTAAAAGATGACTAAATTGCCCAACAGTGGAAATACATATAAATCATCCATCCCCACAAATGTTTTATTTGGTTTTAAGGCCCTGCTGTGCCTGCATCCTGCTACCCCCTTGAACATGGGGGTCTGCACCGCTCACTAACACAGGGAAAATTGGTGGCCCCTCTTCCCTACCCAGAGCTGATTCTTGTGCCCTCTGCCCGAGGATGGCAATGTCACAAGAGCAAGGGAGCTGCACAATGCCCAGAGATTTATGAAAATACACATCTGAAAAAGGGAACGCTGTGCAGAGTGCGGTCGTGTGGGCAGGCCTGGTGCACAGGAGCAATTAGAGCTGGTCTGCAACAACCCAGTGCTGTTCTATTCAATTGCTTAAAGAATTGCCATAGCAACAGCAGCCACCCATAGTAAAGTGGCAGCAAGATGGAGCAAACACTTGAAAAAGACTCTCTCTTGTTAACCCTTCTCCCCTCCCCAAAATGAATAAAGGGCCATTTTCTTGTTCTAAAATAGTCTCCCAATCACTGTCCATAGTTCAGGCCAAAGTTGGGGACTAGATGTCCATCTTTGTTGTCCCTCCTCCTCCTCCTCCTCCTCCTCCTTCTTCTCCTCCTTCGATGCCAATAATGGTGACAGAAGCTACCTTTTAATGAGCTCCTACTATGTTCTGGGTTGATGAAAACTTCACTTAATAATTCTGTTAGGTGGTATTTACTGACTGCAAACTATATCTGCACCTGGGCTAGGGGTCATCCTGGACACCCCCTGCCTGCAAGGAGCCTGAAGTCTAGTGAGGCAGAGCCATAAACAACTCTGCTTATAAGAAGAACAGGACCTGAGCCATCTCAGTGCGCAGCCACTATGTGCCAGGGATATAGAGATGAATAAGAAACTCCCTTTCCTTCAAATAGCTCACAGTTGGGGGTGGGGGGGTGGCGAGAAACATGGATGCAAAGCACTAATGGGAGGCCACATCTAATTGCTAACATATGGGATTTGGGAGACCACATTCAGTCACTTACTTGACAAGAAGAACCAGATTTCAGGAGGGGTATGTGGGAGGGCTGAACACGTACAGAGTGCTGCATCCTAGCAGTTGGTGGGCGAGGTCTGTAAGCTATGTTACGCACGGACAATATTATAACCTCCTTACGTGTGATAGCAACAGTGGGCTAATCCCCAGCTGCAGGCCACATGCTCGGCTCGGACCTTCAGTTCCACACCCTGCGGAGGCCTCCCTCCAAGGAACCCTGGGAAGCGGTAATTCTTATTCCATGTGCGCAGCAAGATGTGCAGCCAACGCTTGAACTGTGACTTGCTTTTAGGCTCATACAGCCAGTCAGTGACAGAGTTAGAGATCTGAACCCAAATCATCCTGATTAAACATCCCGTAGCGTTAATTTGGCACGTTGAATAAGGTTCAATTGATAGGTCACTAGTCCAAAAGTACACAGCTTGTTCTTGTAAAATTAGAGTTAAAATGGAAAGATACCTCATACTGTAAATTAACGTACTCCTAATGAACTAGTTAAAAACAAAACAAAACATAAAGCAGCAGCAACTAATGACCCTGTCGAAGAGCTCTCTCTGCCAGAGGTGTGCATACTTTCACTGCGAAAGAACTTGATCCCACGGTCCAAGCTGAGAATGAATTTACCTGGAAGTATTTCAGTGTATGGAATATATGCAGAAACTGTCTGGGTCTGCTCTTCGGAATCAACATCACGGTTAATAACCACGAGGGCATTATTATGCCAGAAGCTGAAGTTCCAAAGAGGTGGTAACAGCAGGGGACCCAAAACTCCCTAAAAATTAAGGGAACAATAGAACAGGACCTTTGTGCTGGTACAAACAGCATGATGATAGAAAGGGTGATCTGTTCATATATCTGCTCAACTTCACTAGCTATTAGGGAAATGCAAATCAAAACCTCAACAGAATACTGTCTCCCATCTGTTAGAATGGCTGTTATCAACAAGACAAGTAACAAGTGTTGGGGTTGTGGAGAAAAAGAAACCCTCATTCACTGCTGGTTGGAATGTAAAGTGGTGCAGCCACTAAAGAAAACAGTATGAAGGTGCCTCAAAGAATTAAGAATAAAGTTACCATATGACCCAGCAATCCTTCTTTGGGTATCTACCCGAAAAATGTGAAAACATTTATTCACAAAGAAACATGCACCCCTGTGTCCACTGCAGCAGTATTCACGGAGGCCAAGACATGGAAGCCACCAAAGAGTCCTCCCACCGATGACTGGATAGAGAAGACGTGGTGTGTATACACAGCGGAACACTACTCAGCCATGAGAGAAGGCGAAAGACTGCCGTCTGCGACAACATGGACAGCCCTTGAGAATACGCAAAGTAGGAAGCAGCTAAGAACTGTAGGATTTCACTCATATGTGGGCTCTGAAACTGAAATTTACGGTGGTTACCGGGGGTGGTGGGGTGGTGGTGGGGGTGTAGTAAAGGGTAAAGGGGCCCAATATCTGCTGACGGAAGATGATTTAACTTTGGGTGATGAACATGCACTACAGCATGCTGTACAATATACAGACCATGTATCACAGAAATGTATATTTGAAACCTATATAATCTTTAAAATTTTTTATTGATTGATTTTAGAGCAAGAAAAGGGGGAAAGTGGGGAGGGGGAGATGGAAAGAGAGAGAAACAGACAGACAGACATCAGTTTGTTGTTACACTTATTTATGCATTCAATGGTTGATTCTTGTATATGCCCTGATGGGGGTATCAAACCTGCAACCTTGGCGTATCTGGATGATGCTCTAACCAACTGAGCTACCTGGCCAGGGCTAAAACCTATATGATCTTATTAACCGTCACCCCAATAAATTTAATTTAAAACTTTAACAAAAAGAAAGGGTGATCTGAGCACCTAGTTTGAGAGGAAAAAGAATGGAAGATCTGGTGGCATCTTGGGAACACAAAATACATATATAAATTGGGGAGTTGCCTTGGCAATGAATGATGTCTTTTATATAGTTACCCAAGGGGAAACATTGCTCCTTTCTGAGATCTATCTAAAAGAGGCCACTTATGTGGGGCTTCTTTCAAAAGCTTCAGAGGTATTGAGAATAGAGTATATATAATACTTGGCACATAGTAGGCACTCAATAAATAATCTCTGACTAAACAATTAGCTTCCGCAACAATATGCTTCAGCAAAAACAGTAAGAGGATTCAGAAAACTCTTTTCAATGGTATCTGCTGGCTCGATGGTCAGGCTTATTTCAGGACTAAAACCTGGAGTGGATCTAGAAATAAAGGTTGCAAACTCAAGTGCTTTCACAGCCCCACAGAGAACAGAGACGAGTGACTGGAGCAGCTGTAAGAGTGGCGGCAGAGAGAGTAACCATGCCCTGTCTCTGAATATTTGGAGGCACCAAAAAAAAAAAAAAAAGGTTAAACACGCTCAACACACCACTACATTAAGAGCTGTTTGCCGCATTTGGCCCACAGGCTGCATTTTGACCTCTGACAGAGAAATGGATGGGCTACCTCTGTCTTCCCATCAAAAATCCCTCTGCAAATAATGCTTCAGACCGGCCATGGTTTGGAGCTGGGCAGTAAGGGTTGAGGGCTGTCCTCAGAGAGGAGTCTGGAGGACTATCCTGTCCCAGTGACGAAACACTTGTACCTTTGTGCTCAGGGTAGCTTAAGGGAGTGTGCCCTCTCATTACGGACACCCAGGAGCATAACCAATGTTTATCTCCAACTTAGCTACTTGGAGAAGACAGATGGACTTCAACCCAATCTGGTCTACACCTGGAAAGCCAGGGAATCTTTATTTTAACAAGTGAAAAATGGGAAAATGACCAGAAATAGACTGCATCTTTCTTGCTAGGCATTTCACACTCACTGTCGCTAACATCTCTGAATCACTCTAGGAAATAGGTATAATCCCTCGGCTTTACAGATGATTTAAAATTGAGGCTCGGGAAAGGAGGAGACGTGTTTAAAGTCACACTGTGAGCGAGCAGCAGAGCTAGGACATGAAACCAGGTAAGACTCCTTCCGAGCACACCTGTTTCTGCGAGAGGCTGCAGAGGTTGGCACAGAAACCACAGCATGGAATAGCCCTCTTTGGAGAGAGTTCTCTGTAGAAAAGGGCTCTTTCTCCTCACTCCCAGGGCCTGCTATTAGGTACAACCTGGCCTGCTGAGTTAAATCCACCCTTGTGGGAGTGGGAAGGTCACTAAAGGAAGGAGCAGAGTAAGAATCTCAGCCTCCTTTTTTTTGGGCGTCCTTGAAATATGTACTAACCATCTAAACTCCAAGAGAAAAGACACTATTTGAGAGTTTGCCTCAATCACCTGTATGTGATTTTAGGTGGCAGACAAATGTCACAAGCCAGAGGGCAGAGAGAAGACTGTTTTAACCAGATCCTTCTCTCTTGATCGATAACTCACTGAACAATAATCAGCCAGCAGTATGATCCTTCTCTACAGGAGCCACAGGGAAAAATAATTTAAGAACATGCTCCAAACACAGGACAAAACAAAGCAGTCCCTGGGAAGTCCGCTTCTTTCCGACAAATGGGTAAATCCCCCAGCATTAGGTCAAAGAAAACCATAAACTTTCCAGGTTCTCCCAACTAGTGCTCTCTCCCATTCTATAGTCAAGCCTCCTCCTCCACTCTCCCCAACTGCTGACCCGTCTCTACCTCTAACTACTGTCCAACACACACACACACACACACACACACACACACACACACACACACACACACTCCTGCCTGGATGTCCCAGAGAAAACTAAAGTCATCAGATGACCCCCACCCCCACCCATTCCTTTACCTGGATCCCTACCCCTTCAGGTTTCCTTCCCCACCGGCACTCAGGCAGAGGGGCAGAGGGCCTATTCTCTGCTCCAAGGCCACTTCCCCTGCTTAGCCAAACCGCTTCTTTCTCAGGGCCAGGTTCTGTCAATACACTATCTCTCCTGGTTCTTTCTCATCGGCTTTTCAATGTGCTCAAGTTTCTTCCCACCTTAAAACAGCAAACCCTAACCCCCCCCTCTCCCCAATTTCCCTTCATCCCTATAAAACCCTCGGGCTATCATCATTCTCTCTCCACCTGCTACCAGCCAAAGTGACCGGCTGTCTAACCTCAGCTGAGATTCCCAAGGCCTTCTCATGGCTAAAACTCACAGGGGATGCTGTCCCTGTCCAGTTCACCTCTCTTCAGTGGCCAGGAGCAGTCTGTCAGGCACTCTCATCCCTTGGTGGCAGTGTATCACCTGGTTTTGTTCCCTCTGGATGGACCTCTTCCAGCTCCTTCATAGCTCCCCTTTCTTCGGTAGTCTTTGAAATAGAGATGTTCTCTGCCATAGGCTCTCTTTACTTTTGTCTTCGTATTCTTCTCCTGGTTAATTGTTTACCATTCAAATGCCGACATCTCTCAGATCTGTGTCTCCTGATCTCATGGGTTCATATTCAAAGATGCCTAACAGGACATTCCTTGGATGGGTGTCCACTGATGTGCCACGTGCAACATGAATAAAACTGAGCTCCCCTTTCTCCCTAACCCGGTTCCTCCTTCACCCCAGTGAATGAGAACAGCCCCAACAAGCCCCTGGGTCAGTCTTGCTTTATACTTCTGATTACTGAGACCTGTGGTTTCTAGCCCCTCATGTTCCTCTGCATCCCTGCTGTCACGTCGGCAGTGCAGGTCACCGCTGTCGTTCTCCTGGATTGTGGTAACAGCCTCCTCCCGAGTGGCCCCTGCCTCCATGCCTGTCTTCCCCTTACGTTTCTCTTCTCACTCTACTATCATGGCCACCTTTCAAGAATGCCTGCGCTTTCATCATGTAACTTCCCTGCTTTAAAAACTCTTCCACGGCTGCCCTACTGATATCAGGGTTCATCTCAAGCTTCCTGACATGACTCAAATCCACCTTTAAGTTTCTACTCTTGCCACACTCCTCCCCATGACGGTGATGATCACTCTCTCTTTTCTGTGGCTCTCACTCTTCAACTCTCACCCTGGATTGCACTTCCTCTGGGGCACCTTCACTGAGCCCCAAATTCTGCTTGGGTGCCCCTCCCAGGGTCTCCCACGTCATCTTCTATGTCACCTCTGGAGCCCTCAAGAAACTGAATTACAACTGCCTATTTGCTTGTCATTCCCTCCTCTGTCTATCCCATTCCTTGCTGACAAGCCAATGCTCAACCTGATTACTGAGACACAAAAGGCACTATTTGTGGTGAGAACAATGAATGGATGAGTTAATAGAAATCTAAAAGAAAAATGCTTTTGTTTTTTAAAAAAAAGTTCATGCTATAAGAGTAGACAGTCATAGGACCGTAGGAAAAAACAGATGTGTGGTAGGAACTGGCTTCCAACCTACATTCTGAAACTGCCTTGCTTTGTGACCTGGGATCGATGGTTTAATGTCCTGGAATCTCAGCTCCCCATTCCTAAAACTGATGTTCCACCTGTCTCCCAGGTTGCTGTGAGTGTTAAATGAGATGACATGTGAAAGCAGCTGCCATCATGCAGGGTGCATAATAGGCATCAGAAATGTTTTCTAAAATTAAGTGGAAAAGTCTAATTATTCAAAAAGGACATTTGAGGTGCACGAGGACAGAGCTGGCTGGTAAGACACACGACCAGCACTCCGTGTGCAATGATGAAAGAAAGCTGAAGGCAGGAGTCATGAACTCAGTATCAAAGCCGTTCTGTGTGAAGGAGAGGATTCCTCGAAAGACGTTAAATTAGAAGAACTAAGTTTCCACATGTTATTCTCATTCCTTTCCTAGCGAGCCACGGAGAAAGCGAGGCCATTTTATTTTTCTCAGGCAGCTTCTCTAGGACACTGTTCTTGCGGAAAACTAATATTGTTGGTTTCCTCCAGGACTGGGGCTGCTTGACAGAAACCGGGATAAAGAGGAATATTTGCCATATTTATTGCTGGAGCCTGATGGTGTGAAAAAAATCTCCACACAGACTCCCAAGCCAGAATCCGAGAACACAGCCAAGACCCCTGCCTTTTCCTCCAGCCTCACATTTTTGACTGATTCATGTCACCTCTTAAATCGCTCAGATTTGTTCTCTTTGCTCTATTTCTGTTGCTTTAGAGTTCTGAGTTCAGTTTTTCTTCCCAGAACTATTTATTATAACAGCCTCCTCTCTGGTCGCTGTCCTGGTCTCATCTCCTTCCAATCTATTTCCTTGATG
Source organism: Furipterus horrens (assembly GCF_987537825.1). Taxonomy (NCBI): domain Eukaryota; kingdom Metazoa; phylum Chordata; class Mammalia; order Chiroptera; family Furipteridae; genus Furipterus; species Furipterus horrens. The sequence continues at coordinate 200,150 of NW_028327209.1, forward strand.
CCTTCAGAAAAGCAAATGTTCCCTGTTTAAATCCTCAAGTGGCTCCCCCGACTACAGAAGGACACCCAGACTTCCTGGGACGCGGACTAAGAATTCCACAAACTGGCCCCTGCCTCTCAGTGTCAGCTTTCAAAGACACACCCTCTGTTCCCGCCAGGCAGAACTGCTTGAGGGTGTTTGCTGTTGTTGTTGTTTTAAATAAAGGTGTGCTCTTGCTTTCTAGAAAACTCCTTCAGGCTCTTCCTCTGGGGAGCTACCCCTATCCTGGCCGGGTCAGTCACACCTCATCTGTGCCGCTCTCTTGTCTAGTGCTTCCCTTCATTACCCTGCACTGCAACTGTTTTTCATGGTTGTTTTCTTCATGAGCCTGTGAGTTCCCCCATCAAATATCAGATGATCAATATAATATATTTTTTAAATGAATGAATGACAAGTAATATACATGTCACCAATCTTTGGCTGTAATACCCAGCTGAGTGTTATGAGCTCCTACAAAATATTACTGCACTACTTGAGGTAAAACAACAAAGAAATTATAAGGAATATGATTTGCACAGAAAAAAAAAATCTGTGTAAACTCGAGCCCTTCCTCCCCCACTATAGTGATACTTAACACCCAGCACTCTGTGGACGCCTAACAAATGTTGAATAACAACAACAATAGACTTTTTTATATTTATAGAATAACACTGTAAACATTTCATCACTTCCCTGTAGCTTAAAAACTCTAAGTTTAACAACATCTGCCCAATAAAACAAAATCAAAATTTTGCTACTGAGAAGAGATAAGTCATATACAAACAAACCTTGGTCAACAGTCTTATTTAGATAGCCAAAAGATATTTTCAGATACACAAGGACAAAAGGGTTTGCAGATCCTCACTGAAACAATTAGAGAAGATGTTAATTCAGGAAGAAGAAAAGTGAACTCACAGGAAAACAAAGGTAAACACAGATCTTGATAAATTGTAAAACTCCAGTCTACATTTTATTGTTAGTGTTTTTGAAAAAGTGAAATTAATACTCTAATAAGAATAAGATTTGTATATGGGGATGTCCAATAGCTAAAGTATATTAAATCCTTGCTGTTCAGAAAGAGAACAAAGATACTAAATAATTTAAAATTGTTTATTTATGTGATTTCCACATTTGTACGTAGGTTTATTCTGTTTTCCAGTATTCTGGGCTAGACTCCCCAAACAAATCCTCTTGGAAAAGCAAAATGTCTCTCTTTTCCATTTTGTAGATAGAGTCTTCCTATAACATTTTACAAATGGCTTGCCTCAAACTAAGCTCATGTTTTAATCTGCTCGGTAGAAGGTTTGTTTGGGATCTTCTCTCCCCCACTCTTTGGTCTTTTTCCCAGCTGAGTCATTTTCCCTTCCCTTTTCTTCCTTCATTTTTCACATCTGAATTTCAATTATTTTTATCTTCCAACACTCCAGTCCTTTTCCCCCCTTTTATGTTTTTGACATAATTTCAGATTTACAGAAAAGTTGAAAGAATAGTGCAAAGAATTCCCACTTACCATTCACCTAGATACTCCAAATGTTAACATTTTCCACCGTCGCTTTACCCTTTTCTCTCTCCCCTTGCATGTGTGCACACATGCACCCATGCACACACACGTTATTATATAATTCTATATTATATATGCTTTTGTATAAGGTGTTTTTCTGAACCATTTGAGATCAATTTAAGACATGATATTCCTTCACCCCTACATACTGAAGTATAGACAGCCCTGCTACAATGTGACATATAATTCCCTAAAAATCATCATGCTTAGGGGCACAAGGCTCAAAACTTCATCTGTGACATGTCTGAAATAAGACAGAAACCTAACAAAAACAATAGCACCATTTTATACATGTTCAGTGGGTAAGAATATATAAATACTACAATAAATGTCATTTTACCTTGCTCTGGAAGTGGGCATCAGAGGGTTGCGGGCTATGAGAAGACTGTGAAGTGGTAAAAGGAAGATGGGCAAGTGCATCACTGCTGTGGACAGGAGGTGTATGGCTCACAACACACGCGATAAACTGAGTAGCTGGCAGATGTTGGAGGTGTGTGCATGTGTGCGGCCTGTGTATTCCTATACATCTCGGTTCATCTGGGTGCAGTTTTCTGCATTCACCTGGTAGATTGTTCCCTAATATATCAACTGCATTAGAACAATCTTGTGTTGTTAGAACAGGCATTATAGCAAACTGGCTGCATATAACCATAGTATAATGGTGACAATCAGAAAATTAACACTGATACAATAAAAATATAATCTATGGCCTTCATTTAGAATTCAGAATAGTTCCAATGTCTTTTTACAGCAAAAGAAAATCCTGGATCATACATTATAGGCAGTTAGTTGTCCTGTCTCTCAGTTTCCTTTAGTCTAGAAGAGTTTTGGGTCTTCTTTGTTGTAAGACATTAACATTTTTAAAGAGTACAGGCCAGCTATTTTGTAAAATGTTCCTCAATTCAGATCAAACCCTCTACCTTTACCTCAGTCTATGACTGTTGGCTAAAGCACTATTAATGCCTGACATCTTCCTGAATGTGATTCAAGTGCGGAGGTAGGGTCTGTGTCTTTTATCATAGCTCCCTTTGAAGAATCAAGTGAAATCTGCATTGGGAAACCTACAAAATGGCAGTTACCTCATTGCCCTTAAAATAGAAGTCCCTTCTTTTAAGAGAATTAAAAACTAAAAGACCCACAGAAAACCCATCCATCTCAGAAAAGTAACTGGCTTCCCACAACTCCGAAGTACAGGAAGTACGTCACTCCCTGGACAGTCATTTTTAGAAGTCTGACATTCAGATAAACATTTCAGGAGGGCTATTATGACAGGAGGAGGAAGACTGGGAACTAACATTCATTGAGCACCTCCAATGTGGTAATTATACACATTATGGTACTACACATTTAATCCTCATACTAGCTCTCTGAAGTTGGTGTTGGTATTCCAATTTTATAGAAAAGGAAACCAAGCTAGGAGATGAACTCCTGTCTGTCCTGCTCTACATTTCACATTCTTTCTCCCATATTTTATTGTATCTCCTAATAACTGCAAGGATTCTCATGTTTATTAATCAACAAAAAAGGAACCAGTACCACTGCAGTTCAGGGCAGAGTATGAATCAAAAATGGCACATCTCACACAGACAATAATGCAGACAGTGGCTGTTACTGCTTCACCCAGAGTTGGCACTCAGCAACAACATTCTTACACACAAGTACTTCTAGGACATTTTATATAGAAATTGCAAGGTTACAAGTTCATATTTGGATGAACTGTCTCATTTTGGCTTTCTCAGTTTCTGCTGTTGACACTTTTCTCCTAAAAAAACAAAAACAAAAACAAAAAGCCCACCGCACATTTTCTGCAGAGCCAAATCCTGTCCCAAAGTGCAGTTCTACCACTTACTTGCCACATGGTTGTGTTGAGCTCTGTGCAAGTGCTCAATACATGTTCTGGAAAACATTCTGAAAATGCTTTTACTCATTTTAGTGGTGTGCTTTTTTCCCTCAAGTGATTTCTTATCTTGACTAAAAAGAAAGTAACATAAATAAATCCACCCACTTATTCATTCACGCACTCTCCGTAGCCCACCAAAGACATGGCTAAAGAATCTACAGAAACATTCCATTATTCTGAGGGTTAGAACAGGAAGGCTCTAATTAATCAATAATAAGAAATAATATAATAATACCATTATTCTCTGAACAATAGAGAATTCCTCAGAATTCCTCTAAATGACAGAGAAAGAAATGGTCCCACACTGGAGCCTGACTTTCTCAAACTTCAGAGCTGACTTGCCGCCCCTGTGCTATGTGTAAATGGAAGCCAGAAAGACAAACCTCTTGGAGTCTGGGGTTGGTGACTGAGAGTTCTTTGTTTGGGGTGTCTGAAGTGCCGGGAAATGGAGGGAAGGAGTCTTCCAATCGGCCAGGTAGGTTTCAGAATAGGGTGCCCAATGCTGCCACCACAGAGGAGGCCATCAGCTCATTCTGAGATTCTGCTCAGAGCTGCAGGGAGCAATTTACTTGTCCAACAGAGTTTCTGAAGTCTTCCTTCTTAGAAGGGCCAACAAAGGGTAAAGGCCAACCAGGAATTGAATTTTCTGTGTTTAGTTACAAAAACCTGGGGAAAATACGTATTTACATTCACGTTGAGCCACATCCCCCACTTCCACAGCCAATGAGAAAATCCAGAACCTCAACATACTGGGTGAAGCCACATTTCAAGATCCTTCGGAAGTGTGAAATGTGTTACACTGCAGGGGCCTCGACCTTGCAGTCTCTGAGCTGGATTTTAAACATAATATGAAATTAAAGAACTAGGAAAATTATTAACACTTTATCTACTTAATAATTCCATTGAGTTTCATGTACTTTATATTTACACATGAAAGACTACAGGTGATCTACATTTTTTGAGCATAATAATAAAATAAACATCTGTGAACCTACCACCTAACTTAAAAACAGATATTATCATTGCGTTGTCTTGGTAACCTTCCATTGTTCTTCAACCCCAACCCCGCAAACTCTTATCTTCGTAACCTTCCATTGTTCTTCAATCCCAACCCCGCAAACTCCTATCTTCAATTCTAGGTTTCTCATTCCCTAAAGTTAAAAAAAAACAAACAGTTTTACCACATGTACATGTGGCCTAAATATTTAGTTTTGCTTCCTATTGAGCCTTAAAAATTGTTATGTTTTTTACTAATTTTCATGTCTGTTTAATATATCATCACATAAACATAATTATAACTTACCTATTTTCCTTTAATACATATTTGAATTGTTTCTAGTGTTTTTGCTGCTATGAAAATTTTTATGTCTCCTAGCCTATATGGGCAAGTTTCAGCTTTACAGAATAATGCCAAACTGTTTTTCTAAAATTGAAGCTCCAATTTGTACTTTACCTGGCAAAATAAGATCTCCTATTTCTCCACATAGTCACCAATGTATCTGACTTCCTAATTTTTGACAATTTAATAGGCGCAAGATGTAATGATGCCTTGATCTTAATTTCAATTTCTTTATGACTGAAGTTGAATATATTCTCCATAAGTTTATGAACCATTCATGTTACCTTTCCTGTAAAATGTCTGTTCAATTTTTCCCGTTTTAGTTTTTATTGATTTATAGAAATTCTTTATGTAATGTAGAAACTAAGCCTGTGTTCATTAAAGCTGCAAATATCTTCCTTCAGTCTGGCTTTCTTCCCCACTTGCTTTATACCATTTACTTATTTGTTTAAGAGTCAAGTTTTACCCAACCTTTTGTCAGAAATCTGATTCAAAAAGACAGAAAACTAAAGGCAGACCAAGAACCTAGAAGACATCCTTGATCCTTCTCTTCCTCTCCTCCAACACACCAGCAAGGCCTGCCACCAAATTATACCCCAAGCCTGACCACCTCTCTCCGTCTCCACTTGGCCACAGTGGTCTCTCCCCAGTCCCCCAGCTCCCCGACTTCTACTCTGGAGTTCTTATTGCATGCTCCCCACACAGCAGCCAAAACCAGCTTCTTAAAACTTGAACTGGACCATGCTACTCCTCGCTTGAAGTCCCTCCAGTGGTTTCCACTGTACCTGGATTACTATCCAAAGTCTTCCCGAGTCCATAGGTGCTTCCTGACCTGCTTCGTCTCTTGCGGCTCCCCCAGGTTCATACCTGCTTCAGCCACGCTGCCTTGCTCTCTGTGTCCCAAATGGGCCAAGCTCACTCCTCCCTCGGTCTCTGAACTTGCTGTCTGTTCTGCCTGGAATGTTGGTACCCAAGATACCTGTATACCTGCTACTTCTCATCATTCAGGTTTCAACTCAGATGCCACCTCCTTGGACGGAGTACGAAAAAAGTCGACAGCCCCCTCCCACTGCCCTCAGCCCTCCCCCTTACAGCGTTCTCTTTCCCCTCAGCGCTCGTCACTGTCTGAGACCATCTCCCCACAGGTTGCGCTCAGGTTTCCCACCTGCCTTCCTCCAGTGGAGCGTAAGTGCCACGAGATCACTTGCTACACTTGCGGAAGACATTTTCACCCCTTCCTGGATTCCTCAGGAAGAAATGAAAAAACAAGAAAGGGAGATAGATTCTGGGGATTCAGTGGTGGCAGGAGCAGGAGTAGTCTAGTTTTTTCAGTATCTTTAAGTCCCCACATAAAAAAAAGCAGAGCAACGAGACTGCAAAACCTTAAACACATGTGCAACATTTACAGCCAAACTAGGCGAACAATGGTCCCCAAAATGCAATCAGGTTGAGTACAAACGATCAGCAAGCCACCAACAGACCTGCTTGGTGTCGACATCTGCGTGCCGATCAGCCTGTGAGTGAGAGAACTCCAAACAGCCAGCGGGGCCTTGCGGAAAGCTCAGCGGGCCAACATAAGATCAGCAGGCAAGGGTTCAGGCCTCTGCGGCAGCACGCCACAGTGAGAAGGACGGGAGGGGCTGCAGTGGTCTGAGCCATTCGAGTCCGAGAGCTCCTAGGAACTCCTCAGAGAATGGGTCAAGACCCCCTTCCAGGACAGGTGTCAGCACTGGAGAGAAGCTGCTGGAAGGGGATCAAGATTGGGCAGGCCAGAGACAAGGGAGAGGCAGGAGAACAAAGGCCTAGATCAAAGAGGGAGAAGGGAACGCCGACAGGTAGGTTGAGAAAGCAGCTGCCCAAACTATTGAACATGACCAAAAAGGACAGAAGGGAGCTCTGTGAAAGTTAGAAAAGCTTTCTTGAACCCCATCTTATTCTAAAGTCAGTAAAACTAATTTCAGATACGAATGAATAACATAAAAGCATTGAGGTCAAACCCTAAGCAATGAAAGCATGCCTGAAAGATGTCCATAAAATAGATTAAAAATGTGATCTCCTGTGCCAAAATAAGTTAAAGGCATTAAGAAAATTATACAAGGCATAAAAGAAAACTTATATCTGACTTATAAATGATGCACCAGAACTCAGGAAAGACTTAGAAATAAAAGACCCTTTAGAACTGAAGACCAAACTAGAAAGAATATAAGAGGCAATCAGTCCAACAGGTAATGTTTTAAGAAAGCTGAGCCGCTGTGGCTCAGCTGGCTGCAGCGTCGTCCGGTAGAATGAAAGGTACATGGGTTTGATTCCTGGTCCAGGCACACACCCAGGCTGCGGGTTCTGTCCCTGGTTAGGGTGTGTATGAAAAGACAACCAATCAATGTTTCTTTCTTTCTCTCCCTTCTTTTCCCTCTAAAAGCAATGAAAAAATGTCCTTGAGCAAAGATTAAAAAAAAAAAAAAAAAAAGAAAATGAGAAAAACTTTAATATAAAAATAAAGAGGAATTCTATCTCGATAATAATATAAACAGTTAAAAAAGAAAACAATAAAAGAAAAAGATTTTTAAAGCAAGTAAAAAGTATTGAAGATAGGAAAAGCAGATTGATACAGAAACAGGATGACAGCTGTGGGGGAGGAGGCTGGGGGGAGGGACGGAGCAAAAAGGAAAAAGGACTCATGGACATGGACCGCAGCGTAGCAACAGCTGGGGGGAGGGAGGTAGAAGGGGACTAAATGGTAACAGAAAAACATACAGTAAAGATAAAAAAAGAAATAACTGGACTGCCAAAGAAGAAAAATAAAGCAAAAGAACAGAACTGATACTAAAACCTGTCACTCGGGGGTGGGGGCAGCGGTGGGGGGGAAGACCTGAAACTGCACATTTCAAATATGTTGATAGACCATATTATATATGTGAGACTACAGATCCAGAATGACCATCAAAAACAGTCCAGCAAAATTACTAGATTTTAAAGAAAGAAAAGAAAATCCCTGGGCATCTACTTTTGTTTGTTTATTTGTTTAATTTTAAAAGGTGACTTAAGAAAATTAAGATTAGCATTAGACTTTGACAGCAACACTTCTTGGCAGAAGAGTGTCACATTGAAGATACTCAAGAAAAGAAAGTATAAGCCAAGGATTTTTATATCTAGCAAAACTGACTTTTAGGTAGAAAGAGCATAGAAAAACTATTACCAACATTTAACAATGGAGGGAAGAATTTTCCCATGAACCCGAGGAATCTACTAGGAAGCAAGCTTCAGACAACCAAAAATGATGGGAAGATGTCACTGTTAGAGATGGTGATAGATAGAGTTATCTGGAGACTAAGACTAATGGAGGGCTCAGAGAGAATCGAGTGTGTAATGGCTGTATGTTCTAGCAATGTAATTACAGTTCAACTGGCCATAATCTGGAAGGGGGTGGTGGTGGAGGAGAATAGGAAGAGTATGCAAAAAAAAAGTTAAATGATTTTCTATAATCATGCTGGTGGTAGTATTTGTATTGTTTACCAAGGTTGGTGTGTATGAAAATCAACTAGTAATTATGGGATATTTTAATTCCATTATTGTTTGTGCCCTTGAGAACCAGAATCCTAAGGATGGAAGAAAGTAAATACAAATGTAATAGAGAAGAGGTTAGGCAAAAGGTCTATAGTTTTGAATTTGAAGTATTACTCTGTATACATGTGTATACATCTGTGCATGTGCATATATGTGTGTGTATTTCCTAGCTCTGTCCTCTATAAAGGCCTAGAAACAATGACTAACCCAGAGGTAGTGGGTATTCTCAGCACCCAGGTTTTGGTCTTGAGACATTATTTTTTACTCAAAGAAACTAGTGCTTCCCGAAGAAATGTCTGATTCCAGGTTTGGGGACAGGAAACGCATAAGATGAGCCTGGAACATCTTCTACTAGGGTGATGTAAAACAAAAGTACTCAGATGCTAACCTGAAGAAGTTCTCACTGGCCAAAAATGGGACAGTTTGAATTTCAATAACAATAACTCAAATCTGTCAAATATGTTTAAGTAATAATACTTATATATAAAAGAATTGTCACATCAGAAGGGTGACAGGGAACTAATTCATTATAAAGGGCAAGAATGAAGCACTTATCTTGCCTTTGCTACATGAACTATTAACACTGGGTAAGAAAATAGGAAATGAGGAAAAGTGTCCCCTTATAAAAATATTCCAACCAACAAAAATAAATAAATTATAAACTTAAAACATCACCATTTTTGTGACTAAACAAATGAATAAACAAATATAGGCATTAAGCATCATTGGCTATTAAAAATCACTAAAAGAGACAACCAGACTTGATATATCTCCTGTGGTCTTGCAAAAGTACCACCTGCAATCTTGCCAGAGGGAGAGACCCTGAGTCTATCCAGTCTCAGGATCCAGTTGCCAATTAGCAGGAGGTACAAAGGACAGAAAAACATGGTGAAGGGCACCGTGATGATGCAAACAGCAAAACCCACACTGTGGAAAACTAGAGGCCTGGTTTCTTCAGCAAGTAAATTGTAATGAAATGAAAGGGGTGCAGGAGGAATGCCTAAGTTGAGAGAAAATTAAAAACCATTATCATTTTTTTTTTTAATGGCCAAGACTAAACTATCGCATCTAAGGATAAACATTTGGGTAATAAAACTTTTTTTTTTTAATATGAAATTCAGGATGGTGGTTACTTTGGGTGAGAAGGAAGAAGTTTTGATGGGAGGGTTTCTGGGGTAAGTAGTAAAGCTCTGTTTCTTGTCCTGGGCAGTGCTGGTGTTATAAGAATTCATTAAGCCATTCACTTGATTAAGGCAGTTTTCTTTATCTGTTTTACAATTCATTTTACAATAAAAATATTTTTGTTTAATTTATAATGGTAGCTATCTAGTGGGAAATACTGTAAAGACTGAATGTCAACATTTCATTGTAAACATCATGATGTGAATTTACTATCTTTTTCATTAAAAATATATATATTGTCTTTACTTTGAAAAAGAAATTCATACCTACTTCACTGTTTCATTATAGGATAGAATGTAGAGAAAGCTCAGCTTTACATTAAAGAGTTATTTTTATATATTTGAAAACTAACACCACTGATAAAGGGAACAGGAGGTATGCGGGCAATCTCTGTTAACTGCCACTTAATTTTGCTGCAATCCTAAAAGTGCTCTAAAATATAAAGTTTATTAAAACAACCCCACCTAATATTAAGTCTTTCCCATGTGTCAGGCACCTTGCTGTATTATCTCATTTAATCCTCATAACAAGTCTATGAGGCAGATTACGTTTGTTCTTACCCTTTAACAGATGAGAAGCGGAAATGCTGAGGGGTTAATCAACTTGCTCTAAATTATAGAAATGGGAAAGTAGAACCCAGGTCTATCTGACTCCTGTGGGCAGGTTCCACATTTGATCCATCTCTTGGTGCCCAGTATCTACTTATGGAATTAAATCTATTTACTGAATTAAATCGATTTACTGAATAGTAATCAGGAAATGGATATTAAGATTACATAAGCCACTGCCTATAATATCACTTCTTCTTACTATAGATAAAAGAGGCAACGAGTTTCTTTGAGCCCAGCAGTCACAGAGACCCTTCTTGGGGACAGAATGGTCTCCCCAGCAATAGGGCTTGCGTCCAAGCTGGCAAAATGCTTTCTGCATCAAGATTAAATGTGTTTGGGAAACCGGAGAGATGAAAGCAACAGCTACATGCTGCTGACAGCAGGGAGTGCAGCGAAGTGTTTTCTGTGCCCTAGGAATGCAAAGTTACCACCCTGACACACTGAACTGTCAACTCCAGACTAAGAAGAGAGGTGCTCGAGTTCATGTTTCCCCACTAGATGCTGGAAGCCATCACCAACGAGAATCAGAAGCAGCCTGAGATCACTGGGGAAAAAACACGAGTTCTGGACGCAGACCGACCTGGCCCCCAAGGCCGGCTCCATCGCTGACCAGCACCCACCTCATCCGGGGGGCTTTCTTTATCCCATTCCCTGGCTGCCTTTTTCTGCACAACACTTATCATCACTTGGCACGTTATACCTCGACTTTCATCTCTGTTTCCTCTTTGTGCCTGCCTACAATGGAAGAGATTCGGAGGCTAAAACTTGATTTTGTTCACTGCCACATCTCCGAGCACCTAGAACTGTACGTCGCATAGGAGGGGCTCGGCAAATGCTCATGCAAAGTTGTTGACTTGAACTATTTCAGCCCTCTCTGCTTTAAGTTCCTTATCTGCCAAACTGGGGACAACACCATGCACACTTAACCAAGGAAATACAAAGAGGGGTTTTTCCCTTCCATATTTCTTCTGCATAAGACTCTTCAACCAAGGATAAAACTACTTACCTTGGGATAAAACTTCCCCTTCAAAGAATAGATAAGGACCATTTAAGCTGGCCAGTGACTTGCTCAGGACACCCTCACAACTTCCATACCATTCTTAATGTTGTAAAGATGAGAATAAAAATGTTTCATGGTAGGAATGTGGGCAAAAAAGTCTTAAGCCAATGGCTTATGAATAATGCCAGTAAGCTGGGACTTATAAAAACAGGGTGAGTGGAGATCTGCCAGGTCACATCACTAACAGGGACCAACAAACCAAACATAAATAACCTCAAGTTTAAAGGCTTCCCCCAAATCCTGCCACACCTCCCTGGAATGTGACTGCTGGTGAACTGGGCATTCACTGGTGAAAAGGGAAGCTGCCTCCCAGAGAACACATGCTTTATGCCTGCCATCTCATTGAATTTTAAAAATAATTTTATGAGGGTGGCATTTTTATCCCCACGTAACAAATGAAAAGCCTGTGGTTCAGAGAGGAAGTGATTCCCAAGGTTTCGCGTCCCCTAAGAATCAGCTCTCCTGGAACCTCAATTTCCACCAGCCTGCGCGGAATGGATAACTAGCATGCCTGTGGAGTACCCCTCTACCACCCGAACACTCCATGGCACATTTTATAAGCTCACCCCCACTCCAAGGCCTCCCGGGAAGTGAATATATTAAGAAAAGAAATTAGATACATACTAGATAGTCACTGCTACCTAATAAAATTTCTGTAGCAGTCAGTCGACATCTGTGGATTTCTCACACTCCTGTTAGTCTGGGCTAAGCCCCCAAAGTTTTAAATACCTTGTTCTTATTTCATTACGAAACAGGAACCAGCCAGGCATATGTCAAGGGAGCCCTGTGAAGGTATCACTTAAGTATAGATTTTCTTTCCTATTTTACAATTGAGGAGCTAAAGTTCAGAAAGGTATAGTAATTTGCCCAGAGTCACACAGTTGAGAAGAGGCAGAGTCTACGTTAGCACCAGGTTTAGCAATAAGTCAGGGGACTTTTAACTTCACCCTGTTGTTTATGATTTACCTGGGGATGTGTGTGTCATGGGATCTGGTTCTGAGCCTGTGTGACCTTCACTCTTCTGCCTCCCTCCTGTTCTGTGTTCCCTGGGCTCCCAGGCCAGCTAGCTGTCTGCTTGGTCTGGCACATGAGAAGAGGCCCTGGAGAGAGATTTGGAGGAAGGCGGAAGGAAGAAGCTGAGTACGGCTCTCCTCTCTCTGCTTGGGTGGGTGGCCCAGCACGGTTCGCCTCCTCTTTGACTCGTTCACCCACTGCACAGGCCCACAGGTAGGTGACCTGGCCCAGGAAACCGCTCTGCTCTTGCGCATCTCTAGATTACCTCTGTGCCCTCTTTTGAGACTCAGCTCTTCTATCAGTTGAATAACCATTTCCTTGAATTATTTTCTCTCTTGTAAACAAGTGAAGGGGTTTCTGTTGTCCTCGTTAGATCCTGATTGAGACTGATCAAGTTGTTGGACCTAGGGGACCATGTGGCCGGCAGCCTGTGGTCCTGAGCTGAGAAAGCTAAGTGATGGCTGGGCTTATGTTTCAAGACCACCTGTTGGCTACAAACCTGTCTGGCCAGACAAGAAATGCTTTGGGAAAGAAACATGCTTTTCTTTTTCCGAGGTTCAGAGCTATGAGACTGGGGTAAAACGAACACAGTTGGTATCCTAATTCCGTGGCCTTAGGGCAAGAAAAATTCATCATACTCATTAGCTACAGCAGCGTTTCCCAAACTGTGGTGAGGAGCAGGAGCTGCGTGGAATGTTAATAGGTATTCTACGAGGAGAAAAGGCTTTTGAAAAATGCTGGGTTAAACGAAATTAACCAGATTTCTTTACAGCAGGGCTTCAGCAATGTGCATTTAAATATCTTTAAAAAAGGTACAGCATGCAGTATGCAACAGTCCCAAATTTTATGTGACCAGAAAACATATCAACATCTTGTGGCTCTAATATTTCAAGGAACACTGTTCTAGAAGTGCCGGCTTATGGGGTTAGTGCTAAGCCCCTTTGCGGCTTTCTAGGTCTTTTCTGGACGAGACATAGCCGGCCCCTTCCCCACGTCACCCTTGGACATGCTCCTTTTGCCTGTCTGTGTCCCACCCACTTAACTGCTCAAAGTACCCCACCGACAGCGCCAATGTCGTTTCAACGCCCCTTGCCTTTGCACGAGCTACTTTCTGCCCCTGCTGCTGGGGAAAGGCTACTTTTCCCCTAAGGTGCCATCCCGGGCGCACTCTTCCCCTCAGCCCCCAGGTGGAAGCGACCCCTCCTGCTTTTGGAGCAGTGACCGCACTCAGTGGATGCAGCTCTGCCTGCTTTCTGTCTCCGCCTCGCACTGTCCTTAAGAACAGCGACTGAGTCTTATTGGTCAGAGTCTGCAAGCCTGGGCTCAAGGCATGGTGGTCACCAGGTCAGGCTTGTGGGAATACAAATACTCCAAGATTTTAAGTATTTGTTTCATTTTCTGCTGTCAAAGCTTGATTATAATTGACTTAAAATTAATGTGAAATCAAATAAAAGTTCCATTGCTAAGATGATCTCTAATAAATTAACCTTTTGTCAATGTAGCTATTTTATTATGATGACAACCACTGAATTTTAAAAAATTCCAAAAATCAACTGAAAAACAATTGCCATCAAGAAAGTTCACCAGCAGGATTAACACTGCGACGGGAAAGTTCGCCACTAGGTGTCAGCCCAGGAAAAGAGGAGGGAGGGCTGCCCTGACAAGTGGTTTACTTTTTCATCCAATTATCAACACAAATATCAAAAAGTTAAACAAAATACTAAGCAATTAAAATTATCTACTCAAGGAATATTTTTAAAAAGCTATCTAAAATGTTGACATTTCCCCTTTGCAAAATAGTTTATAAATGGTGTTAGTTTAACCTGCATTTTTCAAGACAAGAAACATTTGTACAGATTAGGGACACTGACTCCTAAAAAGAAACCAGCTCAGTTTTCTTCTGAAATGCCCTGAAATTGTATGTAATACGGACCATATGGTAATCACCACTGTGGCAAGCGGTCAGAGGAAAGGGTGAGGTTGCTAGAATCAGGCAGATGGAGGGTTCGAGTCCTGGCTCTGCCACTTCTTAAAAAGTGACACAACCATTCCTCACCTCAGTTCCTCATCAGTTAACGGGCTGAGCCACTCTCTGCATATGGGCGCCATAAAGACCAAATAAGGGTACATATGTAAAGAGTCTCGCTTATAATCAACGCTTCGTATTGTTTTCTTTTCTTTAAGACTTCAAGTTTTAATGATTTATTTAACAAAACCGTGTTTCAGCTCCCAAACTAAAGACATTATAGCTAAGGATTATTATACTTCAGCTAGACAGGTCACTACTGAGCACCTTCCATGTACCAGGCTCTGTGCCTGGGATACATGAGTAATCACAACACTCCACCCCCTTCCGGAGCGGGTGTCCATGTCTTTGTGAGGACAGTGTAAGACTGAATGGGACGTATATTTCTGAGAATGTATCCATACTCCGTAAAAAAATCGGTGTGGATGCATGTCCAGTGGGGGGTAGGGAGAAGGAAATGTACAATTTTATCTTCTAATCATCATAAATTCCACCACGTCCTCCACAGAACACACCCACCATCACTCCCTCTTATGTTCCTGAGCCTCTTCCATGTGCTGGGGGATAAGAAAGAATGAGGCAAACACTGTTCTTAAGAAGCTCACAGTCTGGCCACGTACATGAAGTCATAGATCACTATTTTAGGCTCTAAATGGTTAAATGTTATCAGTGCTTGAAAACAGATCAGAAAGGTTTTCTTTTGAGAGTCTCACTGAAAAAGTAAATGGCCCTAAAGTGACATCATCTGACTGAAAACACCGTAACAGCAACCATTTCTCTTTGCCACAGCTTCCTCAAAGATACAGCATTTAAAACCACCACCACCACACCAGCTTACTCTATTAATAGACTTGCCTGTTGTACCTTCCTAACTAGAACGGAGTAGTTCCTGCGCATGGGGATTTCACAGCTAGACCCTAATGCCTCCGGCTGGCCGCCACGCCGCTGCCATCGTGCCTTTGTCTGGCGTTTACACATTTGCGGTTGGCGTCTGCGTCAGGCCATTCTTCTCATGCTCCGAGATGAAGCTGTGGGGCCTTTCCAAAAATTAATCACCTATGCGGCACAACACTGAAACGTGACCACCCGTCTTCCCGATGCGCGGCACGGGAAAACAGGTGTCATTCACTTGTTCACGCATTCATTCAGCACACATTTAATGAGCACCTACCACTACTTGACTATGTGAGGGACACCAGGGAGTACAAGACATGGCTCCGTCCTATGGGAACAAGTAAGAAAGCAGCCAGATTATCAAACGAGGTCAAGAATTCCTAGAATTTAAAGCCCAGAATTCCTTCTGGATGGTCTAAGATACAATAATTGTGTTTTATTTTTCAAGCATCTTAGAACACACGTGAATTTAATTTTCATCATATTTAGTGATGTTCTTTGAAATCGTCCAGTGAAGCTTGATCATGGGGGTTAAGCAGATTTCCTGCCAGTTCTCATCTCTCACTTAAGGACCGACCTCCTTTTTACTTGGGCAGTCTACTTTTAAAACAATGGTGCTCAGTTCAGCCAGCACGCACTGCGTGGCTCCAAGGGCCCAGGACTCCCAAACTGTGTTCCTGAGCAACACCAGTATCTCTGGTAGGTGGACAGTGGAGACCTGGGGCCAATATCGAACAGTGGCCATCTAATCCCAACAGGCAAAAAAGGTGCTGATGGAAATAGAAAAAAAGATTCTCAATGTTACTTTCTCGTGCATTTTTAAACCTGACTCTAATGCATTTCTTAATTTTAAACCCTTGGTACCTACCACCCCCTATAGCCTGTAAATGCTGGTGAGCAATAACATGAATGAATAAATATCAAGTAAATATTGAAGAGAATAATTAAATATGTAATTTCTTACAAATTCTTTATGCATCATTTGAGAGAGAAGCCAAACTTTCACATTTACCTCAAAAGATAGGGGTAAACAGGCCAGAACCTCATTGTTTTCTGAACAATTTCAGGGAGTCTGACACTTGCTAAAGAAGTAGGGATACCGCTATGCTGGAAGGTGGCAGTCACATTCTCCTCCTCTTCCTCCTGTACCTTCTTGTCATCCAGGAACGGTTACTATCATCTAGTTGATACATACTATCAACAAAAACATTGTGCTGAGTTTTACATACATTATTGTTAACTTTTCTCAATAGTCCTATAAGATTAACACTGTTTCCATTTTAGAGATGAAGAAATTGAGGCTCAGAGAAGTTAAATGCCTTCCAAGGTCATCTTCTGGCAGATGACAGAGCCAAGATTAAAACCCAGGTGAATCCAAAGACCAAACACTTGGTGGCCTCCTTAGTTATTTAGAGACACAGAGCTATGCGTCCCCCAAGTCCTGGCAGTGGAAGTACCTCCCTTTATCCCCGTTTCATCCCCAGGGCATGATCTTGACTTGGGCTGAACACTAAAATGAAAAAAATGGTATCCAGTAAGTTAGTTACCAGCTCTTTCTCTAGGCCACTGTAGACTCCCGCTGTCAATGCAACTGTTTAGCTCAGGCCTGTAGGATGGGCTATAATTCTGCTTGTTTGCCTAAAATAAACTGGAAAATAAGAAAATCTTTCACAAACTTTTCCTACAGAACATTAATGGATACATATCCAAACTTCATAAGCACATCGCTGTCCACTTAAAAACAGCCTGGGCTCTGTGTGGAAAACAATTTGGTGATTCTTCAAAATGTTAAACAGAAAATGACCACATGACCTAGCAATTCCACTCCTAGGTATATACCTAGAAGAACTGAGAACAGGAACTCAACAGATACTTGTACAGGAATGTTCATAGCAGCATGATTCACAATGGTCAAAAGGTGGAAATAGCCTGTGTCCAACAACAGATGAACGGAGAAGCAAAACATGGTGTGTGCGTACAGAATATTATTCAGCCTTAAAAAGGGATGAAGTTCTGACACATGCTACAATGTGGATAAACCTTGAAAACATGTGAAGAGAAATGAGCCAGACACAAAAGGACGAATATGGTATAATTCCACTGGTATGAAACATCTAAAATAGGCAAATTCGTAGAGATGGAAGGTAGATCAGAGGTTACCAAGGGTTACCAAGGAAAGGGGGGATGGGGAGTTATTGCTTAATGGATATAGAGTTTCTATGATACAACATTGTGAAGGTAATGAATGCCACTGAATTACATACTTAACAATGGTGAAAATGGCAATTTTTATGTTATATATATCTTTCACCACAATAATTTTTAAAAAGCGTGGGCTCTAAGAAGCAGGTAGGTTCGAGTCCCCGCTCTGCCCTTGCCAGCCTGTGTGGAGAACTGCAGTGCAGCGCAGAGGCACGCACACCAGCACCTTCTGGGCTTCCCCTGAGCGCCCTCTCACCTGGCTTCCCCGCGTCCTTATCTCTTGTCTTGCTGTGCTGCGCCTATTGTTTTAAGATTTCTCAAACCTTTTTTTTTTTTTTTTTTAGGATCAGAGGGAGGCACAGTAATATCGCTTATATATACTCTGGGTAGCCTTTGCTTGCCTGAGTGGAGGGCAGACAGCGCACCCCGTGAAGGGTTCTTAATTCTTCTGAGGCTGAGTGAAGGGAATCTGCTTCCTTTCCACGTCGTGACGAGTGGGCGCCCACAGTCAGGCTCCTGCATACAGACTTGTATTTCTCCACTCAGAAGACTTCGAAATACAGCATTTCAAAGCTTTATTCATAAAGATGACTGGTGGATTACCAATTATAATACCAAATAATTAGGAACAATCTAAATGTCTAACACAAGAAAGTAGTTACAGAAATTATGGTAACTGTACTTGATAAAATATCTGCAGCTACATAAAAATGTATATAATGTTAAATGAAGGAGAAACCAACTTTTAACTTAGATTTGATAGCAACTATATAAATATATTGCATAATGAAAAATAATTAAAGAGAATATACAAAAGGTAATTGAGGTACTTCTGTTAGTTCAGTGGGAATATGGTAATATTTTAATTTTTTAGTTTCTAAATATTTTTCTATTGCCTGTCACACCAAAAACACATATAAATACCACTGCTGTTTTTTTAAAAATCATGAGCTCAATGGTGTTACTCAACCAGGAGACAGATATACATGGTGTTTTTCTGACCTGCTCCCACATAGCCTTGTCCATTCATGCTTGAAAGCCAGGCTATCCATCTGCTTTTATCTTAACTTCTCTGCCTTCAGGGGGTTTTAGGTGGATAAATATGACTCAGCAGAATCATGTGCAAAATCAGGGGCTGTAAGGTAGATGATGCCAGCGTACCCTAGCTGCATGTGGACGCTGGGCCTCCTGGGAGGAACTGAGCAAGCAGGACTGGAGGAGCTGGCTGCTGCCTGCTCAGCCTCCTTTGCAGGCACTGTGACCATGTGGTGACTGCCCACAGCCCAGCACTCGCTCCCAGCGGGCAAGGGCTGTGCTCCATTCATCATGGGGATGCCCAGCCAGCAGGTGGGCCCAGAGCTTGCTGACGAAACAACTCTCAGAGTTCCATCTAGCCTGGCGTTCCCACAGACACTGGCACGGACAGGATGCATCTTAAAGCACCAGTATCACCAGTTTCCTCTCTGCTCTAACCATTACAGAGAGCCTGCAGGGGACAGACATAGGAACAGACACCTTCACATGCACTGTCTTAGGGCGACTCCATGATACATGAGCTATGAAATAAGAAACTCCAAACAGGGAAAGGGATGAAATTAGAAGACATAAGTCTATTTTGAAAAGTTCTTTAAAACTAAGGCTACTGTATCATGAAATGTCTCTCAAAGAGAGGGCAGTGGGCCAGTCATAGTCAGATTTCATGATGATACAGTTTTAAAAAAAGGAGAAGTAAAGTAAGATTCTTTTTAAAATTCACTTGTTCTCCACAGGCAGGAGAAAGGAAACTTTCAAGTCAAATTCAAGAACCACAGTGTTATACACATCCTCCAAAAGTTGCCATCTTCTACCAAGCTGAGAAAGGATCCTTGGCCTAGCAATTAAAATCATTTGTATTTTATCCCCTGCTTGCCAAAAAGGACCCCATCCCTAACTAGTTAATCCTTAACACACACTGCTACTCCCAGAGTTGCCTGGCAACTGCTAGGAGGCGTGTCAGAGAGCAAGAAAGGCCTAAATAAATGAGCTGCAGCCTGGGCTGCCGCTTGACATGAATAAAGGGGTTTTTTCCGAACGGAGCTGCCTGGCTGCTTGTGGTTCTGTCATTTAAGTGGAGATGAACAAGTTGGCTTGGCCGATATTGTTAAATATCTTGGGCTTTGCACCTTATATTCTTCAGGTGACTGAAAAATGGGTCACATGCCCTGTGATTTGCAGACACTCTCGTCTCTGCCAGGCAGCAGCAACCTCAAGCCTAAAGAGAGTCAGGATGCAATGCATTCACACTGAACAGAGGCCGCGGGCCAGCCCCCGGCCTCACACACTTCCCTGTTCCTTTATTTCTTTCACCCACCCTTCCATCCATTGTTCCCAAACATACTCATTGATGCCCAGCCTACGTACGCCATGGCCCCTGCCCAGGGCAGGAACACGGAGAGAAAGAGTTTTCAAAGAGGAACATGTGAAAACCAGAACAAAGACAGGTGAGAGGGTGTGGCGGAAGGAAACTGAGTTTTGGAGTCAGGCCGACCGGGGTCTGCCTCCTGGCTCTCCTCCTTACCAGGAAGTCACCTGCAACCTGAGCCTCCATCTCCCATCTGTAAAATGGGAATTAAGGGGCAGTGGTGGGGAATCACTGCGATCACAGGTGAAGCCACCGAGAGGTGAACTGAGCTCCAGCACTGGGGGAGGCCGCTGAGCAGGCAGGAGACGTGGCTGTCACTGGACACCCTTCCCGTCTCACGTCCTGCCCCTCAGGAGAGCCCTTTGAAACCATTCCCCTAACCCTGAACAGCACCCGGGGCCAAGCACAGGGTCCCCAGTGGAAGGCGTTGATGGAGGTAGCAGGTCAGCTCCTGGCCCACGGCTGGGCCTCAGCAGAGGGGCTGTCTTCCTCTTCTCGGCAGGGGAAAGAAAACGAAGCTTGAGACTCCTGATCGGTTGCATTTTGAATTTTTCTTTCCAGTAGGAAAGAAAGAAAAAAAAGGCCAAGGAGCTAAAACTCTCACGTGAGCTCTGGGCTGTGGAGCAGGATCTGCCCACCAATCTCTGCCCTCCAGCCTGGGCTCGCCCCTCTCACGGAGCCGGCGGGCACGCACGGGCTCGGCAGAAGTGGCTCCCACACTGCTCCAGGAGCAGAGTGGGAAGAAGCACTGTCAAGTCTGTCATGTTTCAGAAAGCCAAACCTCTGTGACGCTGCAGTGCCCCGAGTCTCATAACTGTGCCCATGGGCCCAGGGTAGGAAGCCATGCACCTCATCGTTGTGGCTCCAAACAAAGCCCTCGACCTCGGACTGTTCTCCCACTGCCGGCTGCTGCTCAGACCCTGCCTGGCAACCTGCTTCGGAGGCCCTCCGTGCGGCCACACCTGCCTCTGCCACCATCTTTCCCCCTCACTGTATCTACCAAAGGCTTTCAATGTACTTGATCCTTTGACCCAGTCAACCCATGTCAGGGATTCTGCCTAAGGAAATAATGCAGAGCGTGCATGAAGATTCATCTAAAGATGTTCATCACAGTGTGGTTTAAAATGGTGAAAGGTGACTGACAAATAAAAGGAACCCGCTGGGACCACGTGGGGGGCCTCGGCGCTGGTTTCAGAGCGCAGGAACTCAGCAAAAGTCTCTGCGAGTGGAACCCAAGCTGCCCTTTGAAGAGCCCCACAGGTGATTCGGATCCACAGCCAAGTTTTCGAGCCATTGGAGTCACCTGATGGGATATGTGTGGCCATTATAAATGACATTTAAGGACAATTTTTATATGATATAAATAAATGCTTATAACATACTAAAGGCAAAACCAAGTAACTGGGACTGGATTGCTTTGCCAGTATTTCTCAACCACCTAAAAGTAAAAACCCAAAAAACAAAAATCAATTGAAACAAAAAGAACCCCCAAATCCTAGACCCTGGGTAGAAACATGCTAACATGCTATCTTAACTCCAAATCATAGGATTATGGGTGTTTTCTCATTTCAAGCCCTCTTCTTAGCAAGAACAGATGCTTCTGTAATCTGAGAAGCAACGAAAAGACAAGCAGCTGGGGAGGCTGCCCTGTCCCCTCAGCACCGGGCTGCCTGCTACCCCGAAGGCTTATCCAAGTCACCATTCCCCACCGTACCCTCATGTGGCCAGTCCCCCATGCTTCACCCCTTCTAGGGCTCTCATGTGCTTTACAGTCATTATTTTAATGAACCCCCCAAACAATCTTATAGGGCAAGTTTTGTTATCCCATTTCCTGGATGGAGAGAATTGGCTAGCATTAAATCTACAGTGTGAAAACCATTTAGGCCATGTGGTGATGACGCTTGCTCTGAAAATTTCAGGCCCTCTGGCTTTCTTCTTGGCCTTATAGAAAAAAAGCCATATTTACAGATGAGTGGGACTGAAAGCATGACAAATCTGCCTTATTTCAGTGATTCTAAGATGCACACGTCTTCACATTGTATCACCTCTGAAATCTGGGTGCGTCTCGCAGTCCATGGCGCTTTCAATCACAAATGGCAGCATGCTTTTTTCTTAATGGTACATAAAATAGTGGTACATCTTATGACTGAATAGCAGCTTACACTCAATAAAATGTACCATGTTTACAACTAAACCCATCATCCTATCCTCAAAGTGAGACTTTTAATGGCGATATAATATTCTATTGTATGAATGTATCATAAGTATTTACTTAACCAGTTGCCTATTACGGACACCTAGTCTGTTCCATGTGACCATTATAAATACCGCTACTGGGAACACTTTTGCATTAAGCTTTCCTTTTTTCTACTTTGGGCATCATCATCCTCTTCCAGGTCCAAATCTTGAAAAACATTTTGACATTTCCTGACCATTGATTGTTTCCATATTTTCACGATTACTATACTCATCTAGTCATTTCTTCCTGCTACCATTTCCTGGTGTCACCACCAGAGGGCTCTCTTCTGAGCTGGGCCAAGAGGCCCAGGTCTCTGCTTACAGCTTCCCTTTCCATCTATCACTGTATTACTTTCCAAACGTGACTTTTGTCATGTAACATCTGTGCTAAAAACCCTACATTCCCTACAGGGTGAGTGCACACTTCTCGCCTAGCATCCAAGGCTCTATCAAGCTTGGCCCCAAGCTCTTGTCCCATCTCCCCACCTGAACCCGACCCCAGACAAAGTGGCCAAGAGGGGTCCTGCCTCCACGCCTTTGCTCACTCAGTTCATGCCACACCCCCTACAGGAAGGGGTTCTTTCTCTCCCCCAGCCTTACCATCGGACCCAGGTCAAGTTTCATGTTTCCTATGTTTTATGATGCATTGATCCTTACAACCACCTGGAGATATAGAATAACAGGAATTCTTATTTCTTATTCTTAAATTTTTTTTTTCATTCCTTACCTGAAGATATTTTTTCTTTTTTCACTTGCTTTTAGAGAGAGTTAGGGGGAGAGAGAAAAACATCGATGTGAGAAACATCGACTGGTTGCCTCCAATACATGCCCCAAATGGGAATCAAAGCAGCAACCTCAGTAAGGGCCCTGACCAGGAACCAAACCCGCATCCTTTTGCTGTACGGGGCAATGCTCCAACCAACTGAGCCACCTGGCCGGGGCTTATTTCTTATTCTTGTACAACTTAGAAGTACAGAGACAGGCTTTAAGCTTCAGGGCTTCCATCTTTAAATCCAATGCCTTTCAGAGCCGAGTGCAAGTACAACCATAAACTTTGCTAGAGGAGCAACTTGTATCCCGATCACAGATCCAGCAATAAATACCCAGACTCAACAGCCTCTGGATTCTAGACACACACATGACAACCATGAGATCACTGTAAGAGCGGAAATGTTTCATGTCTTTCAGTTCTCAGCAACCCGAGGGAAGGACTGAGCCAATTGCCTCATTCTCATTTCAGAGATGGGAAAACGGCAGTATTTTCCCTGATTTACACCAGCTCTCAAAACTACACCAAACTTGAACGGTTTGGCCGGGTCCAAGTCAGGACAAAGGATCAGAGCCACCTCACCTGAAGACAAGCAGGACATGGGGAACTTGCTTTAAACTGAAGGGAAGTTATTTCTTAGGAAGCAGAAAGAGAGTGCATCCCTTCTCCTATGTGACCATGACATCGCCTGAAGCTGAGGCAGCCTAGAAAGTCATGTCGAAGCACTGGGTGGAAGACGAGGGGCAGGGAGGACAGTGGCATTCGGCTGCTGCTCCCTGAGCAGCTACTTCACAGAGAGGACGTCCTGGCTGGAGAAACAACATGCTGTCTGTTATTACTCTGTTTCGCTTAGACACACAACGGAGTCACAGCAATAACCAGCATCCTTACCCTGGAGGCAGTGCGACCCCTTCCATCTAGGCTGGCTAGGCTGCCGTCACCCTCACCTGCTCAGGATGGAGGGAGCTCTGTGCTCCTGAGAGGAAAGGGCTGTCGGCAAGGTGCCCTCCCACGTTTTCTCCTACACAGAGTGAACCGATTTCTCCATTCTCCTTGGCCAAGAGTAGGCTGAAGAGAGGGGTATCAGATGCAAACTTCTTACGGAAGCTGGGAGAGTTGGTACTTCCATTGGTTTTAGGGCTGACCTGGTGTCTTCACCTCCAAATGATAACTAAGGACCTCACAGGGCAGGGAGGGGGTAAGGCTGAGGCAGGCGGGGCTCAGAAAGGTGGAAGGGCCATGGAGAGAGATAACGTTAGTTCCCAGTCCTCAGCACGCTTAATAGTCATTCACACCAAGGCCGCTTTGGGAGACTCTAAGACATGAATCCCCAGGAGGCTTTACTTTCTCCAGTGTGGGGAAGAAGTCCCATACAGGAAAAGGGCAGTGAGGCTTCAAGACCAACTGGCTCCTCCCCTGTGTAGCAAGTCACGTCTCTCCTGTGAGTCTCAGTTCCTGCATTTGTGCAGTGGAGATGATTATCGCTACCTCGGTCTTCCTGTAACTCCTCAGGGAGTGTAGGTAGGTGTACAGGACCAGGCACTGTATTAATATACAGTCATGCAACTGTCTGGGGAGGGGAGGGGTCTTAACATTCACAGGAGCAGTTTGTGGCTGCTCGGCTTCCCTGTGCTAAGAGTTAGGGCACAGGGAGGACACGCCCCCAGGCCCCCACTGGTAATACACATGACCTCTTCTAGGTGAATTCAACAAGCCGGCCAATTGCAGGTTTCTTGTGGTCCCTGAGGTATGTTTCTTAGCCCTGACCAAACACAGGTTAATAGCATGCCAAGAAGTGACTCACCGGCTCAATCTTCAGAGCGTTTCGGTAGCTGCCGAAGAAAGCGGCCTGGGCCTTGAGGAAGGCTCTGGCCACTCCATCGCCAGTAGTTGTGGAGACCTTCTTCAGCCGGTTCTTCAGGGAAGAGATCTGGTGACCGGGAGAAAGGAGACAGAGGGTGAGGGCAGGGTTGAAGGAAGATGGCTGGCTAAGAACTGTGGAAAATCCCTTGGCTGCTGGGACAGCAAAAATGCGTTTAGTAATGGGGCAGATTTTTGATATTTAAATGAATGTTGCTCCTATTACAGCATTTCTAATAAAACACAAACAAAATCAATTTCTAAGCAGTTATGATGTGCCAGGTAAGCTTCACATAAAATTTCTAATTTAATTCTTTCAACAGTCCTGGAAAGAAGAAATTAGTGTTCCCATCTTACCAGGGTGAAACAGTCTCCGAGAGGTTAGATCATGTGCCTAGGGACAAACCTAAGAAGCGGCCAAGTTGGAACATGAATGAAAGCCTTGTCATTTGACCTAAAACTATACAAAGATTTTTAGGTCAATTTTATTCCCTCTTCAAATTACTTACAAATATTAGAAATAAATGACTTATTTATAATACTTAATATATTATTATATAATAAATTAATAAATAGATGTTATTATATCACTTGCACCTTGTACTCTAAGGGAATAGCAGCTTATAGATAAGCACGCACAGGCTAAAAGAAAACAGGTAAGAAAGCCATAGCAATGGGACAAGTAACCAGGAATAGATTTAGTACATAAAGATAAGCCAGAGGTCTTACATACTGGCTAGAAATGAACTTTTGACTGAACAATCTCCTAGCAAAGTGAAAAGGGATACATAAGAAGTTGTGTGATTCCTTGGGTCCGTGTAGTATTACAAGCAAAGCAGTTACCCAACTGAACAGATTTTCCTGACAGTGAGAACTAAATGAGACTCTTCCTATGTGTCCTCAGTGTAGGAATGTCTGTGATGTGATGGCTGTTGCCCTCAACATGGGAGACGGCATCCAGCGTCTGGGTCTGTGTCCAGTATGCCCTTCGTTCACCTCAGGGCGCCATACTGCACAGCGTCTGGGTGCACCACGCATCCTTGTTCCGTGTGTAAGGTGCCCCTGGAATAGTGCAGTGTGGTGGCCTCGAGTCATTCATTTACTCAGCAAATATTATTTCCTGTGTAGGTGCTGAGGATACGATGGTGACCAAACCAGACATAAGCTCTGCCCTCATTACGCTTACAGTTCTGTGAGGGGAACACCAATACTGGGATGAGCCTGTGACAGAGCTCACCAAGGAGGGCAGCAGGCTTGATAAGGCCTGAAGGAGGAGCTGAAGGGGTCACCTCGGCCAAGCGGGGAGGACCAGTGCACCAAGCATGGGGAGCAGCGTTTGCAAAGATCCTGTGTTGAGGAAGAGTTCAGAGAACGGAAAGGGCTGTGGCTTCAGTGGAGAGAATGAGGGGGAATAGGGCTTAGAACAAGGTAAGAATCGGGGTCCGAAGAGGCTGTGAGTACGTTAGAGAGAAATGTAAAGCTAATGACTGTTTTTAAGCACACAGGTGACATATCAGGGGCATAATTCAGGAATCAGAGGCTTGGATAAAGGACTACCTAATGGCTTGCCATTATTTAAAGATAAAATTTAGGATAAAATCTTTAAATAAAATAAAAACTTAGATTCAGGTGGTTCATGATTTATCTACAAATTTTTAATATGAATGAGGGATGATCATTTCAGGGGGCACAGGTTTCATAGCTTTCCTTGGAACCCTAAAGGTGTCTGAGACCCAAACCAAAAAAACATTAAGAATCACTGATCTGGGATGGACTACACACACCTTTAGAAATGTTCCATGAACATTATTTCTTATTACTAAGCTTCTGATAAGGGATTTTAATAGCTTATTAAAAAATACATATCTTATGTGCCATAAAATTCGTTCATTTAAGTATATATATAGTTCAGTGGTTTTTAGTGACAAGGCTGTACAACTACTACTATTATCCAATTCCAGAACATATTCATCACCGCCTCCCCCCAAAAAGAAGACTCATCTTGTTGGTAGTCACTTCTTATTCCCAACCAATCCTCCTCTTCTCCTCCTCCCTCAACCCAGTCCTAGGTAACCATTAATCCACTTTCTGTCTCTCTGGATTTGCCTACTCTGGAGTCATGTAACACGTATGTAATCTTTGTGACTGACTTCTTTGACTAAGCATAATGGTCATTATGAACAAGGTTCATCCATACTGTAGCACTTACTAATACTTCATTCTTTTTCATAGCTAAATATTGCACTGTATGAATATGCCCCTTTTATTTGTTTATCAGTTGATAGATTTATTCATCAACCCATCTCGGTTGTTTTTATTCTTTGTCAATTATAAATAATGCTGCTATACATATTCATGCGTAAGCCAAAGGACACATGGAACACAGTGCTTAGTGCATAGCAGGTCATCAGTAAGTGTCTACTGAGTATAGGGGGGGAATCCTGAGTTGCTGCCAACAGGGTACGCCATATGCCTGGACAGTCAACAGAGTGTAGAGAGTACTGACATCCTCCTCTGATGAGTCAGAAGTGACAGGGACATGCATTGAGAGGGTGGCCGCCCCATCTCTGGAGGCAAGCTAAGGAAAGCACTTTTCCTCTGGAAGCAGTTTGGATTCTGTCTCAATACCTGAGCGTAAATACCCAGTTTACTGTGACCTCCTCTATTCTGGGACACACGAGCTCCCACACCACAGTGGTGGGAACCCATGAGGAGCAATGCAGGCCACCTGGCACCCAGGCAGACTCTGCCATGGACTTCCAACTTGAAATAGCGATGCAAAAAAGGTGCATGCTTTATTAAGGTGTTAAAACTATTGTCCACTCCCCACCCTCCAAATAATAAAAACCCTGCCTCTCCGGGAACTTGGGTGACATTTCCATCCTTTGAAATGGTGCAAACCACTGTCATTCTTCTTCTGGCTCTTCAAAGGCCTTGGGCCACCTGCGCCTCAGATTATTCCTCACTTAACCTTCCCTGGCCTTTCCTGTTCATTCGGGAGGTGTTTAATTACCTTGGATTCACCAGCCGCACTTCAGGTGAGCCTCTCCTAATGGCCTCATTACCATTTTACACAAAGAGGGAGTTGCTGATGGTAACTGAGCAAATATGAGTGTGTGCCTTCCCGCCCGCCCAGCTGGTCTGAAACCAGCCAAGGGGTCCTGGGCTCCTGGCGCCCCTGTGACTACTTAGGCCAAGACTTCTGAAGCCCTCCCCTCACTCTGCAACTCGGAGAAGCTTTTGTCAGCACTTCCAACTTGGAAACTTCAGGTAGATGTTAGTGTTTTGTCCTTTAAATAAAACCGAGGGAAGAAAATCTAAGGCTTAAATAACCCAAAGTTATACATCTAAAGCTGAACTTGCTCTGAGTGCTCCTGGGAGTCCTGATCAACATTAACATCAGGGTTCACCAGGCTTAAGGTGGGGGGGATGGAAATGCTCATGAGGATGGCTTCCTTCTTCAACCAGGTATCACTGGAGGCAGGCAGAAAACAAAGGGGAGGGGGTACAGAATTGAATACATTAGCCTCTTCCACTGGGTTAAGCACCATCCCCTGGCCTGTCTCCTAGGCCAGATCTGGATGCTGGATTACACATGTCTCTTTCCCTTTCCATAATCATTCTCACTTCCTATCAACACCGCCCTAAGTATGTCCTGAACCAACCCTCTCCTCTCAGAGCCCATGACCTTGGCCATCCACTGTTCAGCTCCATCTATGCTTTCGGGCCCAGACTGGTGGGGTGGTTTCCTAGCTGGGCTCTGTGTCCAGTTTCCCCTGAACGCCCTCCACCCAGAGATGTCCTAGTCGTCTTGGGAAAATGTGAATCTGATCACTTCAATCCCTCCCTCAAAATCCTTCAGTGCCCTCACCCCGGGCCACCAGAGCCTTCAGAAAAACATCCCAGCTCCTCAGAGTGGTCTGGGGGGCTTTCCTCAGTAGGCCTTGCTTCCCCCAGCCCCACTTAAAGTTTTACTAGACTGATACTGAATTCTGTCTAAAGCATATATGACTCTTCAGCCCATACTCATGCCAACAACTCAGATGGAGCTGTCCCTTGTCCCTTTCTCTTCTGCTCGTGAACATCTCTTCCCACTGAAAGACTATCCAAGCGTCTGTCAATGACATCCTCACAATGAACTACTGCATAGCTAAAAAGAATGTGACAGTACTCTGTAAACTGACATGAAAAGATGTCCATAAAATATTGCCAAATGGGGGGAAAATACACAAACTGCAGAGCAATATGTACAACATAAAGCATTTTAAAAATTATAATATGTACATATATGTAGTATAAATCTAAAATGCCGGGTATCGAATTTTAACCATGTAGAGATGCTTTCTATTTTATGGACTTTTGATTGTTTTGATTATTCTTTATAAAAAAAGCATATGTTACTTTTATAATAAAGAATTTAAATGAGGTATTTTTCTTTAACAGTCAAATTAAACATTGCCTTGGGTTAAGGGAAAGAGGGAAGCCAGATGTCCCCTCATCTGTGAAGCCTTCCCTAACCCCTAAGACAGGGTTAATGACACCCTGCCTGCCCCACTGGGACTGCCTAGGTGATTCTTTGGTGAGCTGCAGTGTCTACCATCTTTCCTGCCAGACTCCTGATTTCCCAGAAGGTCCAACAGTGCTCGGCCCAGTGTAGTCATCCAGCAGTTTCTGCTGAATGAAAGAACAGATGAGCAAGTGTTTTTGACATTCTTGCAAGGCATTTCCAGTGGCTGAGCCTCAGCTTGGAAGCAAGTCTAGGATCTCATTTGATCATCAGAAGAAAGTGGTCTCAGGTGGGAAGGGCTGGGGGAGAAGCCAACACTCATCCCTTCCCCTACTGTAGGAGGCCATCATTAGGATGCAACCAGAACTGCAGGGATAATGAACCTGCGGGTGCTGAGTGAGTTCAAGTGGACAACCAGACCAGTCTTACACAGCACTGCAAACGCAACACGTCCAGTGACACACGCAGAGCCCCTCAGCCCCACCCCACCCGCGCTGGCTCCTGTTCCACCTGGTCACTGGAGGCTCCCCTCTCAGGGCTCTTGGCTTCACCTGCTCCTCCCCTGCTGCGTTCCACATGCAGGAGGGTGGAGAGCCTGAACCACATAAGCCTAAATCTAAGATTAGAAACCTTGCTTCCGTACTTTCTTAACCTCCCTAAGCTTCAGTTTCCTCTGTTGTAAGACGAGGTATCGGCAACAAATATGCACTGTGAGGACCAAAATATCATGGATGTAAAATGGATAACTCATGTAGAGGACTGCCTACCTTTTTATTATTGGTTCGGGTTCCATCTTTTACCTACACTACTGCAACTGTCTTTCAACTAGTGGCCCTTCCTCTATTTCTTCCTGGTCCAATCGATTCTTTGCACTGAACTATCTTCTTAAAACAACACACTCAATCTTATTAACCCCTTCCTCTAAAATCCTCACTGGTTCTGTACTGTCAGCGTGAAGTGCACACTCCTTAACACAATGCCCAAGGCCTTCTATGGGCTTGGCTCAAGCTCTGTTTCCAACGTTGTCTTTTCTTCGATTTGAGAGGTTGCAAAACCATTCCTAAACCTGGGATATCCTTATCCCATTATCTAACAAAAACCCTTCTATTTACAAAAAGAAAAAAAAAAAAAAAGAAAGGCCTCCGACTTCCTGTACTGCTCTCTGTCACAACCAAGAGCTCTTTCTCAGGGCACGTGAGCCTGTGCCCTTGGTGGATGACTAATCTCTACAGGCCCCACACTGAAGATGTACTGGGGACAGAGCTGCGCAGGACCAGAGCCCAGCTCCAGGCAGCTTGCAGTCAAGCTCCCCAACATGAGCCCCAAGTTAACTTATTGCTACAGTACTTCAAAAAGGGCTCTCATGTTGTTTACATCACCATCCTTCTATTTAACCTTTTATATAACCAGAAGTTTACATAGCTTCTTCTCTGCTAGAATTAAAATTACTCTTGCAATTCATATTGGCCCTCAACAAACGCAAATTTATTTATCACGTCGTTGCACATTGTGGGAGAGGAGGGGAGAGGTGAGAATAAGGATGGCATACTGTTCACTTCCCCACCTCTAAGACTCTCCCATCCAGCCTTCTGCATCAGTGCTGGCACCCCAAGATCATTTAGCAGCTTCCCTATTGATCTGATCATAAAGACTAGAGTCCCAGCCTCGCCCACTAGGCTCTGTGTGATCTGGCCACAGCCTTTTGCTGACGCCTCCATCCCGCTCCGTGGCGTCAGCCACGCCCTCTCGGCTCCAGCTGCATGGCCTCCCTCCCACCCCAAGGCATCTGGATGGGCCGGCTCCTCTGTTCCCAGAGCTCTTTCCACCAGCGCCGCCTGGCATTCAGCACTGTCCGCGAATAATCTATCAATTGTATTGTCCTGTGATGAATTGAAATGTTTATTTTATTTCATTTTAATAAACTTAAATAGTCACATGTGGATAGTGGCTTCCATGTTGGACAACGCAGGGTCCTAGATCAAGGACTACAACCCTTCAGATCTCAGCTCAAAGATCACTTCGTCAGTCTGACCACCTCAGTCTAGACCAAGGTGTCCCGTTTTATACCCTCACCGTACCTCTCCTTCAGGGACACACAGCAATTTGTAACGCTACATTTTTCAACAACCTAATATATGAGGGGGGATCCCCAAAACGGAATTATCTTCTGGAAGGCGGGCCCCTTGTAGTACAGGCCTCCTCACTCGGTGAGTGTCCTAGGAGCCCATCTGTATTAGTCTATTGGCTGCCATCGCTGTGAGAGGCTGCATTCGGCTTCAGCGAACTTTTTTGAGGACTCTCTCACTGCATTTGCCCATTTCATGATGGGTGATATATGAATGCATCTGCTCATGCTGCACAGAGTATTCAGAGTTTCTGGCCAAAAATGGCATGACCCCTGTGCCCCCTCCCTTCCTATTCACTTGATCTCACCCAGAGTGACTTTTTGTTTTATTTTGTTTCCCTGGATGAAAAAAGTCCTCAAAGGGAAATGTTCGCTGATGTGTAAGAGGTGAAACAAAAAATGGCAGAAGCACTAAAAGGCATCAACATCAACGTGTTCAAAAACTGTTTTGAGCATTGGAAAAAAAGCCTTGATAGGCATATTTCATCAAATGGAGCGTACTCTGAAGGTTACTGAGAGTTAAACAGGTAAGAATAGATACACAATTTTTAATACATAAATTCCGGTTTTTTTGCCACCCCCCCTTGTACACCTGTCCCTTCTATTAGACTGAGCAGCCCACCTCACGTAAGGGGTCAGTTACTCTAAATGTCTGATGCAAGTCAGCTAGTGCAGGGGCCCCACTTCTCTCCCCTGGGAGCTGCATTAATTGCTCAGTGTAAAAATTGGAGTTAAAAAAAATTTTTTTTTGGACAATTCAGACACCCAGCAGTAGCTGGGAGGAGACAATAGACTCGCACTTTCTTTCCCTCTTTAAAAAAAAAGGCCCTTATGGAGTCAGGCATATTGATTCTTCCTTTTCTGAATAAAGCAAGCATCAGGGCGCCTGGAGGATGTCTGGGTCTGGAGAGTAGAAAAGGGACTACTTACTGCCTTGTTTTCCTGTTCTCAGGGGCACATTTACACTGGCTCCCTCTGCTATCTTCACACAGGCATGGCGTTATCTTACCTACCTGGGCCTTAGTTAGTGCTTGCCTCAAATTTGAAGCAAAAAATCTTGATATGTAAAGGCAATCCTACCCCACTCTCTTTCCCAGTAATAGTTTCTAGGAAAATCAGAAATTTACCAGGAGAATGGAGCAGGAACTAACAAAGCATCCCACTAGGGGCATAGGTCTCTGCTCCCTCTGTCCTAACATCTCATGGGCTGAGCATTAAGTCAAAAAGTTAGAGGCAAGCGTGACAATTCTAAGCAGCCTCTTTTTTTGTCAGACAAAAGGATTAATTTTCATTAAGTGAAGGCTACTTCACTATATGCTATAACAGCTTTGTTGAGTATCCTATGAACAAACAAATCAAGTTCTTAGGATACTATTCTTGGAGTAAAAAAGTACAATTTTAAAACAAAACCAAAAAGGCCCATTTCTACTACCTGCCAAATAAAACTCGGGAGGAGTCTCACACAAACCAGGGCATTCCAGCCCCCTCCCCATGTGTGTAATCCATACTTTGGCATTTTAAACTGAAACACACAACAGTGAAGACTTTTCCTTTTTTTTTATTTGTAAAACTGATCTTCCTCCAAACCCCCTTTTTTGCCCAGATGAAGTGAAATTGTCTTTGTTTTCCCTATAAAACAATTTAGCTTCAACACCACACACACACACACACACACACACACACACACAGACACTTTCTTAATGCAGCTGAAAATCTGCCCAAGCTAAAGGAAGCTACAAGATCTGAGTTCAAAGTAAATGTGTATTTAAATCATTAGGTGGTCATTCAATAAAAAGAGTATTTTTAACCAAATATGTGCATGCATATATGCCTATATATATGTATGTACCGGGGAGTATTTTCAAAGAAGGTTTTTTCCCCCCATACTACTGGCAGTTTAAGTTTAAAGGTCAGACTTAAACTATCACCATGTTTCACGATGCAATCTGTGCAGTGCCGCGTAATGAAATGGTTCAGTAAAGGTGCTCGTGGAAATTCTTTTAATTAGGTCTAAGGCTTTTCAGTTGTCAACATGAATAAACCAAGAACCATTCTCTTGCAAACACAATGCACAAAATAAAAATGTAAGTTACCTTTGAAAAAAAAGGACATGCATTTGCAAAAGGAAAGTTATACATGTATATTTTTACAACATATCCTCTACCAATTAAAAAAAAATACCCAAATCTTTCAACAACAAAATGGACTGCAAATAAAAAATAAAGGGGTTGCTCTATTTCTAATGAACCAGGACACCATGCCTGGTTCTAATGAAAAGTATTTGGAAGAAGACACAAGTTAATCATAATTAAAAATGTTTATCAAGAGACTAATGACTTTCTTTGTGAGCAAAAGCCACCTTTCCATTTAACTGTAATTAATTCCACAGATTAGCGGTATTTCAGTCAGACATGTGAGTGTTCCATAATGACTCTTTCAAATTTAATATCTATTAAAATGCACTTTTTTCCCTCAGCACCACTATCTAAGGCCCAAAAGATGAGCATATCACAGCAGGAGCATCAAGATTTGCTTTCAAAGCTGTGTTGACAAAATGAACTACTTAGATTTGGCTGTTTTAGCTGTCAGTTCTAAGTTGAATCTAGGTATCAAAATATGCAAAATGAAAACTGCAAGAAAATGGTGGCTTGCTTAGGGAAGTTGGACTGTATTTGCATTGAGTTCTGATGGAAAAAGCAAAACTGAAAGAAGGACTACAAATCACTACCAGTTCAGGTTCACATAGATACAAGTTGGTCATAAAAGCCAAATGGCCTGCGACTTGCCATGGAATGGGAGAACTCAAATGGAGCAATGGCAGCATGTAATAAATCAACACATCGATTGATTAACCAATGAATAAATGTGTAGCAGCCCCTGGGGATGCAGGGACAATACCCAACAAACAGTATGTTGATTTACTCTGGGTTCAGACAGACCTGAGTTCAAATCCTGCTACTACCTGGATTCCTTTAGGTAAGTTACTTAACCTCTTCATCTATAAAAAAGGGGTAAACACCTCTCCCACTTTTTGCAGGACTCTTAGTAGATTAAATGTCAGAGACTTTCCACACATCAAGCACAGTGGCTGGCACTCAGTAGGAGCCTAACAGATAGTGACTATTCTGCATTAGCTCGGCTCCAAAGCCAAAACTATCCAAGCCATTATTTTAGCATAAAAAAGAATACTGGGCTCACAAATAACATTTTCTAGGGCATCAATTACTGAAATGTCACTCATTATGCTAAGCCTAGTGGGTTTATTTAGTGACCCAAACTCTAGTGTGTATTTGGGAGTTAATGAAGTGCCTGGTGTTTACATAGATAAAAGCGGGATTTGTCTCAGCATCAATCTGGGCTGAATGAATATAGATTTCCATGCTCAGGGAGGTGGCCAGGCTGGCTCCATGGTGGATCACATGGATACATCCACACGGAGTGAGATCTCTCTCCCAAGGGGATCTGGGCATCTCCACCTCCTCAGGGGAGAAAATACACAGGAAGGGGGGTGGGAAGTGTGTAAATAGACGTGTTCCACAGTGTCCCTGCTGCGATGAACAACTTGATCCACTTACAGTTCCAAACACATGATGCATAAAAGAGCTGACAGAAATTCAATTCTTCAAAGAAAAGCATCTGCTCTCTAGTGAGAACAGCCAAATATTAAGCAGTTTTAAGGCAGGGCAAAGACCTAGAGGAGCGCACTTCATTATCTAGATAGCCAGAGTAAAGAAATGCAGAGGATTACAAATGCACGAAAAAGTAGCCCGAGATTCCAAGCATTAATTACCTGGAATAAAATGATTCAAGTTAAATCTTTGTTATAACAAATATTAAACCCAGCTGTGTTTATGTAGCAGTTGTGAAAAAGAAGAAAAAAAGAAACCCGCGTCCGATATCTGTGAGCTCTGCCGGTTAATTGAATTTGCTGGCAGCACTTCCTCTACCACCAGCCAAACACCCTCAAAGACAAAATGTAGCTTTTAAACAGACCTGGGGAAAACGGAATCAAGAAATTTCAACCATTAAAACAAAACTCTTTACTGGT
The DNA here is from genome assembly GCF_987537825.1 of Furipterus horrens. NCBI lineage: Eukaryota > Metazoa > Chordata > Mammalia > Chiroptera > Furipteridae > Furipterus > Furipterus horrens. The sequence goes on from NW_028327209.1 coordinate 235,469, forward strand.
ATAAAAGTAAAGTAAAATTCAGTAATGAAAGGAAGGAAGTCTCTTAAACATTTACTGCATTCCAAAGCTTGGAGCTGCGGTTTATTGCTGAGGTCTCTTCTGATGTCCCACAGTGCTCCTGCCCCAGCGTCTTTAATGAAGTCCCGTAAACTCCCATAAACTACTCGATTGTTGACAAATCATACGCACACACTCCGGGCAAGGCCCACTGGACCACGATGCTCCTTCCCTTCCTGCCTGAAATGAGTAAGTCGTGGAGTGGACACTGTCATGGAGAGCAGCCCAACACGGAACAGAGGCCTACAGACAGTCCTTCAAAGGGCTGAGGGATGAGAGACCGGATACTGGTCAGAATTCTCTCCCGTAAACTGTCCCCTGACTCCCAAGTCCAATATCAGTAGTTTTGGGTGAGGGAAAGCTTTGGCCAGATTCTCAGAACCAGAGAAGCAATAAGACATTGTATCCGACACTCAACCCTCTCGGTCTGAGACGAGTATAGAGCAGATCTCATCATGTTATTCCCTGGCTTAATAATCTTAGCTGATGCCAAAGCTTGTTTCTATGACAGAAAGCCATTCCCAAATTGGTCTCCCCCATCTACTTTGGTCTCATCTTCTGTCCCCCTCCGCCACCCACCCTACGTCCCAGCTGGACTCAATGGTTAATCCCTGCCCAAGCACATCCTCTTTCGTTCATACTCCAGCCTCCATTCATTCCACGCCTGCCTCCCAGTATGTCTATCTCTTCTTTTCCGGGAATAGTGACTGTTACCTACACATCTCTGTGTCGCACTGAGCCTACATCCAAAAACACGTTGTCTGGAAAGTGCTCTCCATTCCCGAACCGGCTATAGAACTGCCAGCTTGGGACACCGAACCAGAAGCGTCAGGGGCTCTCGTCGATGGAGGCTAAGCTGCTGGTGTGAAGGGTAAGTGGGTAGGAGAGCAGCAACAGATGTGCCAGGAGAGGGAGGCAGAGACTGGATCATAGGGCCATATTACGGGGCTTGAATTTTACCCAGAGGAAAATAAGGAGCCAGTCAAGGCTCACTTAGAATAAGGTCTATGTCTTAATCATCCCTGCATGCATTCTACCCAACGTAAAGCACAGCACATAGTAGGTGCTCAGGAAATGCCTGAGGTCTTTTACTGTATTTTCCCCAGCTTTATTGAAGTATAATTGACAAAACTGTACATATTTAAAGCATGTAATGGGATGATGACATGGACATTATGAAATAATCACCACAATTCATCTAATTAACATGTCTACCATTCGCACAGCTATCTTTTTGTATTATTAACTATAGTCACCATGCTGTATATTAGATGCTCAGAATATAACATCTTGCCATAGGAAATCCCTGCTGAACAAATAACCATTCTGCCAGCAAATACAATATATGCTTTCACATGGCAGAGGGAGTACTGAGACTATAAGGCCTGTACGCACAAAGGTTTATACTATAAAAGATACTCAATATAATCAGGCCTGCCCATCTCCCCAGTCAGCATTTTTTCTTCCTATTGGGATTTCAAGAATAGCTGCTTTTTTTTTCTTTCTTCTCCTCTAAGTTTACTATTAGTTACACATTTTTCAGAAGGGCAGACAGCCTATGAAGTCTGCTCTGGAAGATCGAGTCCTTTGCTTCTGGGATCAAATGCACTGTTGACTAGCAAGGCCAGCACACCAGTTCGTAGGAGGCCCTGGAGCAGCCGCTCCAGATTCTAGGGGTACTCAGAAGAGAGGCAGCAAGCAGGCCCTGGGCCTTATTTGAACCTGGGCCCTTCTGAACCAGTTTTGCGTTTGGACTCCAAAGATAGTCATCTACATGGTATAGCCCAATTTTAATGTAATTTGAACCAGTCCAAAGGTCACAATTAAATAGGACACTGTCATTCATTCAGTAAACATTTGTTGAGTACATGCTATATTCGGAACTCGGAGGCAGATACAAACAGGAAGAAGGTGCAGTGTTCAGTGCCTAGCCTAGAGGGGTCTGAAGAGCGGGCACAAGAAGACAATAATTCCACTATGACATGGCGAGTGCTGTCACAGAAGGACGTGCCATGTACTTTGAGAACACAAAGGACAGCACATTTTACTACTGGGGGTGGGGGTGTCAAGGAAGACTTGATTTTACAGAGACTGGACAACTGATTGGAGTTCGATGAGACTGAAGACACAGCCTGCAATTCGGAAGCCTCTGCCAGGCCCCCGGTTTCACAGCAAAGGAGAAAGCACAGGGTCGAATAACTTGCTGGCCCTAACACAAGAGATCAAAATAGCTACACATGCATTTCAATGAAAGAAATTAATATTATATGAATTTTAAAATTTTCAAAAGTAGGTGCTAGCTTTCATATTATTGATAAAAGTGAAAACAGGCATGATCTTCTGAGGGAAGTCGTGGTATTTAAAATGATGATCAGAAGCCTTAAATTTTTATATACCCATGATTCAGAAATTCTGCTTGCAGGAATTCATGAAATTGCATTAAATGATGTAGAGACTTAGCTACAAATACGTCCAATACAAAATTTGAAATTATAAGGAGAGGATTGATCAAGTATATTATGGTATATATTTATACAGTGGAATGGTACTTCATACATTAAGGGGTATGAATTTTAATGATTAAAGTGGCCACAATATATAAATGGTTTTCCATTTTCCTTTTTGTGATGCAGAGTAATGAATGTATTATACTTTGTAAACATATATCTATAAATTATGTGGTTTCACAAATTGAATCTTACCCACATTATGTGTGATGCACTCTCATATTTTTTATTTAACTCCATTTTTAAAGAATGCTTGTTGTGACCTACTAGATTGATTTTATGGTTTCACTAATGGGTGACTACTTGCAATTTGAAGAAAGTCATTTCTAAGTTGTAAAGTAAAATCCCAGTGGTATTTAATAATCATGACCAAAGAGTCAAAATGCTTGACATTCAATATTCCAGTAAATTGTAGCTGTAATGTACACTGAATTTCTCCTGTCTCTCATCAAAAAGGGGAACTCCGATCTGGGTCAAATGTTGAATAAATAAATGATTGGATAAATACATGAATTTTCCAAGTCCTAGTGTTTAAACTAGATTGCACACTTAGCTTAGTTCATTCATTCACCCACTTCATAGATATTCACCGAATGTGCCTATGAGCCATGCACTGTGCCAGGGCTGCGTTCACAAAATGCTTTGGAGGGGAAAGAGTTAGGTAAGTAAGCATCGTGTTAGAGTAAACAGCATAAAAGCAGTATCGGGAAAATGTTACGGAAACCTAGAGGCGGGTGTGTCGGACTGTGGGAGCATCACAGCAGTGACATTGGAGGAGTGCCCTACAGAACAAATAGGTTTTCCCAGGCAGAGAAGAAGGAAGGGTCACTCTCCACGGGGCTGGGAAATGGGGTGTGCACAGTACAGTGAGGAAGCTGAGGCTGCCCGTGGTCAGCACCCAGCTTGTGACAGAGCCTGGATGGCACACAGGGCAGCTGGGAACGCCCCCGGCCTGGTGCACTGTGGGTGCTCAGTGTGGTTCCTCTCTCTCCACATGCTTTGAGACCTCTTGGATCTCTCAAAAATTGCACCAAGGAAGAACAAGAAGTTTAAGTGGGATTAAAATGCTTCATTAAATTATTTGTGATCTTTTAAACCAAAGAATATGGAGGAAGAGAAACTACAGTCCTGAAAATAAAGAAACCATAAAGCCAAAAGTCAAGGCATTCAAGTGTTTCAGAGGAGGGGAAGAAAGATGATTTTTTTCTATCAAAAAACTAGTAATAAATGATATCAGAAAATTTGGGAAATAAAAGAAAAAAATGTTAACTCATAACTTTATCATCCTAATACACCACTGTTGGTAACTTGAAAGGTCTTTAAAAAATCTCTTATATCTGTGTATCTGGTTGTTTTTCTTCATTATGGCCACAGGAGATACATCATTTAATATTCTTCTTTTCCTACTAAATTGTATCTCTTAGTCCTTAGCATTTCCTGTGCTGCCCACGTTCTTCATAACCATCATTTTGAATGGCTGTAGAGTACCCTCCATTGAATAGCAGTCAGAGGGATTATCTTAATCACTCCCCCTAATTTTGGGTATTAAGGTTACTTCCAATTTTGGTTAACAGAAAAGAATGCTATTTGGTTAGGTGGCTTTCTTCATTTAAAAGTATTTGCCAGAAAAAACCTTGTAAGAGAATTATTGGGTCAAAATGGAATACATTTTATGTCCTATTACATATATCGTATAAGAAACACATTTTAAAAGAACACCAGTCAGGTTATGGAAAGCATGAAGTAAAAGAAAGGAGAGAGAGTAAGCAGATGGAAAGCTTCCATATGTGGGTGCATACACAAAACCTGCAAATTTCAGGCCAAAGAATATTAGGTGTGGCTCCACTGAGCCCTGGGAAATCCTGTTCCTCAGTGATGAAGTGTGGTATGTCCACATCACTGAAAGCCTGGGAGACTTCAAACTCCCTTTTCCAAAGCTTCTTAAAAGCCCTTCTAACTATCCATTGGTTTACACTTAACACAAAGGAACAAGAGATGTTCTTTAAATATTAGGAGGGAAATACAAGAGAAGACTGCTTGGTTAAATGGCTGCGGAGGGAGTGGACATTGTATTTTTGTTCTCAGCATCCACGCGGGCTTGAGATACACATGAAGTCTGTAAATAGGCCTTTAGATCAATAAAAGATAAACTATTATTGCCACATTCCTCCTCCAAAATGCACAGCAAGGAACAACACGATATTGTCAGTGAAAACAATACATCAGCAAGTTTCATGGAACCCATCAAGGTACCGCAGCATTAACCTTGCAACCCTCACTTTTTTGTTAAGGTAGAGAAAGCTAAATGAGATAAGATTACAAAATTTAAGACTAAATTGTCCAGGTATCTGCTTAGAAAGCCGGAGCCACCCTACCTGCAGTTACCCTTTCCCCCATGTTCATAAATCATGTGAAAATCAGCAGAGTTCTGAAAACTACTCAGTAGTGGTACCTCCTTTGAAAATTCATTTCTAAGGCCTCTTCTTTTAACTTAACTTTATTCAGTCACACCTTACATCAAAATGAACACATATATTTAAAAAGTACAGTTCAGTGAGTTGACTAATGTATACATTTGTCTAACTACCACCACAATCAAGAAAGAGGACATTTCTTGTACCCCAAATGCTCCTTGCTGCCCTTTACAGTTAGTTCCTGTCTTTGCCTCGCCAGCCCAAGGCAACCACTCATCTTTCTTCTTCCACTATTGTACTAGCTTTCTCTACTCGAGGATTTTATGTAAATAAAATTAAATAGCATATTCTCACATTTGGCTTCTTTTGCTCAGCATAATACAATAAGCTGCTATAAACTGATGTACAAACCTGTTTGGAAGTATTTTTCTCATTTCTCTAGGGTGAATACCTAGGAGTGGCATTATTGGCTTATATGGTAGGTAGGTGTATGTTTAAATTCACAGAAACTGCCAAACTGTATTCCAAAGTGATTTTACCACTTCATGCTCCCATAACCAGTGAAGAGAGTTCCAGGTAACTTGTGCCACATCCTTGCCAATTTGGTATTGTCAGGCTTTCAAAAACTTTTAAAGTCAGGTTTATTGACATGCTATATGTATGATTTACATACAACGAAATTGATCACTTTTAGTGACAAGTGCTATGAGTTTTGAAGGGTGCATATAGCATCCCACAAGCTCCTGACAACCACTCATTTGATTTCTATCTCTATAGCTTTCCCTATTCCAGAATGACATATAAATAGGTTCTTTCACTTAGCATAATGTGACATTCATCCATTTTGTGGGATAGATCAACAGTTAAATTTTGTTTATTGACAAGCAGGGTTCCATTTTATGGGCATACCAGTGTTGCGTTATACATTCAGTGGTTGAATGACATCAGGATTGTTTCCAGTTTTTGGTGATTATGTAAAAAGCTGCCAAAAACATTCATATAGATGGGTTTGTGTATATATATTTTCCTTTTCTTGAGTGAATTCATAGGAATAGGATTGTTTGGTCTTATAAGAAACATATTTTTAACATACACATTTATAAGAAATGCATAATCTTGTTATTTTAGCCATACCGGTGGGTATACAGCAGCACCCTCATGGAGCATCTTTTCGTGTGCTCATTGGCCATCTGAGCATCTTTTATCGCTGAGTTTCTCTTCAGGCCTTTTGCACACGCTTTCAGTGGGCTCTCACTGAGTTTATGGGTTCTTTATATACTCTCAACAAAATCCTTTTGCAGATATAAGTGATGAAATATTTTCTCTTTTTCTGTGGCTTGTCTCTTCATTTCTGTAATGGTGTCTTTTGAAGAGGATACGTTTTCACGTTTTACGAGGTTTGGAGTTCTCACTTTTTCTTTTATGGTGTGTACTTTTTGTGTCTTATTTAAGAATTCTTTCTTACTCCATGAAGATTTTCTTCTATATTTTCTTCTATTCATTTTCTACTTTTTGCTTCTATGTTTAGGTCTATAATCCATTTTGAAGCAATATTTGAATGAAGTCAAAGTCAAGATTTATTTTGTACCATATGGATATCCAAGTATCTGTTGGAAAAAAAACTATCTTTCTCTATTGAATTACTTTGTCTATTTGTTGAATTTCAACTGACCATTTATATGTGGATTTAATTCGGAACCGTTTATTCTGTTCTATTGAACTATATGTCTATGAATACTATCTGTCTACATTTACTGTAACTTTATAGTAAGTCTTGAAAGTAAGTAACGTAAGTCCTGCACATTTGTTCTGTTTCAACATTGTTTTTGGCTATTCTTGATCTTTCACATATTCATAGATACTTTAAAATCAGCTCATCAGTTAAAAAATACAATAAGAATTAAATATATATAATCAGCTTATCAAGCCCCCCCCCCCTTTAAAGCCATCTGTTATTTGGGTTGGGATTACAGTGAATTTATAGATTAGTTTAGGAAAATCAACATTTTAAAAATATTGAGCCTTCTAATCCAAAACATGGAGTATCTATTTGTTTAGGTTTTTAAAATTTTTTCTAACAAATGTTTACAGTTTTTAGTATACAAATCTTGCACATATTTTGGTAAATTTATTCCTAATTATTTTGTTTTCTTTGCTATTTTAAATGGTACTTTAAAAATGTCATTTCAGTTGCTCATTACTAGTATGTAAAAATACATTTGATTTTTGTATACTAACTTTATCCTGCACATTTGCTAAATTCATTTATGAAACTCCTTAGGACTTTCCATATACCTGATTATGTTGTCTGAATAAAGACAATTTTTCTTCCTTTTTTCTAATTGTTAGGGCTTTTATTTCTTTTTCTTGTCTTAGTGAACTGGCTAGAATCTCCAGTAAAATGCTGAACAGAAATAGGGAGAACTGGCATCCCTTTTTGTTCTCATTCACGTGGGAAAAGCATTCAGTATTTCACCATTTAAGTGTGATGTTGGCTATAGGTTCCTCCTAGATGATCTTTATCACGATGAGGATACCTGTTTTGCTAAGAGCTTTTATTACAAAAAGGCATTGAATTTTCTCTAAAAAAATTTTTTTGAGGTCTATGTTTGATATAGTTTACCTTTTTTAGTCTGTTGATATGGCAAATCACATTGATTGATCTTCAAATATTCAGCCAGTCTATAGTCATTTAATCATGATGTATTATCCTTTTTATAAATTGTTGGATTCAATTTGCTAATATTTTGTGAAAGACTTTTACTTGTGCATTTATAAGGTATATTGGTCAGTAGTTTTCTTGTAAAATCTTTTTTTGGTTTTTATGTCAGGTTAATTCTGACCTCATAAAATAAAGTGAGTGATGTTCCTTTTCCCTCTATTTTCTGAAAAGTCATTGTAAGACTGCATTGGTTCTTCCTTGAATAAATGATAGAATTAGTTGGTGAAGCTGTCTGGACCTGGAGTTTTCATTGTGGAGAAGTTTTAATTACAAATTCAAATTTCTTTAATAGAAACAGTGCTGTTTTTCTATTTCCTATTTCTTCTTGAGTCACTTTTTCTAATTTGTGTATTTCAAGGAATTTGTTCATCAAATTTATAAAAACTATAGGCATAAAGTTGTTTATAATACTTCTTTTCCTTTTCTTTCCTTTTTAAAAATATACTTTTAAAAAATTTTATTTTTTCAATTACAGTTTACATTCAGTATTATTTTTTATTAGTTTCAGGTGTATAATGTTTTTTTCTTCTTGAAATTTTTATTTTTAAATTGAATTCATTGGGGTGACATTGGTTAATAAAATTATATAGGTTTCAGGTGTAGAATTCTATAATATACTCCTCTGTTATTGTATTGTGTGTTCACCACCCAAGTCAAGTCTCCTTCCATCACCATTTATTCCCTCTTTACCCTCTTCTGCCTTCCCCCATAAAAATATATTTTTTATTTTGGAATATTTTTAGGTTTACAGAAAAGTTGCAAAGATAACAGAGTATCAATATACTCCCTCACCAATAAACTCCCTCAGTTTCCCCTTATACGAGGTATATCTTATATAGTACATTCGTCAAAACTAAGAGACCAACATTGGTACGTTATTATTAACTGAGCTCCAAAATTTATTGTGACTTCACTAGTTTTTCTATTAATGTCCTTTTTCTATTTCAGGATCCCATCCAGGATTCCACATAGCATTTAGTTGTCATATTTTCTTAAGTCTTCTCTGGTCTGCAACAGTTCCTAAGTTTGCAGTGTTTTTTATGATCTTGACAGTTTTGAGAAGTACTAGTCAGGTATTTTACAGAATGCCCCTAAATTTGGGTTCACGTGAAGTTTCTGCCATTATTTAACTGGGTTCTGGAAGGAAGACCAGAGGGGTGATGGATCCTTCTCATTATCTCATATCACGGTTATGTAATATACACGTGACATCATTGGTGATGTTAAATATGATCACTCGATTAAGGCAGTGCCTGCCATTTGTCCACTGAAGTTACTCTTTTTCCCTTTACAAACTTTATTTGTTGGAAGGGAGCCACTAAGTCTAGCCCACACGCAAGTGTGTGTATATTGGGGTGGGGGTGCTAAGCTCCTTCTCTTAGAGAATATCTACAGCTATTATTTGGAATTCTTCTATAAGGAAGATTTGCCTCTTATCCTCTATCCACTATCTTTTAATTGGTATCAGCATGGTATCTCTTCCATTCGTTTACTTTTCATTTATCTGATTCTTTACATTTAAGGTGAAATTTATGTAGATAGCATGTAGTTAGGTCTTATTTTTAAATATAATTTGTTAATCTCCTTTAATTGGAGTATTTAGATGATTCATGTTTGATGTAATAATTAATATAGTTGGGTAAATCTATCATCTTGCTAAATTCTCTATTTGTTTCATCTATGTTTGGTTCCTATATCCTTTTCCCCAAAAATCTTTTGGATCTCCAATATTGGCTTATTAGGTAGGTATCTCAACCTTATGTTTGTTCCCTTAGTGGCTCCTCTGAAGTTTACAATATATAACCTTAACTTAACAGTCTGCTTTCAAATAATATTGTATAATTTAGGGACCTTAACACAGCAAATCTCCATTCTCTACCTGGTCTGTCCCTTGTGCTGCTCTAGTCATATGTTCTACTTCTATTATAGCTATGTTATTACACACATCGGTAATTTCTATTTTCAATACTCAATTACCTTCTGTAGAAATTAAAAATGAAAAGTCTCTTATATTCATCCACAACTTTATTATTTCTGGCACTCTTCACCCCTTTTTATCCAAGTTTCTCTCTGTATCAGTTTTCTTCCGTCTGAAGAACTTCCTTTAAAATGTGTTACAATGCAGGTCTGCTGACAATAACTTCTCTCGCTTCTCGTATTTCTGAAAACATCCTAATTTTGCCTTCGTTTGTGAAGGATAGTTTCATTGGATATACAATTCTAGTTTGACAAAATTTTCCTATTATTTTAAAAATATCAGTTCATTATCTTCTGGCTGTATAGTTTCTTACAGTGAGTTTTCTGCCATTACTTCTTCCATTTATATGTCTTTTTTTTTTCCTCCAGCTAATTTTAAGCCTTCGTTTCTATCACTGGCATTGAGTAATTTCATGATCTACTGTTTGTGTGGTTTTGTTTGGGTCCATTATGCTTGAGGTTCACTGTGCTTCTTGGAGCTCTGCATTAATTGTTTTCATCACAATTAAAAAAAAAATTGTCTATAATCTCTTTAAGTATTTTTTCTGTCTCTCCCCATCTTCCTCTCCTTCTAGGACTCAATTTACATGTATGTTAGTCCTCTTGATATTGCGTGATGGGGTCCTGAAGGGTCTGCTAACCTTTTCTAGTCCTTTTCCTTTCTCTGCTTCATACTGTATAATTTTTATTGGTATGTCTTCAAGTTCATTGATCTTTTGAGATGTGGTGCCTAAATCCTTTTAATCCTATCAGTGAAAATTTCAATCCAGGTATTATATTTTTTACCCCTAGATGTTCCCTCTCATTCTTTCAGTATCTTCTGTTTCTCTCCTCATTAAGTTCAGGCCTTCCTTTAAATTCATGACTATATTTATAATCTTTATAATACCTATCTTAAGGTTCATGTCTGATAATTCCATTATGTCTATTATTTCTGAGTTTGTGTCTATTGACTAATTTTCCTCTTGGATATGGGTTACATTTTCCTGATTCACAACACCTAGTACTTTTTTTTTAACAGGATGCTAGTTACTGTGAATGTTATGTTGTTGAGTGTTAGATTTGGTCTTCTTTTAAAGAGGGCTGAAGTTTATTTTGACAGGATGTTGAATTTTTTGCATATCAGGTTGACAGTTTTAAAGCTTTTTTTTTTTTAAAGGAATAGTTTTGTTTAAAACTTTTTTATTTACGTTTAACATACATACATAAAAGTACAAACATCATTGGTGTTCAGCTTCAGGAATTCTTGCCCATTTACCTGGAACTAAGATAAAGATTCAGCACATTACAGGCCTTCCTGAAGCCTTCTCCTATGCTCCTCAAGGCTTGAGTTGAAGCTCTGGTAGGGCAGGGCTAACGCAATCTTCACCTGAGAGCTAATTTTGAGTACTACCAAGGCTTGGCTTCCAGGGTGGTCTCTGACAATTGTCCTGAATGATCAACAAGACCTTCCTATTCCTGCCAGTCAGAGTTTGAAGGATTCCTAGTCTGTGTGAGCTCAACCCCACAACTGGGCAGATCAGTCTTCAGCAGATTAGTCATGAGGACCCAGTTCGATTTCTGGAGCTCTTTTGTTGAGTAGCTCCCTCCTGTTTGACAATCTGACCCACAAATTAAAACCACCTCTTCCTCAGACTCATATCTCTAACCCCTCATCACAGCAAGACTGTGTGCTTGGCTGGGGAGTCCCCTTCTGGGCCAAAGTCCAGAAAATGCCTCAAGGCAGAAAGCCAGGGTAGGGATCCTAGGCCGTACCTTACTTGCTTCCTCTCTCTCAGGGATCACACTCCTGTACTGCTTGGTGTACAATATGTGAAAACAGTTGTTTTCATATTTGTCCTGAGTTTTAGTTGTTAATGGCAGGGGCAGAAATCTAGTTCCAATTATTCCATCATGGCTATAAGCAGAACAAAGGCCTCTTTTAATAAAATTTCCAGCACGAATGCCATGCTTTGCAAGATTTCATCTACCAAAATAACCCAATCCATATGTTCCCTTCATCCTTCCATCTATCTAGTCAGTGGCTGCTAGATCCCTGGGAAACAAAGATGAATAAAACTTGATTCCTAACCTCGAAGAATTCACAATTAAAAGGGAAAGCCAGAAATGAGTAATAAATTATCCTGCTGGTTGATAAATATAATTATACAAGGAGTATAAGGAGCTGTGGGGACACAGAGAAAGATATGGTCAATCTACTTGGAGAGGTCAGGGAACGTTTTTGCAGCCTAATATTTATAGTTAAAGCTTGAAGAATGAGTACAAAATTGATAAATGGGGAGGGACATTTGGAACAAAAGAAACTCCGTATGCAAAGTGTGAAATTATAAAACAACGTGTAAGCTTGGGAGAAATACTAATAGTTCCAAACTCCTATAATACAGGGTCTGAAGCAGTGAGGAGAGAGAGCTAAAGCTATGGGGGAAAAAACCAAACAAAAAACAGGCAGATCGTATCAGGAAGGAGGGCCTGGAACACCACCCTGGTCATTATTTGCATCCATAATTCATTACCATTAAATACAATCTACAGCGCTCACAGGACATGTTTTACATATGCAATATACATTACATTTAACCCTCACCACAACGTTTTAAGGAAACAAAGGTTCAGGGAGCTTAAGCAATCGCCCGAGATCATATGCCTAGTAAGTGAGGAAGCCTGGATATACAAGGCCTGTCCAGAAAAAAGTCCAGCCTTTGTTAATAAAATAAGAACGGTCTGCACAGCATTGATGTAACCTGACAGCCAGGGAGAGTAGACTGGAAGGCACATGTGTGAACAATGATGACTTCACTGTACTCGTCAGTGGGGGCGGCAGATGCCACCAAGTGAGTATGTGTGCTGTGTGGCCATCGCATTCAAAATGACTGAGCGAGTAGAGCAATAATGTGCATCAAATTCTGCGTTAAGCTTGAACATTCCTCTGCAGGAACTATCCGGATGACTCAGAAGGCCACAGCAATGGGCAGCTGGTGATTGGCAGCTTCATCATGACAACCTACCTGCTTCTGCATCATGTATCATGTAGAGTTTTTTGGTGAAACATCCAATGACCCAGGTGACTCAGTGCCCCTACAGCCCAGATTTGGCGCCCTGTGACTTCTGGTTTTTCCCAAAACTAAAATCACCTTTGAAAGGGAAGAGATTTCAGACTATCAATGAGATTCAGGAAAATACTACAAGGCAGCTGATGGCAATTGGGAGAACTGTGTGAGGTCCCCAGGTGCCTACTTTTAAGGCGACTGAGGTATCATTGTCTTACATACGATGTTTCTTGTATCTTGTATCTTCTTCAGTAAGTGTCTCTATTTTTCATACTACATGGCTGGATACCTTCTGGACAGACCTTGTAAACACAGGTCTCTCAGATTCCAAAGCCAAGAAAAGAAACTTGTCTTTAATCTCTAGGTAATGGGAAGTTACAGAAGGTTTTTTGTCTTTAGAAAATTTAAAAAAAATTATGTTCATTGATGAAATGGCTTCAAGTATAGTTAAATATAACTATAACTAAATATAACTAAATTAGGGAAACAGTTAAATTTATGTTTTAGAAAAGTAACTGGTGCATGAGAAAGAAGGGCTAGAGTCCCAAGCACCAGTTCAGAGGCTGCTGGTAACAGTGCAGGCAAAAAATAAGGGCCTGGACGGGTTGCACTTAGGAGAGATGAAGAAGAAGCTTTGAGAAAGGTCTAAGGTGCAGGATCTGTCAGGTGCAGACACTAAGTAGCTTTGGCAAAAGAAAAGATTATGAGGTCAACTGTGGATATGCTGATACACTAAAAGTGCCTGGTCCTGCCGTAGATGCAGGGGATACAACGGTGGCAGGATATGGTTTCTCCTCTCAGGGACTCATAGCTCCCAGAGCCTCAGAGACTGAAACCTGTGGATACCACTGAAACACAGTAAGTGCCTCACTGACCACACGCCCTCGCCATTACTCTCCTTGGAGCCTTCGGTGAGTCTAGAGCCCCGTGCTGGAAACCACTGCTGTATAGAACATCCTCGGCCTCACCATGAAGCAGCCTGCAAACGGGGAGGTGCTTTACGCCCAGGCTGAGGACTGCGAGGGAACTAAGTGTTCTCTAACCCGGGCTGTAATTATCAGCAGCAGTTTTATGAAAAACAAACGCAGGCACCATTTACTGAACACCGACAACGTGTGAGCACTGTGCCGAGCGCCTGATGAACGCTGCTGTCCATTTATGTGTCACAGCAACCCTACTAATTAGTAATAGGCCTGGGACTCGTCTTTTCAAGGTGGGAAACTGAGGCTCAGGGACAGAAAATGGTGTGCCCAAGTGACTTTGTTCTTTGAGGCCACTTAGATAATCATTTTAAAGGCAACTGGGAATGTACCATCTTCAGGAAACCCCTATTACCTTCCCTCAAATTTTGTCACCCTGGTCGCTTCTGTGCCTGATGCCTACGTAGTTCGGCCCCTCCCTGGCATACTGGGATATATATGTAAGTTACATGTCTGCTTCCCCTACTGGGATACGCTCCTTGAGGGAGATGACTAGGTCTGCTTCATTTTCGCCGCCCAATGCCCAGCACCAGGTCAGAGCACTGCAGAGGGGACCAGTCAGTCTGCGCCATCGTTTCTGGGCCCCCACACTCATCCTGAGCTGCCCCAGGTCCCTGGCCACTCCTTACAGCTCAGGTGCCTTTACCGCAGTTGCAAGGTCCACACCTAAGATGCCTATGGCTTAAAGGGAGAGCATTTCCACAAGAGGGTATTGGAGTAGCACTCCTTGGACCAAAAGAACTCAAATTATGGTCAGGAAGCCCTATGAGACAAACCACGCGCCCTGTTCTGACATGAGGAACCAACCTCCCATTGTCTGGTACTTTCCTTTTCCTACTTCTGAGGGAGGCAGCACAGACTTCGGTGTTGTCCACCGGGGTCCTGGGGGCCCAACCTCAGCTCGGCCCCAGCCAGCCGTATGGGCGTGGTTAGGCACGTGCTGGCTGAGGTCCTTTGCTCCCTGTGGAAATTGGGGGACACCTACTCTGTGGGGCTGTGATGCTAACTGAATGCGGTCCTGAAAGCAGAAGGCACCCAGAGAGGCAAGGGGGCCGGTGACTCTGTGGAGCGACACAGTAGGGTTCACTCCTTGGCTCCCCTTCTTTCTAGCTCTGTGGGTGAAATGGGAATAAGAAAAACTCCTTCATGAGAGTGGTGTGAAGGGCACATGAGACGCCAATGACGAGCGCTTAGGACAGTCTTTGCGCGCAGGACATCGGTAACGGCAGCCACTGTTAGTTATGCTACACGCGGAACGTCTGTACAGAGCACCGACGACCCCCTCAGCACCTCGCAGTGAGTTAAGAGCAGAAGAGCACGAAACCTCGGGGCAAGCCATTCACCAGCAAACACCAATCTCCCCCAGAGAGCTGACCCCACGGGGCCAGTGGGGCTCCTGGCAGTAATGGAGCAGCCGTGCCCACAGCCAGGACACAAACCCAGGGACACACACCCAGCCCTGGGCTGGCACCACGCTCCTCTCAATCCAGAACTCAGAATAACTCTAGATCTTTTCACGGGCAGAGCCAGGGAGGTCAGACCACAAACATCAAAACTGTGCTTCCTCCGGAACCCCAATCAATCCTCCTCATTTCGTAAGGACAATGGGGGCATTGGGTCTACTCCAAACAGTCACCCACAAGGCAGCTCTGAGTGGCAACATGAGACAGGCGTGAGGACAGATGTTACCATGGCAAATGTGGTAGGCAGTACTTTTGGCTAACTGGAGCCCACATCCTCTGTAGACCTGAGGTCATGAAGAAAGAATCAGGGCACATGCAGCCACATTCAGAGCGCTGTCAGCAGAAACCTGCTACGTGGGAAATGGCTGTTTGATGATGTCCCAGGAAAAAAAAAGGAGGACTGAAGTGCCCCAAACTGCTCACACTGAAAGTCCTCCCGCCACCTCAGGGGACACGGCAATGTGCTGGAGAGGGATGGCGAGACCCCCAGGCCCCCACAGGAAGGGGGGCCGTCTAGGCCCTGGGACCGCTTCGTGGCCTTCCAGATGAAAGTTATGAGAGAAAAACATGACTGCGGAAATGGGCCACCTCCCAACTTCCTTCGCTGAGACGAAGGTCCCAGAGAGAACAGAGAAACCAAGTGCAATCCTTAGGCCACAGGAAAGCCACAGCTGTCCCCCTACTTCCCTTTCCCCACAGGAGTATGTCACCTTCACGGCCACTCATTACCCACCACGTCATTTGGGAGGCTCTGGAGGTCATCAAAGGGGGTTTCCAGGGTGTTGGTGTCCACGTTAAGGATCACGACGTCATCCAGGGCCATGTTTCTGACTTTCTGCAAATAAGCAAATTCCAAAACAAAATCATTGAATCACCATGAGGACATGGATCTTCTCCCTGGCCTTCTCTGGGGAAGGGGTATAAGGAAAAAAAAAAAAAGACATTTGACAAAAGCTTACTCTGGGGCAGGCCCAATGCTAGGTGGTTCACATTTGTGAGGACGCTAACTGCCCCCCAAACTCTGTGAGCTTGTATGGTCATGCTCAAGTTCCAGGAATGGAAAGGGTTTCACAAAAACTAGTACGTTAACGTGCCCCAGGTCACACAGTTAGGAAGAGAGATCTTTATATTCAATGTTATTTTTCCCTGTATTTTCCGTTTTATAAAATAGAAGCTGAGATCTCAGTCTCGGGCCCCAGGGACTCTGATACACAGCTATGCCCCCCTGACACCCACAGTCAATCCAACCCCTGTCATTTACCGAAGGCTGCATGCCCATCCCACTTTTGGCTCCTGTCATCCTTGGGCATGGAATACAGTGAATGGCCTATGTTAATATTTCCCGTAAACATTAAGTAGAAGGTCACTTTCAATGTGGCTCCATTTTCCATAGGAACCCAGATAGTGAATCACAGCTCAGACTGTGGCTACAGCCATGACTCCATGGGCACAGGGAAAGGGAGACGTGTGTCTACCAGGTGTTCCTGTTGGGGGAGAGGAGGAAGGGATGAAGGCGCAATATGGGAAAAAGAAAAGCCCACCATCCGGGAACAACTCTCCATGGGCTGTAAGAATACTAGACTGTGTGTAGCCTGAGTTTTCCATGTTTAATCACGCTATTTACCCACTGCTGGAATCCATCTCCATTTTTCTCCTGCCTACTCACCACTCCCAATTTTATCCAATCCTCTTACTCCATCACATATCCAAGTTCATTTCTATAGCCTAGAACTCCCAAACTGTTGTATTTCCTCCTGCGCTGGTTAAATAGAAAGACCCTATACTTTGTTATCTAAACTGGGACACTTTGGGATGTAAAAGAACATATGCCAGGGCAAATGCATAAAATGGGACGTACGGTACGTGTAAGAGCAAGAAGTCACTTTCATTATTAGCCATTCTCTGAGCTACTCCATGTGACTACGGAAGCGTGCGCTGCCCAAGGGTGCCTGGCCAGCCGAGCTGGGGCTGAAACCCGCCACCCCATGTGTCTGCCAAGAGGCATCGGTCAGGAATGACGGTGGTAGGAGGGAGGACACACCTTTTCCTAATCCACCCAAGAGCATTGTGTAGGCTAGTGACGGAGCCGGACGTCCTGGTGGCTGTTCAAGCCTAACTCTGTGCACAC
Organism: Furipterus horrens; assembly: GCF_987537825.1. Lineage (NCBI taxonomy): Eukaryota > Metazoa > Chordata > Mammalia > Chiroptera > Furipteridae > Furipterus > Furipterus horrens. The sequence continues at coordinate 252,764 of NW_028327209.1, forward strand.
CCTGGAAGTGCAGAGCAGGTACGACGGACCAGAAGCTTACAGGGGCTTGCTTTATGCTTTACTTACCTAAGTGCGCTGAATTCTTAACAAACCCTGCGAAGTGCGTGTTATTGCCCTCATTTTATGTAACACGAGGGAAATGAGACTCAGAGAGGTGAGGTGAGGGGCAGAGGTAGCACAGCAGCCTCCTCCTGCTGAGACACCCTCTGTGAGACGGAGGTCTGCACAGCCCTCATCAGTGAGGCCGTGCCTGCTGGGGCGTGGGCCCCTCAGGCGCTCACCCGTTTGGCTCACCGCTGAGTAACAACCAGCACCCGACAAAGTGGTCTGGTAAGTGCTCATTAATATGGGCCTACGTTTGTTGGCTCGAACCCTAGACCCTAGTGCAGGACTTGGTGCCTGAGTGAACACTTCCAGACTCCTCCCAGCAGGAGGGCGAGGCCATGCTAGTCAGAAGCTTCCTAGGCTGGACTAACACTCCCAGAGGGCAGAACCCTGGAACCCTTCCACTTAACAAGACCAGGAGCCTCAAGCTTCTGCTACTGACTCCTCCGGGCCATGAGGCCCAGGCCCAGGCCCAAAACCTACCAATAAACTCATAAAGTCTTACCGAGTGCTTGCTATGGGCTGAGACCCACAGAGGAGGGACAAGACTGCCCATTTAGAAGTGCATTCTCCCTCCAGACTCCAGCACTTCTATTATCTGACTGCCTCACTTACAGGGTTAAACACTATGAGCAAACAGTGTTGATGACATTACACACCACCAGCGTCTCACAAAGCACAATCCCTGTTACAGATGAGAATGCTAAGGCTCCTGATGAACTGCCCGGGGCTCCTTAGCTGCCTTCCTTTGCAATCTGGCAGGTTAAACCCCTAGCAGCGTGCTAGTGGGAAGCCACAGAAACAGCCGCAGCGACCACCTTTCCCACGAATACCGCACTTCAGCGCTCCCGCAGCACTTCCACAGAGGTTCTCCCGTTTTCAGCACTGTGGCTCCAGGCGGGGTATCACCACTCCCATTGCAGAGGTGAGATACTGAGGCTCAGAGAGGTGAAGTGGCTTCCTCAGGGTTGGTTATATGTGTACTCTGGCTTCTTCCTCTGTAGAACCGGGAGGATTCCTGTGACCACTTCCCCCGGGCTGCGGGGCACATAGTAGGACTTCTAAATAGTAGCTATTACTATTACTTTTGTTCTACATGCATCAGCCTCCACTAGTCTGACAGCTGTGGAGGCAACGGCCTAAGGGCAAAGGTCCTCTGGCCCCTTTGTAGCAATTGGGGGGCTCTCGCTTCAAAGATACCAGCACCAGAAACTATCAGAGAAGGCGCGAAGGGGAGCTGAGCCACAGCCCAGCTGGGGAGGCCTCAAGGACTGAGCTGAGGGCTGCGGCACCCCAGAATCATCCATATATATTTTTTGTCCCTTCTGACCTTGCAAAGAGCTCCTAATCTTTCAACGCAAGGGGGCAGGGATCCGGCCACTGGAGAGAGGCCGCAGGGGCTGCGAGGCCCAGCGAGTGGCATGTTGGCAGTGGACCAGAGCTGGCCTTGTTTCTGTGCTCCCGGCGGGCCCCAGCAGCGCAGAACGGCCCTGTTGGCGCTCCATGACGGGGCTGGAACGGGCTTTTGATCTCTTCCCACTGCTGCCTGGAGGACTTGCCGGTTAAGCTGTATGGAGTGTTTACTTTTTCAACAATGGTGGCAGGCTGAAGAAGAGGCGAAAACCTGGCCCTTTTTTCTGACTGAGCAGGCCAGGGTCCCCTTAGTAACCAAAATGCCCAAGGACCAGGCTCCAGGCAGGAGCTAGGGCGGCATCGCTCCCTCTTACAGGACAATGCTGCCCTCTCAGTGGCAAGGCCTCCTCTAACGGGGCTGCTGGCGTGGCCTGCAGGGCCTTCCTGAAGCTCAGTGTTCCCTTGGCAAGCATCGGAGGCCAGCTTGGCCTGATGGTGCCTGATCCCTGAAAGGCTCATGGAAGCAAGGGGAACGAAAAAGGCAAAAACAAAATAACACAATCAACTTCAAACTGGGGGTGAGCGAGGGGGCTGCTGGCAGAGAAGGAAGCTGGACCCCTGCTGGGTGCCAGGTCATGTAAGCCCGTCCATGTCAGGAGGGAGACGCTCTCGTCTCCACGGCCACAACAAGGGAACGGGGCTCAGAGGCCCATATCATGCCGCTCGTGAGGGGCAGAGATGGGTTTTGACCCCAGCCTGACTTGAAAGCCTAACTGAAGATGTCCCCAGACCAAGCAGGGCACGCAATTATCCTAACACATTCAGGACTGCTTTCTCTTGCCTTTTGTATAATAAAAATGACATACGCCTAACTGTAAAAAAAAAAAAAAAAAAGGGAAAGACACAAAAGTTCCAAGAGGAAAATCATGGTTACCCTCATTGGTTCGTTTGGAGATGACATTTTGGTGTGTTTCCTTCCCCACTGCTCTGCCCCAATCCCAACTTAAAAAAAAACACAGTTGAAACAATCCTTAATGTTTCTTCCTGCTTCTCTCATTTATTACAGACAAGCAATGCTCCACTTCCTCAGAACCTTTGTAGAGATCATTACTAATTGTTACAAAATGTTTCACTTCATGGAAACAAACCCATCCAAATCCCTTTTGTTGGCTATTATATCCGGTTGTTAAGAAATTATTATATGCAATATTGTCATGGATTCTGTAGGCACAAAGCCTTGTGCTTTCAGATGGATTCCTAGAAGTGAAATTTACTTTCTCCTTCTTAAAAAGTGTCCCTCTCAAACTCAACTTTGAAAAAGATAGCTTTACTTCCAATTATTTTAAAGTCATTTTATCCACAGCTTGTGTTTCCTACTCTAAGTGAAGAAAAATCAGCAAAGACATGAGCAGATGTCAAAATAGTCCTCCAAAAACCCTACCCAATTAAAACACTGACTAGTACCGCGGCACACCGAGACGGCTCTATGGTAGCTTGTCCCACGAACGCATTCCCTCTCTTTTTAGTTACAACATATGCCAAAGCTCCTGCCAGCTGCAAACCCTCCCCTCACCAGACTCTATAGGGTTTTTCTCAGAAAGAAAGAAAAAAAAAAAAATACTGAAACACACACTGGCTTTCCAAATGGCATTTCTTGCACAGAGAAATACATAAAAATGGCATCTTCCTATAAATACTGTTAATCAAAAATGTCTTTCCCTTTATGCTTTGTCACAGACAGACTTAGCATGACCCCTGCCTTTCAGGACAGGGAAGGAGAAAACCACAGTATGGGAGGTGGCAAGGCAACAGAGAGGAATAAGGGATTGCCCCTCCCCTCGTGGGGTGCCTGAGGCGATGCATGCAACATCTTAAATCCCCTGGGTTTTCATCCGTAACATGGGGATCATGACAGGACCCACCTCATGGAGTTGTATGGAAAGGAGTCTGCGTGATTCCCAGGACATCCATAATGGGCATTCAGCCAGCCGTGGCTCCCTGGCCTGCCCACCCCCTTTCCTGAGTGCCCAAGAACTCAGCTAAGCCTGGCTGGCTTCATTCCAGAGGGCCAGGGGTAGCAGTACATTTGCCCTTCCCTGTGCCCCTGTGATTATTCCCACATCCAGACCAAGAAGTCAACATAGAGTTCTTTATAGGTATTCAGTTTCTCCCCTAGACTGTGGGCTTCTCGGGGTCACGAGACAGATCTCTATAATCTCAGCTCCCACCCAAGTTGGGCAATTCGTGAATGAATGAGTGAGTGAATAAATGGGAGGCAGTACAGCCATCGGTGAAGAGCACAGGATCCAGAAGCCAGTATCTCTGAGTTCTAATCCAGCTCCACACTCACTAGCTGTGGAAACTTGGGCATCCCACTTAATCTCTCTATACCTCAGTTTCCTCCTCTAAAAACTGGGGGTGATAACAGTGTGTCCCTCATTGGCTTGTTATAAAGATTAAATGGGTTAACCTTTTTAAGGTACTTGAGTGGTATCTGGCACATGTGCAGCTTAAGATAAGCATTTGTTAAATAAAAAGGAACACTCCTTTGAAAGTAATAGTAATATTCCACACCTTTACTGTAGTGGTGGCAGTTTCACGAACATTTAAAACGGTCAAAATTCATTGAATCATGCACTTTAAATGGATTGTTTGTTGTACATAAATTATGCCCCAATGAAGCTGATGAAAACATTAGTACTATGTCCAGAAGACAGAATAAAATCACAAGAGACTAAAAGTAACAATGCATCGATGACGGTGAAGGGATGCTACATGACAGGATCATTCTTCCCTAGGCCACCACCCAATGTACATTCTGATCTGCAGCTGTGTTTGGCTCCCTGCCTGCCTCCTTCCTTTTTTGTCTAGCCCAGGATTTTTAAAAACTTTGTTTTCCACTCATGCCCTCTGAGAATAAACATAAAAACCAAATGCCCCTAGCAATTCTGATAGTCTTGCCTATACAAAAGTGGGGTCCACTGGAAAACCACTCTACTGTAGCTAAGGAGGCTTTACTGAGCTTTACTTTCTCAAGTTGGTGGATGGAAACAATGGGTTTTCAATCTAATATATAGAATATCGGTGACACTTATTCAAAACACACCAGCCCCCCACCAAGATCAGGGGTGACCTTGTCTGTCCAGGGTGAGGACTGGGCAGTGACTGACAACAAGTAGGACTCGGAACCATGTCTTAAAATGCAGAGCAAGGGTTTGCACTGGCAATGTAATCGGGGGATCCGAAGAGTGGTCAGGGGCATGTGTGCTGCTCCCCGGCTGAGGAAGTTGAGGGCTGGGGTGGAGGAAAGCAGCTAGGCCTGGGCCCGGGCCTGGAGGAGCAGGGGCCCAGCCTCCCCTCTCCTCTGCCCCCTCAGCTGAGCCCTGGGCGCCCTGCCTAGGTTAGTGAGGGGCACACCTGGGGTAAGTGAGCCAACAGGCAGGGAGTCTCCTCTGTTGCCCTTCCATCGGCGCCGCGGTCAGGGCGGGGCGTGTCGCATTTGTCCCTGCAGCTCCAGGGCCCTGCACCGCGCCTGCACAGGGCAAGTGTGCACTAATTGGAGAATGAACGAAATACTGTGCCTGGATCCACTCTACTGGGAGGCGGGCCCGGCAGCAGATGTCATATAAGCACAAACGGACAACATAAGCCCAGCGTCAGCAAATTGAAGTTTGCTCAAGGAAGTGCGATGGGAATAACAGTAATGATGGCAATGATAAGAATCATGTAAAATTACCATGATTAATTAGAGCGGAATTAATTCACAGTTGACACAGAAGACGAGATAGGAGTTAACATGGAGGTTAAGATGACGGTGGGGTCTGGAATCAGACAGCCAGATCCAAGCCTTGCCTCTGCTACTGTGTTACCTCCCCACAAATTCCTTACTTCTGACCCTCAGTTTTCTTATCTATAAAATGGGAATAATATTACCTCCTGCACAGCTGCGTTGTGAGATTTTAGATAGTCTGTGTGACGTCTTTAACAGCGCCTGATTGCAGTGAGTGAGCAATAAATGGAGAGACTATGAAAAATGAGCCTCCATCCTTGCTATTTGGAAGTTATACCAATAAACGAAGTAGTTCCAAGACTGTAAGAATTTAAACACCTGATTTTCAGACCAAAGGTTACTTTAAACTGCTAGCAGTCTATTGCCCTTTTCCTGGCTGCCTCTGAAGTATGAGCACATTCCTGAAGCCAGACTGCCACCCTCTGAAGTCCAACGCTGCCAGTCACAACTGTGCTCCCTTGGGCAAAGCTTTTACCCTCCCCGTGACTCAGTTTCCTCACTCATATAAGATGAAAACAGTACAGACACCCAGGACAACGGTTACCCTTGGGCTAGAGGAAGAATGACCACAACAGGGCAAGGGGGCTACTGAGGCTGCTAATATTTTGTATCTTGATTTGGTGGTGGTGACATGGATGTGCCTCCCTTGTGAAAATATCCTGCTGTACTCTTAGGATGAATGCACTTTTTCCTATAAATCTCATACTTCAGTAAAATGTTTAAAAAAGTAAGTAATACGAACATCACCAGATTGTTACAGTGATTAGATGAGTTAACATACATATAGTACTCAGGATAGTCTCTAGTATATAACAAGCACTGGGTATTAACTATTGTTATTATGAAAAAACAATATAGCAATAATCTCCGTTGATAAAGGAATTCAATCTATAATATCTTCACTGTCAGAAAATTTGATTGCAAAGGTAGACACCTTCGAAACACACATGGCTTCTTTAATCTGTCCTGCGCTGTCTCCAGTGAGAAGCAAATCAGCAACGGTCTTGGGTCCCTTCTGGGCGATGCCCACAAGCTGGAGTCAGTTTGTTTGGGAGTGCAGCAGGAACATAATCAGACGGACTGGGCTTTGGATTTTATCTTGTTTAATTGCTTCCCAGGACCCAGGGCAGGTTATTTAAACCTAGTAAGACCCTCCATTTTTCCATCTATAAAATGGGGCTATAACCATGTACTACATACACTTGTGAGAGAAATAAGTAACAGAAATATTTATGTTGCACTTACACGGCCATGTTCCCATGTACCCAGGGTGCTGGCCTTGACCACAGGCAGGCCTTCTCCCTGCAGGGGTGACCCCTGAGGCTGTCAGCACAGTGTCCTCTCCCATGGCCAAGCGAACACCTGAGGCAGCGCCTCCAAGACCAGCATCCAGACCACCAATCAAAGGGGACGAGTCCAGACAGATTCTTTGCAAGGACACTTTGCTTCAAGAGGACGCAACGTCCTCTCGAGTCCACAACATGCTTATTTGGCTCAAAGAAAGTCCAGATCTCACCCGTCTATGAGAGAGGCACAACTGATGAGGCTCCTGATATTTTATTTTGTCTCCCTGAAGGCTGACTTCTCGGCAGTTTTTTCAATGTTCAAAGGCAGATATGGTTAAAACTAAACCAAAAATTACATCTTAATAGTTTGTTAATCCAGACTCGATCCTCACAGATTGACTGTTGCCAGGCTTCATGCAGTCACCTCTCAGGTTAACTATACTCCTGGTATGTGGTGCAGAGTTACAGCTGACTTTAAGGGAACTGTGCAGGCTAGGATAGCATTCCATGTTCTGCGTCCATCCTCTTACTGACTTTCACAACAAAAGGGGAGCTACGGGCTCATGTGTTCCTCCTATGGCCCAAACCTTCACATGTACCACTGAATGTCAAGTTCCCGACACCGCTGTGGAGAGACTAGGAAACTGGGGGCCAGACAGGTAAAATAACTTGTCCTGTGCTAAGTCTTCTAGTGTAGAAGCAGTGCAGCTAATCACTGAACCCAACTGAACAACCAATACCTTTGTACTACTGATTCATCTTATTAATTACTATGACACATTGTTTCAATCAACAAAGATATTGAGCAACTATAACTTATTAGATGTTTGTTGGGCAAGTACCAGAGGAATAGAGTCCTTAAGTAGCTTGGTGATTGGCCCAGCCTCCATTAAAGTGCCCAGGGGAGATGGTTTCCTACAGAATATCACACCCATTTGATGGATGAGGCTAAAGAGACTAAACAGTTGGCCCGTGTGCATACAATCGGCATTTGAAAGAAGGAGGATCTGGATCTGGCTCCCGCGTGCTCCTGTTCCTTCCACTACACAGCACATGGAAAGTGTGCTCAGATGCACACGCATATACATGAGCACAGAACAAAGAACAGCATGGGGAGCTGGTGGCCTCCTAGGAGGAAAGGAAGGAGAAGTCAGAGGGAAAGTGGAAAGGACAGGAAGAGGAAAGGCAAGCAGTCAGGTATCCTAAACCCTATATTCCCTCCTGAAATCTCGGATACGCACAGAGGGAAGAGTGACATTTTCCTTCCCTTCCTCAGGCCCCAAAGGTCACTGAGCTGCCAAGCAGTTGATAAACGTAGTGGTTTTTCTTTGGAGCCAGGAGTCACTGATTTGCTCCTTCCTGCTCCGCAAAATTAAAAATCCAAGCCCGACAGTTCAGAGGACCCCTGAAAACACCGCTGGAATTTCCCAGTGTGCTTTAAACAGAAACAGAAGCTTGGCAGGGGAGGGAAGTGCTGTAAGCACCCCTCGGGTCAGGCCACATCCACTCCTCACAAGGTAATAAGCACTGACTCTCATTAACGAATCCAGAGATTGCCAACCCAGGTCAGCAAAGGGGCCATTTCTCCATGCCTGACCAACCGTCCACTGGACATTCATTCATTCATTCATTCACCCCTTCCTTCACTCACTTGGTCAGTCATGCATCAGTCAGCCATTCAAGTCAACTTTCTGTATGCTAGCTCTTAAGGACAGAGAGACACTAAAAGACGATTCCTAAACCCAAAGGGCTCCCAGCCTACTTGGAGGAGGGCGTGTGTGGTGGGATGAACTATAACCAAAACCCTAAGGAAAGGCACAGTGGTATGTAGAAGAGACCTCACTGGTGGAACATCTCCATTCACACACAGCTTGTGTGATTCCCTCCCCTGGCTGGTGCTTGAGCCACGGTCAGGAAGTCCCCAAGGCAGGTGTCCCGGCTCACTCACTCACTAGGCTAGGCAGCTTTAAGCAAGGCCCTTCACCTCCTTTAGCATCAATTTCCTTCTCTGTGAGATGGGAGTCATGATCCTATCCTTCGGGATGGCTGAGAAGATGAAAGGAGAAGCTGGAGGGCCTGCGTTTCACATAGTGCCAGCCGTAATGCAGAGGCTTGGCGAGTGCCGGCCAGTTTCCTTCTAAGAGCTTGGTTTTGCCAGCTCTGCTGTGCGCTCACTCTGCAAGCCCAGCCTGGCTTCCTCTCTGCCATCAGAATGGAGGGGTGAGCCTACGGACACCTCTGGTTCTGCGGGTGTTTTGCATGAAACTGAAACACGCTCCCACTGCTGGAGAGTCTGTACTCTCACGAATGAAAAGAGGACGAGAAGGTGTCAACATCTTTCACCACTACTGCAAAATAAAAACGAGAGGGGAGGTGGCAGAGCAGGTGGTAGCTGTGAAGATGGTCCAGGCATAGAGCACGGTGATTCTCTCTACTCCGCAGACCCTGCTCTTCTATAAGGCCCTCCTGACTACCTCGTCTCTCTGGTCCCAAGCCAAGTACAGCCGGCAACACCCACTTGAGCCCTCAAATAAAACTTGTTCAGTGGTGTTTCTAATTGTTTCATGCGTACTTGTCATTTTTCCCTTAAAATAACTTTTAACCTTAAGACATCCACATATACTGCAATAATGCTTACCACTGTCACCTATAAAGTACTGCAGAGTTTTAAATACCGTATTTTTAAGTATATTATTTTATGTGACCCTCAAAGCGACCTCATAGATAGGTATTATTATTCCCATTTTACAGAAGAGAAAACTGAATCTCCTTCCTCAAGTCCTGGAGTAATAACAGAGCTAGGATTTGAGCTTGGGACATTGGGCCCCAAAGCCTGGTCCCTTTGTCCCTTCTGTGTAGCTCCCTCTACTTTCCTGGCTTAGCAAATACTGAGGATACTGACCAGGTCACATACTTCTCTTGTAACCTCCGCGGACAGACTTTTCATAGGACAGATATGCAACAGCAAACAGTCCCTAACAGCAGGTCAGTATCACATTTTTATTTTGTACACACAAAAACACCTCACACAACAAAATAATTGGGTTTGAGTTCCAGTCCTGCTAATTGTTAGCTGTGTGACTCTGGACAAGTCACTTAACCTCTCCGTGTCCAGATTTCATTATCTGTACAATAAGGCCACAACCATTAGAGCACAGACTTGGGAAAATTAAATAATGAGCCCAATGCATCTGGCAGTATTTCAAAAACGGTATCCACTGATTTGAAACGATGAAACCTGAATTTAAGAGTTTCACTGGGAGTATAAGGAGATGTTGGTTCCCTAGTCCCAAAATGGTTTGGGGTCACCTTCTCATAAAATAGGGCCTCATTCTTCCCACATAACTGCCACTTGCCATCATTCATTCATCACTAAGCACGGAAAACCCGAACTCCCATCTCCACCTGCCTTTTATTTGAAATGTCAATTTTTAAAGAGTGGAGAGGTTGGAAACCCAATTTAACAAGCACACTGAAGCATTGTTTATTGCCCCCATAAACATGGCTTAGTGAGAATTACGGACTTAATCAGAGGGAACTTATCTCCCGGTGAAAAGGAACACTTTAAATTTCAGAAATGGCACCTTCACTGTGAAAATCTCTTAACTTTTCAAACAAACTACAGGGGGTCTTAACCATATGGGCAGTAAAGCGGTAGCCATTACTGTGATTTGTCTTGCCCAAGAGCCAAGGAGCCCTATAGATCCGTAACAACTTTAAGATCTAGAAAAACTATTTGGAAAACCATATTCAGGAGACATGTCTCTAAAAACACCCGAAAGGTCTGCCTAGTGGGAAGTAATGTCTGTCTAGTTGCCAGGGCTGCCAGAAAGAAAGGCCCCCAGAGTCATTAGAACAGAGGCTATTTCCTAAGCAGCAGCATTGGGAAAGCATGCCTCTCCTCCTGTGCATAAGATGAAGCATTTAGCAATAGGTCATATTTGTAACCTGCTTTACAGAAAAGAGGTGCCATCTAAATCCCAAAGGCTGCTAAATGGTTTGAATAATTTTTTTCTCTTTAAACAAATTATTCCAGAGGATGAGGTCCTGTGCACCCCAACTTCCCAGTCTGCAGCTTCATTAGGGCAGCTCTGACCATTCCAGGAAAGGTTTTCATAAAAACATCCCATTTTGCAGAGAATGTATCAGCCTGGATGCCAGAGGCAGGAAAGGCAACAGATATAAAATTTTATTATTTCAGTGCCCCAGTAGCAGCCAGGAGGACTTAATGAAATCACCAAGATTTACAATCTGAAATAGCTATTGCACAGACAGATATGATTAAGGGAGCTGCGCCCTCTGACCTTTCAACCCTTTGATCCTCACACAGCAGGTGGCCTGGAGCCCCCTCCTGGGCATCTTCCCTCTCTTCCAACACTGCTGAACCTTGATGTGCAATAAGCCTGACCCTACACAGGTGACTCTCATGCTGCTTATCACCAGCAGCTGCTGCTAATGGAACAGCCAAGATCACTTGGCCTCGCAATTCTGCCCCAGAGATGGGGGGAGAGGGATCTGCTTTGCAGTGCCCAAATGGTGCTGAAATGATATCTAATAATCCAGACCAAAGTCCGCTTGTTTGGCAATGCTTAATGTGTCATTACCAAAAACTGTTCTAGAAATGGAGCTCTGTTTCCTCCGATTTATGCTTTTGAGTTAGGGAAGAAAATCACCTTTTAAAAGAGAAATTACAAATCTTAAAAAAAAAAATCAACCCCGAAGTCCCAACTGCATCTCTCAGAACTTCCCTAAAACCATGTGCAGCAAATTTATACCAATGAAAATCAAAACAATTTTTGGAAACCTAAAATTGACTGTTTTCAGTTCCATGAAATTTCATTTAAAAAAGCCCATATGCCAAAATGTCCAAATTCTCTTATTTTTAAAAATTGGGATGACTTCCAAAATCAGAGCTATCTTTTTCTTCCTTTTTTTTCCCCCTTCTAAAGCTAAGGATGGGTAGTGTGCATATGTACTTATCAAGCTTCATAATTTAACCCATTCGACCAGTATAAAATAGTTGCAATAAAATGCTAAAGAGGCAGGATATATTTATTATCACTGGATCTTTCAAATCAATTGATGCCAAGGTTTAACATATTCTATTTGGTTAAAGATATGTCCAGGAGTCTAGGCAGCCCCAGTCTGAAAGCTTTTAGTTTTTTGTTATGTTTTTTTTTTTTTTAAAGATATTTCGGTTTATAGAGGAAAAAATTTTAAGCAGGACACATAAACCTGTGGAATGTTGATAACTTCCAACTACAAAAGAAAACTTTAGTGTCTCTGTTCATCATACTTAGGAAAAACCCTGAGCCAATGCCTTTGATTCTAAACAAACATAATATGGTGGCCCCCCTCTCTTTGCCTGGTCATTAATGTCTGAACTCAATGGGCAAAGGAAAAACCCACTTCTCTGGTAGCCTAAGTGGCATATATCTTAAATATTTACCTTTAAATTCATTTTGAAATCAGCAGAGAAACAAACAATATATAAGGAGAGGCTTATAGACTTCCATTTTAGTCACATGTTTCTCTATGGATATTTAAGGTTGGTACAGAGAGCAGTTTATGGAGAAATCAGTTTATTGGGAAAAAAAAAGGTATGGTTACTACATGGAGTTTGGCCACCTTGTACAAAATTATCATTAAGCTAGCTTCTTCAAAGATACCTATCGGAAATAACTTTATTAATAATAATAACTACTGCTGAGTGATGGCCTACTAATGTGCATGAGACTTTAGCCTTATTGTTTTGATTTTCACCACTTTAAGACATTTGCCCCATTTTGCAGATGGCAATTTTAAGGCACACAGGCACAAAAGCTCAGTGACTTGGCCAAAGTTGCACACAGACAAATGGTGGAACTGGGATTCAAGCTCAGGCTCACCGCCTGCCCCTAAAGCCCATGGCCCATCCTCATTTTTCCCAACAAAAGCAAACAAACAAAAACAAAACAAAACAAACAAAAAGATCCAAAATAATAACATGCAATAATCTGTGCAGAAAATGCTAGGTTTCAGCTTGCTTACACATTGCTGTGGCTCATTTAAAGGCCTTCTGAATCAATTATTTTAGGTCATTAAGAGGAAGTTTAATTTGGTTGACAAACACCCCTACTGTGGTGACCTCACATATCAACAACAAATGCCTGATGGTCACAAACCCGTACCATGAGTCTACTGAGCATGGTGTTAAACAAAACCACATGTGCCCAGATTCCAAGTGGGATTTGACTAGGCCAAGGGTACCGCTCTTCAATCATCACGCTGCTGGTCTCTGAGCTCCCACAATGGCCCCACCCCTAATCACTTGCAAGGAGTTTATGAAAAGAAGTCACCAGTCTTATGTGGCTACGCTCAGTTAAAAGTACTTTTAAGCTAATGTCAATTTATAAAACGTTACTCATTAAAAAAATACAAAAAGAGGCTGAAAAAGAGGACAGAGCCAATCCTAAGCAGATGTCTTTTAGCTTGTTTTAAAAGACAAGTGATCGGTTCTGCATCCATATAATATTGATACACATATCAAGTAGTCTTCCCTGCTTTCCATGGTTTCAGTTACCTGTAGTCAACCATGGTCCAAGAATATTAAGGGAAAAATTCCAGGTATTTTGAAAGAAACCATATTCAAATAATTTTTATTACAGTATAGTTATAATTATTCTATTTTGTATTTGTTATTATTAATCTCTGTGCTTAATTTATAAATTAAACTTATAGGTATGTTTGTATAGGAAAAAATATAGTACATATGTGTGGGGCAAAAGGTTTATAGTTGTGAATTTGCTAAACAGAGTTTATTCTTGTATCATTCTTTATTAATTATTATATTATTTTTCCATACAAAAAGCTGTAAACCTATGTATAGGGTTCAGGACTATCTGTGGTTTCGGGCAACCACTGAGGGTCTTGGAATGTATCCCCTGCAGATAAGGGGGCAACTACTATAATAACTTCCATTTTTTGGTACCCAACACATGGTAGGCACAAATTTTCTCATTTAGTCATCATTAAAAATTCTTATGAAGTGAAGAATCTACCCATTTTATGAACAAGGAGTCTGAGACTGAAAAAGGCACCTTAACATCCCATATGCAAAGCCTGCATTTCCCTCAAAGGGGTGGCAATTAGAAATCATATGGCTCAAATGCAATGTATATTGATAGACCCTCGCTCAATGGTTGATATTATTAGATATTTCCAATAGGCATCTCTTAAGAGGATAATATAATAGTAACTTTGTACAAAGTGATCAAACTGTACAGTAACGATACCTTTATACCCCTGTGAAACCAATCTCTGCTTTAAACAACGGTGTGTGTTTATAGAGTCACCTTGTAGTGCTAGGGACAGAATTTGAATCCGGGTCCACATAACAGAGCCCAAGAGTTCTTTCCATTCTGCTATGCAGCTTCCGGTACGCTACCCTTATCTTAATATGACAGGAATTTGATTAGTAACAATTCTCTTAAAAACAATCTGTAAACTTTAAGTTTTCGTTGAAGTGAGTTTTAACATTGCTAAATGGAACCTACATAAAATGACTAGCTTAGTGATGATGGGAAAATTGGGAAATAAAAACATCAATGATGGTTTCACATTTTTCTACTGGGATTCTCCCTCATAAATTACTCAGTTTTTCTAAAATGTAACAGGCTTATCTCATCTCACAAGAGATCATTTCAGTCACAACAAATTAGACTGAAAATGTACTGATTGCAAGAGATACTTACACCAGCCAGAAATATTGTTCCCTTTGATTACATAAATTACTACTACAGCTTTAAATTGTTTTATATTAGCTAATTCCAACATTAGGGTAAGTGATATTTAAGAATCACACTCGTTTTAAACGCAGATGCAAAGAGGAAGCTCCCAGGGGAAATCCATCAGGTGAACTCCAGGACCATCTGAATGTTCTGGATGAGACAGAGGCTCACATAGGATGATTTCGCATGATAATATAATCTTAATTTTACTGAGGAGAGAATGGAGCTGTGGGAAGGCTAAGGAACCCAGCCCCAGTCACAGTGTTAGAGTTTTTCTCTGGAGAAACAGGAGGCTGCCAGACTGGATATCTCCCTTCCCCTAACCTCAACCATCCTCCCCCACCAGAGGCCACCCTGAGAGGGAAAGGCTCATAGAAAGGCCAACGGTGGGGCCTCTCCACCTAGGACTGGGGCAGGGACAGCAAATCTGCACAGATGGGAGGGTACAGAGAGCAGGAAAACTGGGGGCTGAGGAACTGGGTGCAAATTCAATGACCTCTCCGAGCCTCAGCTTCCCCCATTTGCAAATATGGCTACCTCACACTTGGCAGAGAGATTTTGAGAAATGCTCAAAAGTGAAAAGAGGTAAAGCGCCTGGCACAATGTTTGGTACTGAGCAAGGACTCAGAAGATGTCAGTTTCCTCCCGGCCCGCTCCCTTTCTTGCTAAAGCTCTCTCATGAACCTATGACTGAAACTACCAGGTGGACTTTTTCATGCAAATGTCACTTTTGTAAATCAGCAATATGAATACCTAGCACTAGAAAATAACTCTCACATGGAATTTCTCAATTCTTATGAAGACACACAAGCAAGTCACCACTGATAAAGGAATATAAATAGGGCTCAGAGTTTTGCATCAATCAAAGCATGTGTGCGCTACATCTAACTACTATCTACCTGGGGAGTCCTGCAAAGAAGCAAAACGGTATAATGGCAAACAAGAAACACTCCTCTTCACTCACTATGGAACCATTTAAACATAAATATTCCCCCAAATGAACAAAGGATTAAAGACTTTCTATGCTGGGGGGAAAATAAGGATTGCAGAGACCAAGAGGAACTTTGACTCAGCACCTGGTTGCTGTCCCCAGGGTGGTGGCTCTGCACTGTTCCAAGCACGCGGTGCATCTGCAAACTTAGCTTCTAGGAGCCCCAGCTAAGCCTTCCCAGGTACGGGATGGTGAGAAAGGGAGCAGGAGAGGACTGCTGTGAGCTGGGCCCTGCCCAGGCCTCCTGAAATTGCATGGGAGGGAGAGGCAGTGAGCTCCAGCGGATGTGGTACCTGGGTCTCACTCCCCCCATTCCTGCTGCCTGGAACTATCACTTAGTAAGTAACCTAAATTTACGTCCACAAACTGGGCTGTGGGAAGAATATCTAATTCATAAAAAGTAGTTGGAAACAGAGAGGAAAAGTCAGAACCTAGTAAAAGTGGTGCTTAAAACCTCGAAGAAAGCCATCACTACAAACACTTCTGCCACGGCTTGGTAGCAAGGGAACCATTCGGAAGCTTGGGTTTGGGACGCTAACACATCTGAATTTTATACACACGGTTGTGGTGCGTAATTTACTTAAGAATTACCTTGATCTTTACAAATATCAATTTACTTTATTAACATGGTTAAGCAGTTTCCACGCATTTTATATGGAAGGACTGTGTTTCTAATGGCCCAGAAGGAGAAGGCCTGACCATGTCCCTCCCCTATTTACACTCTCCAATGGCTCTCTGTTGCCCTATAAAGTTCAGAGTCTTTAACACGGCTTACAAGGCCCTGGATGGCTGGCCCTCGCCTGCCTGCCTCAGCTCTCCTCTCTCCCTTCAGCCTTATGTTCCTATCAGACACTGAACTCGTCATACTTCCTGGAAACTCCACGGGCAACACCTTAGGTCTCTGTGGGTGCCGTTACCTGTTCCCCTGGATGAATTCGTATTTATCTGTTAGGTCTCAGTTTAGGCATTTCCTTCCTCTGAGAAGCATAGCCCTCAAAGCTAGGGTCCGTGTCTCCCCTACCAGAGCCTATGGTAACCCAAATTCACTGCAATTACTTTCTACCTGTCTACATGTGCTCAAGACAAAACTCTGTGAAGGCGGGATCACACCACACCCACTATTATACACAGGCTCCTGGTATGGGGCCATGGCTGCTGCATAGAAGGGTCTCCAAACTATTGTCGAAGGGGATGTTCACTGCACATCTACCGCAGGCCAGACACGCTGGACGGATACAGGACTCATCCATGTAATCCTTGGCACAATCCTAACAGACGGGTACTAACTGCTAATACAGATGAAGAAACTAAAACACAGGGACAAAGTATCATGCCTTAAGTTACTCCAGCAGGGGCGTGGTCAAGCAGGGGACTGCTAGTGCATTTCTCACATTCTACAGAAGTGCCACTCCCATCCCCGGTACAGTGCCTCCAGCACTGCGAACCAGGAGAAAACAGGGCAGGCACCAACCAATTTTGTTCAAACTCTCTTTCCCTAGGAAATGAGAATGATGAAATTGACCCCTGGAACCTAAAAGTCCTAGAAACGCAATTTTAAAGCCATCAACTTAACAATGTAAATGGCTTTAAGGACGTTGATGAAATAAAAACAACAATGCTTGTTGGTCTTTGTTGAATTCTTTCAGTGCCAGGCATTCTGCTAGGCACCCAACAATCATTTCTCACTGGACCCTCCAACAATCCCATAGGGGAGGTATAGCCATTGCCCTCATTTTACAGGTGAGAGAAGAGCTCAGAGGTGGATTACCTTGCCTAAGGTCACACAAGCAGCAAGTAATCCCAAGCCCATCTGCTGCCCTTTCCCCTTCACTGCCTCTTGTGTCTAGATGGAGCTTCATTTACAGGCTAACCGGAGCCTCTGTCTGGAACTGTCATTGCTACCACCTTTACTTCTGCTTTCCTGACGATTCCCGCACCAGAAGTGACATAAAATACCCTGATGTCACTGAGCCCTGTACACCCAGCACTGTTTGTGAGCCTTGGAAAGGAAGTTCTTCGTTGATCAAAAAGGAGAAATGCAAGCTACAAGACGTGATCTGGTACCAGACCTGGCATAGAAGAGGGGCTACAGAAACATCTCCTGAACTAAACCGAGGTTGAGAAAGTAAAAGGAAACAGTCATTGTGTGATCTGGCCACGTTTTGGTATTTCCTAGCTGCCAGCTAACATGATCATTTTCTCCAAGAAGAAACTAGGTCAATACCAAAACCATGGCTGTCCTGCTAACTTGCCACTAGACTCAAAGTAATGTTTGCTTAAACAAGAGAACAATATAAAGGGGCAGAAGAGGGGATAAGGATGGCGATGACCTATATATGTGTCACTTTAGAACAGCGATTTTCAACAGGTGTGCCTCGGCCCACTGAAGTGCTGCAAGAATTTAAAAAACATGCAATACCTGACTATTCCATCAGGAGTAGCGACGTTCTTTTCCCTTAGACTGTCAAATTAAAAAATGACAACAGCCAACACAACAATAGCCGACTGGTGTGAATGGATAAAAATTATACTTTTATTTTTTATCAGACTGGCAAAATTTTTTGGTGTGCCACAGAATTTGAGTAGTTAGCTTATGTATGCCATGAGATGGGAAAAAATCACTGCTTTAAAAGGAAGGCAGACTCTTTAAGGTGACTAGGTTACCATTTAACAAATAGCCCTGTAAGAGAATGAAGACTAGATTTAGCTCTTCCCCCAAAATAATCTTTTCTCAAGTGAGAATGCTAGGTTATAATTTATATCTCTTTTTGTGCAACAAATTTGAGTGTCATAAAAATGGTTAAAAAGTCTTCCTATGGTAGCTTTTTCTAAACTTTTATGAACATCTGCCACATTCATTTGAAGTTTAAAAAATTCTGGCACATATGCAAAGGCATAATAAGGTGCCTATAGCTTTCAAGAAAAAATAACAAGGCAGTCAAAAATAAGCCTTTTGCTGAATTGCCAGTAAGAACACTAGTATGCGGGAGGAGATGGGCCTTCCCGAGCTCCTTCTCCAAAGAGCTCCTGTGGCCCCCAGGTACGAGCTACTCCTTCAGTATTACAGCCCGTAGTTCCTGGAAGAAATCTCACGGGAAGCCTCACTCTCATCTGAAGGGTATAATAGAATCACATAAACCCAATAAAAAAGCACTACTAGAGCACTCCAGTCTGAGCTGAAATCCATGGGAGGAGATTAGAAGACTAAATTCCAAGACTGGTAGTTCATGGCTGCCTAACATGCCCAGGCAATGCTACTTTGTCCAGAACGCTTCTTAGCTGACTGCAAGTGTGGGGTAACTATTTTTCTTCTTTTTTTTAGTGCTGACCACATAGGAGTTCAGCATGGCATACTTTCTCCTACTTTAGCTAATTAATAGGGCTAAGAATTACCTTGGCCAGTGCTTCCAGAATCTTCTGACTTAAAGCCTTTCAAAGGCTGAGCAGAGTGGACTTGCACGCATTCACCTAAGTGCAAAACTGTCTCAAGTTTTGGCTTAAAGATTTATGCATATTTCACACTGCATGTTTTACTAACGAAAGGCCTTGTTTTAAATTACTTACAAGCATATAAAGGTAAAAAATGTGCTGCGTCCATCTTTAAGTAAAATCACGGTGCTGGGCTCTCGGACAACTGTGGCGCCCGTCGGAGGGCCCTAAATGTGCTCTGAACTCCAGTTTCCCACGCACTCCGTCCTTCTTTTCAGAAAGCGCCTGCCTGTGCCCTACTAGGTGCTGAGGACAGACACCATGGTAAGTGAAGCACAGTCCTTGTTCCCAAAGAACTCATGCTCCAAGGGTTGGTGGAGAGGGACAGGGAAGCACACAGCTATCCCCCACAACAAGAGGTACAGTAAGTGAAAGCTGACGACAAAAGGAGAAGAGCTGGAGGCCGGCAGGGCTTAGCCATGCAGAGGTGTGGGGACGTGGGTGTGGTCAGGGATCAGTGAACACACTGGCTAACAAGGCACAGTGAGAGGACAGAAGGCTTGACAGCAGTGAAGAGACCCAGCAGAGCTCAGGCGCAGCGCAGAAGGAAACCGGAAGGCGGGCTACCAAAGGCAGAGTGACCCAGTAGAAGTCAACCCACTAAATGCCAGGACCATGAACTGAATTTTATATTCACCTTCATCTCCCCAGGACCTAGCAAACTGTGTGGAAAATAAGAGGCCTTCATTTGGCTTAGCAAATGAATGAATAAACCTTTATGAGAGTCTGAGAAAAGGGAAGAAAGATGTTAATGAAGGCTGTAAGGAACAGGCCAAGAGACATATCGGAGACTTGGTGACTATTCAGGAAGAAAGCATAAGGAAGAGGAGCACTCAGCCATGCTCAGTGTGTCCCACTTCGGTGACTTCGCAGGCAGTGGCGCCATTCACAGGGACCGGGAACACTGCAAGGGGAATGAAGCAGCTTGATGTGTCTGTGTGTGTGTGTTTGGGGAACGCTGAGTTTGAGACATCTGCAGGACATCCAGGTGAAGTTCAACTGGCACCTGAAACATGTGGACCTGTGTTCACAGAGAGGCACGCCATGGTTAGAATCACAGCTGAGAGTGACGGGCATTACCTTAGTAACTGAGACAAAAAGCCGTCAACAAGATAACTAGAGGGCATGTGGAGAAGAAAAATAGGGCAAGACTAGAAACTTGGACAATGCTGAAGGTAAAGGGACGTGAAACGGGATCTGGAAGAGCCTTGCTAGAGCAGGCCGGCGGGCAGGAGGAGAGACAGAAAGGGGCTGTGCACCCCAACAGACCAAATGATCTTTGGATTAGGGTTTCCAACTTCACAACAATTGGCACCAAAGGCCGATTAGAAAGTGTTCAATTTAAATTTTTCCAACAGGAGCTTTGACTACACCCCCAAACTTGACAAACAAAGGTAAAACACAGAAGAAATCTCTTCAATTTGATCTAAATACACCAGCCGAGATAGTCCATAAACTGTGTGCTGTATGTGCTCAGGGCTGGGTGATGACAAGGAGGAACTGTTAACAGAATGCAGGAGCCACATGGCCGTCCTGTCAAATTAGAAATTTGAGCAGATTTCTGTGGTCTATTTTGATCAAGATTCTCAATGTCAAACAAACAGGTTTTTCGATAACCAACTTGTTTCATTTTCATAAGCACAATAGCACAGTGTGCAACAGTTAGTGAAGAAGCAGGTGGTCCTCGTCGACGTGAAATGAAGGGAACAGAAGAAGAGAAGTAGCACTTCCTTTAAGACATGCAAAGCATCATCACAGACGGATATGGCTTTAGATTTTCCCTCTGAGAGCTTAGCTCCTGTGCAAAACAGGCAAGCCCCCCAGCTCCCACCCCATTTTGCTCTGGTACAAATTTAAGCTCTCTCCTGAGGAGGGAAAAGCTTAGAGTTCAGATCTACAAACCAATGGCACAAATGAATCCTTTAAAAGAATTGCTATCTAATTGGTACAGCCACACAGAAAGCAATCTGTAATCAGATTCATAGCTTTGACCAAGCATTTCTACATTAGGGGTTCTAGCTAAGGAACCAAGTTAAAATGCAGATAAAACCTTATGCATAAAAATGTTCACTGAAATGCTCTTTATAGTAGTGAAAAATTATAAACAACCGAAGTGTCCTACAATAATAGGAAAATGGTTAAGTTATGATATTTCCAAACAGTGGAATGGGAGGTAGCGAACTAAAGATTTTTCTTACTAAGAGTAAATAAAAATGTGTAGAAACCCCCATGCCATAATATTAAGTGATATATAAAAACACAAAATTATATACAGAACACATATCAGTGACATACATTTATACAAAATATATATTCATAAAATAAAGACTAAGAGAAAGAATAACAAAATGCTAAATGGTTGAGTTTAGAATGGTATTGTGGATAATTTTAATTTTCCTCTTTATACTTTTATATACTTTTTTCACACCACATTTTCTATAATAAAAAATGTAATATTGTCCTAGTGGTTTAGAATAAAAATCATTTTGAAAAGCAAATCATTTTCCTTTCTCATTCAGACCTTTGAAGACCTATTTCCTCCTGCCTCTTCGAACTTCACTCCCTCACCCACGAAAACTGACAATCTCCAAGCAAAGAGGAAAAACACCAAAATCGAGGGCCCAGTGGAAAGGGTTAAGCTGAGTGTGCAGCTCTGTGCACCCGGGAGGAGGGCACTGAGCACGCGGCGTTGCTTCCACATGCTCCCATGCGGAGAGATGTGATTCCACAGACCGTGTCTTTTCCATTGCCACGGAGCAAAACAAAACGGCAAGCAGAGAGATCTAGGGAGGAAAGGAGCCAACTTACCTCCATTAAACTTAAATGGATTCCTATGAGGTAGGGCATGGGAGCACTGTGAAGAGAAACAGAGACACACAGCCACTTTAATGTCTGTTGCTTCTGACAGAAAATTACAGATGGTTCACTATTTGGAGAAAAACTGTTTTAATAAACGTATGCACAGTTACATTTCCTTTCACAACAAAAACCCTAATATGACATTTTGTTCCCAAGCCTCGAAACTTCAGAAGAATTTCAAACGGCAGGCAGCACTGGAAGCCGCACGGCGGTGGGAAGACGGCCGGCGCTGGTGTGAGTCCCCAACTAGCAACCAGGCGGCTGCACGGCCTCAGCTGCCTTATCTTTAAAATGGGGGCTTAAAAAGGGGGGGGTCTTGGAAGCAAACTGGTAGGCTGCTATCAGTGAAAGAAAATATACATCGCGTGATTAGTCCAGATCCTGGTACAAATGGGAGCTTTTATTGCCACAATTACAACAGAAAAAGCAGTTAGTTAACAAGGTGGAAGGGGGAATGACTTTTTATTTGCTGTTTCCTTCTGTTGTTGAGGTAGGGGATCTCACTGTCCACTCCGATTTGACAAAGGCAGGGAGAGCAGCCGGCACACGTGCCATCCAATGCCACTACCATGCAGAAAGCCCCCTCCCACTGCTTCACTCACAGGGTAATGGGTTCCTATGCTGGAGACTGAGCAGGAATGAGAACCCAGCTCCAAAGGTTTGAAGCCTTGAGCATTATGGATTGACTTCTGGTGTCAGGACTCCGTACCTCTGTGTACACACACACATTATCACTTATGATGTTACTTACCAATGATAAATGTATGAGGAAGTTCAAATTCATCTTTGCTAATCCCCATTTTACAGAGGAGGAGACAGGCCCAGAGAGCCTAAATCCTGTATCCAATGCCACAGAACAAAGTAAACAACAAACCTAGAATGTGACTTCCAAGTTTCTTCCTCTGTGCCATAGAGACTTTGTATTACCGACCCTGAAATCCCAGGCCCACCTCATACACAACCTTTTTCTTGGGGTGGGAGATGAAGGTCAGGAGTAGCAGGGAGGAAGGGAGCGACTGGCAACTTTTCTATGTATTTTTCCAGTATGTAATACATTCTATGATAAGGCGCAAAAGGGTACTTTTGAGCTTAGGGGAAAGCTACCTGGCTCAGACTGAGGTGACCAGGTACCTTTTCTCTGGGGCAGCTGCGGGGCTGGGAGTAAACTTACAGAACAGCTTTCCTGGAGACAAGGCTGGGGAAACGAGGAGTGGGAAGCAAGGAGAAAGGAGAGGTTTGCTTCCAATTTAATACGAAGGGGTTTAGGCTTTTATCCTGAAAGCAATGGATAGGCAATGAAGGTTTTTAAACATCAGATGTGCATTTTAAAATTGCTCAAACATTTAAAAATAAGAAAGGGCACAATTCCCTCATTATCATTCGACAAATAAAATTCTTCAAGCAAAAATCATTCCCCAGAATATCAAATGTCCTCCTTACTACAGATCTCAGCAGTAATATATCTTGGGAGCCTGTAAAACAGACTTGAATATTAGCAGCACAGTTTGGGAACTATTCTTCTAGAAGACTTTTGTATTTGACAATAGCCAAAGAAAGAGTTATACACACAACTGCAGTGAAAGTGGAGTTGTCTTTTTTCTTTCTTCTTCTTCTCCCTTTTAAGAAAAGGTGTCTGCTGTGCGCATTCAACTGCTCTTCGCTTTTAGGGCCAAGGCAATGCCCTACGATATTTTTTTCCCTTAAACTGTAAACCATTAGTTTAGCTGCCAGCTACACAAATGCTCACACTTCCCAGTGTGCCTGGCTCTGCTATCCAAGTTCTTTCCAGTGTACACTGAAATGAATGTGTTTCTAATTAAGTAGCTTCAGGAAAACGACAGCTTCAATGTCAAAAATAAAAAGTCTGAACCCTGGCAGGAAGTCTTAAGACTACAAATGTCTCATCTAGTGGAACCTTGCCTAATATAATGAAAGGAAGCAGGAAGAGTGCAGAATTCCAAAAAATGGACACTTATTAATGTGTCCAGAAGCACAGCATAACACATAGGAGGGAGAAAAACTCAAATCCATAATATTTAACCAAATCTTATCAACTTTTCCAGTTCCTACAATTCAATCTTGCAACTGACCAATGACCCCAAGTTTTAATTAGCATTTCAGAACTGAAATTCCAAAAAATGAATTCACACACAGAAAAAGACATTCCAACAATTGTGAGAAAAGGATGAAAATAAACACCTACAGCAAAAGTCTCTGTAAATTCAACATAAGCACAGGTTCTTATCTGAAAAAATATTTTCTAGAATTTTAAATACATAGGTTTTAATGCCATGCCCTTTTGTCCTGCAATAAAAATCAATGCTATCCTAAAAGAGAAGGAAGAGGAGTCTTACAGAAATGACCGCAAGATGGGACAAAATGGAACTCCCTCTTCAGTATCGTTAGGTAGGTCTTTTAAAAGTCCAATAATTTCCCAAAGAGTAATTATGGCCTATCATAGAAATGTAGTTTCTTAGCCAAGTATTGTTAGGGCTGCTACAGCTCTGTATTTAGAAAATATTTAAAACACATTTATTCTGAAATCACAGCAGCTCCATGTTTTATATGAATGCAAATTTAGACAAATACCTTTTATACTGTTGTGATTTGCTTACAAAGCCTCAAATACTTCCCTGAATCTAATGCATTTTTGCTCTACATATATACTAATTACAAATTCCAAGAGGGAAGAAGGGGGAAAAAAGAAACCCAGAATTTCCTTAACATCTCAATGTAGCCAATATGTAACTGGGTAATTCTAAAAGTGTTCTGAGAACAATTTCTATTCTCATTATACAATACCTCAATAATCATTACTGCTGCTGACTTGTTTTCTTTTGAAACCTGTTTTCTATGGCTTCTAGTGTAAAGGGAAAATTTTCTGGGGAAAAAGTCACTCGCTCATGATCATGTCATCTTAATACAACTACTTTTATTTTTGTATTATTCTTCTCCAATACTGGCCTACACTAACCAACACTTTTATAGCTTTGAAATTTATAGAGTGTATATATTTTATTGTTTTCTTCTTGGCTTCAGTAACATTTCTCATATTTTACTACAATCTTTGTGATTACCTTAAAACTATGTAATATTCCAAAATATATGGATGTACCATAATTTACTGAACTCTATTCCTAGAATTAGACATTAAGTTGCTTCCATCTTTTCACTATAAATTACACTTAGTGAAAACAAACAACTTCATGTGCATGAATTCCCAAGCATGGAATTAGTAAATCAAAGGGGAAGACTTTTTGTTACATCTTTTGTTATATCTTGGCAAAGTGTTTTCTAGAAAGGCAGTACTTGCCCCAGTGAAAATCTTTCAGGACTGTTGCAGGGATAGAGATAACCTATCAAGCACCTAGCACAGGAGTAGCACATGGTAGACTCAGTGAGTGACTGTCGCCGTGTCCAAATGGGTTCTCTTTGAGCCCCTGGCATGGCTGGCACCTCTGGACCCATTCTCTTAGCCCCCAAAGACTGCTTTCCTGTTCCTGCCCTGGTTCTGATGGATACCTGGCAAACCTTGGTAAGGATGGTTGAGACTCCATTAATCAATGTGGGGAGCTAGACCTGCATCCTTTCTGCATGTGGGTTTACCACTCCAAGCGCACTCTCCTGTCCCCTATCTATTTACTGAGTTCAGTAGGGTTGCTGATCACTTACTTCAGAGGGCAACCTTTACTCTTGATTTAACGTACCACCAAGAAGGCAAAATCTACAAGTAAACA
This sequence comes from Furipterus horrens, assembly GCF_987537825.1. Lineage (NCBI taxonomy): Eukaryota > Metazoa > Chordata > Mammalia > Chiroptera > Furipteridae > Furipterus > Furipterus horrens. The sequence goes on from NW_028327209.1 coordinate 278,143, forward strand.
AAATATAAAAAATGAATTGGTTAAGCTAGTCCTAAAAGTGCTCTTCACTTCAGAGTCTGACTCACTTGAATCATTTTCTGATTCAGAGTCATCAATGTCCATGTTTTTCCCAGGTTATTTCAGCAACAAAACATAATAAAACTTCATCTACTAGAACTATCTTCCCTAGTTAGGTCCCAGAAAGAACTTGTTGCTTTTCAAGAAAACATGAATACAAATATCCGTTTCACTAACAGCAAAAATATACCATGGTTCTCTGCTCTGGTACCTTTCAGCACTCACAGCGACTTTACATTTCAATGCAGAATCTGGGTGCAATTTTGCAGACATTTTCAACAGCAATTAAACACAACATGTGGAGAACCAACAATGCAAATCATTGAATTAAAGTGGTGATAATATTAACAGCTATGACTAAGGCCATGCATAGGCAGGCCATGACAGCTGTGTCACAACTGCCCTATGGCTAACAGTGATTGTGGGATACCACTGAACACCTCTGAAGAGCAGAATAGAGTGTATCTGTGCTAGGTCTTTGTTCCCTGAGAATTATTACACTATCTGACTTCATCAGTTACATACTAGAAGAGAAAAAGCTATTCTTTCTCTCTTCCTGCCTGCAAAGGAAAAGGATTCTGTTGCTGGTGTCAAGGCAGTTACAATATAATGACCTTTACCTGAAAGGTATGTTCAGTTTGAGTTATCTTAAGCAGAAAAGGAACTAATTTTTTTTGAGCTATTATAACCCAACTGCCTCAAGGCAACTCTGCAAGGTAGCATTATTTTCCACATTTTCAGAATGGGAAACAGGCTCAGAAAGGCAAAGTAACTTGCCCAAGGTCACACAGCTAGTAAATAGTACAGCCACATCCAAACTCAGGGCTGCTGGACTGAAAGCACATGCTGTGTCTATGGTGCCCCATGGTGCATACTCAGTATTTCAGCCAAAGGAAAGGAGAGCATGCTGGTATACCATGGGGCCATTCACCCAACGCTCTGATCAAACTCTACACCACTTCTCTTTCAGGTAAGTCCGACAGCATGAGCTCATTCCTCACAATGACCAGGCATGAATATGGATGCTGCAGACTTATTAATGGCCCAGTAGTCCCCATTCACTATTATTGCACTTTCACAATTTTACTTCTTTCCCCCAGGTCACTCAAGCCCTCTTAATGATTTCCATTTGAGGTGAGCAGCAACTAACTGGAAGACAGTCAGGTGAAATAAAAAAACTCTAGTTGCTCAAATACGTAAGATACAGCTTCCTGAGTCCTGTCCAGTGTGGCTTAGTTGGTTGGAGCCTCGTCCTAGAACCAAAGGTTGCAGGTTCAATTGCCGATCAGGGCACATACCTAGGTTGTGGGCTCAATCTCCAGCCCGGGAGAGTACGATCCCCAGTCTGAGCGCATACAGGAGACAACTGATCAATGTTTTTCTCTCTCCCTTCCTCTTTCTCCAAAAAGCAATGAAAAAAAAACAAAACAAAACATCCTTGGGTAAAGATTAAAAAAGGTAATACAGCTTCCTAAGACAAAGAAGGGAGGGGAACACTGGGCAGAGGTAGGCGGGCACTGTGCTGTGTAAACTGTAACGCTAACTATGCATTTATATGGGAAGAAAGAAGAGAAAAGCAGTGGATCTTCCAAACCCCTGGGCAGCTCTAAACAGGTTCCTTTCTGCGGTAGAAGAAGTGTTGCTCACCTCGGGACAACTATGAAATTAAAGAAACCACGTCCATCCAGACTAGTAGGAGGGGCAGAGACATGGAATGGGCTGGTCCCACAGTCATGTGTGGGGATAAAAATTCAGGGGATACCTGGGGAGTGAGGAGTCCCAGGCCCAAAGAGGCCCCCCCATCCCAGGGTTCCAGTGCCAGGAAGACAAATCCCCTTAACCCCTGGCTGCAAAAAACCAGTGGGGATTGAGTTGGTAGAAGAAACTTCTGGAGTCCCAAGCAGTTCCTCTTACAGAACCCTCACATGGACTAATTCAGATTCATTCCCTCTGAGCTCCAGCACCAGGGTAGCAGCGTGAAAGGCACACAGGGAAGAACTGAAGTGTCTGGCATCAAGCAAGAGCTGGGTGACAGCATTCTCTCAGACAGAAAGGCAGGTAGAGGCCATTGTTCCTTTGCTGAGTCCTCCCCCAACAGAACTACAGAGCCGGTAGGCAGGTGCCGTACCTGAGACTTCATCAACCTGGCTCACACTGCTTGCCCTGCCCCTGGAGATCCCCTGAGACTCTGTCTGTCCCACCCAATTCTATTAACCAAAACTATTAACAGTGACTTTTCCATATGACTGGCTGGTCTTGGCTAAACTTCCTAAATCCTCTCAAAAAAGCAACAGCCAGCCTCAGTGAGCCCCATCTCTTGCTAAGTGGCCCCAGGTCAGGCACTAGCAGCAACCAGCCTTGATTCAAAGCTTGGTTTCACCTGGGAATCTCTAAGCCCAGCACAAGTAGCAACCATCTCAGACTGCCTTACAGCTCATGCAGGGTGGACCTGGGCAAAACACAGGCTGGGGCTGACCTTGGCCTGCACCACCCAGCAAACCCCAGATCCTGCACACCCAGTGGACAGCTACAGATCATGTCGGAGCACCACCACTATGCCCCTGCACAGCTGATCCTCCACGGAGGGTGAAGGTTGGACGCCAGTGGTCACAGCCAGTCCTTGCAGCTGACTGGCCTGAGTAAATCCCTCCCAGTGATCTGCCAACAGCAAGCAAGGCTCCACTACAACAGCAGGGTGTACTCAGCCCACATGAAGGGTGCACCTCAAGAACCCAGCTTCGGTGATAGGGGAAGCTGTGTCTCTGGACCCTAAAGGACACCTACTGCATTAGGTCACACTACCAAGACAGGGAGTCATTTCAGCTCTACCTAATATATAGAAACAAACACAGGGAGGCTGCCAAAATGAGGAGACAAAGAAACATGGCCCAAATGAAAGAACAGATCAAAACTCCAGAAAAAGAACTAAGTAAAAGAGAGATAAGCAATTTATCATATGTAGAGTTCAAAACACTGGTTATAAGGATGCTCAAGGAACTTAGTGAGGACCTCAACAGCATAAAAAAGATCCAGTCAGAAACAAAGGACAGACTAATTGAAATAAAGAACAATTTATAGGAGACCAAAAGAATAGTGGATGAAGCTGAGAATCAAATCAACGATTTGGAATGTAAGGAAGCAAAAAACAACTTATCAGAACAACAAAAAGAAAAAAGAATACAAAAATATGAAGATAGTATGAGCAGCCTCTGGGACAACTTCAAGTGTTCCAACATTTGTAGCATAGGGGTGCAAGAAGAGGAAGAAAAACAAGAAATTGAAAACTTATTTGAGAAAAACAATAAAAGAAAACTTCCCTAATTTGGTGAAGGAAATAGACATGCAAGTCCAGGAAGCACAGAGAATCCCAAAGAAGATGGATGCAAAGAGGCCCACTCCAACACACATCATAATTAAAATGCCAAAGGTTAAAGATAAAGAAAGAATCTTAAAAGCAGCTAGAGAAAAGCAGTTAGTTACCTACAGGGGAGTTCCCATAAGACTGTCAGATGATTTCTCCAAAGAAACTTTGCAGGCTAGAAGGGATTGGCAAGAAATGCTCAAAGTCATGAAAAGCAGGGACCTATAGCCAAGATTGCTCTACCCAGGAAAGATACCATTTAGAATCAAAAAACAGATAAAAAGATTTCCAGGAAAAACTAAAGAAGTTCATCGTCCCAAACTATTATTATATGATATATTATAGGGACTTATTTAAGAAAAGGATTTTTAAAATGAATAATAAAATGGCAATATATACATATCTATCAACAATTAAATCTAAAAAACAAACTAAGCAAACAAGAAGAACAGAGACAGAATCACGAATACGAAGAGCATTTTGACGGTCTCCAGATGGGAAGGGGGTGTGGGGAGAATGGGTGAAGAGGTGAGGGGATTAAGAAGTACAAATAGGTAGTCACAGAATAGCCATGGGGATGTACAGTACAGCATAGGAAATGGAGTAAACAAAGAACTTACATGCATGACCCATGGACATGAACAATGGTGTGGGGATTGCCTGAGGGAGTAGTGGGAACTGGGTGGAGGGGGGCAAAGGGGGAAAAATTCGGACAATTGTAACAGCATAATAAATAAAATATAATTTTAAAAAGATTCTAATTAAGTGGAAAAGGCTTTTACTCTTTACAGTTCTCCAGTTATTAATAATGATACTGGCTCACAAATAAAAATTGCTTTTCTATTAAAGAACAGAAAAATATGGTTATTTGATATGTATAGCTGAAAAATAAAATACCAAGTGGACACTTCATTGTCAGAAGAAAACTATATTTGCCTTACTAACGTCATTGAATTAATCAATACTCTTTTTTGTTCTAAACAGGATTTAAGGCAATTTATATGACTATGTTCAATATAGCAGTGAAAGTAGGAAAAGAAATAGGGGCAAGGTGCCCTGGCTGGGTGGCTCAATTGGTTGGAGCAGTGTCCCATACACCAAAAGGTTGCGGATTTTATCCCCAGTCATATGGGAGGCAACTGATCGATGTTTCTCTCTCTCCCTCTCTACCCACCTTCCTCTCTCTCTAAAATCAACAAACAACAAAGAAAAAAAATGCAGGTTGGGGTGAGGTTAGTTCTGCATGTGTGTGCTGTGAGGTCTGCACACCTGCTAGGACGCCTACAAATTTGTCTCCAAGGACTCCAGCTGCCAAGCCAAAGAGGGAAACAGAATCATAATGTGATTCACGGTGTCCATAGAGCAAAGACACTCAGGTGCTTGAATTTTTAAAAAGCAATGGGGAGGGGGAAGAGAAAATTAACATCTTATGATGTATTTATTATGTGCTGGTCAGTCAGTCAACAAACATTACTATGTATCAGGCACCACGTTGGGCTGAGGCTAGAGAAGAGAAAAGGAATTCTGTTCCCTGCCTATTTGGAGCTTATGGTTAACAGCAGACATTAAACTAGCATATTGCTGTGTGTGTGTAAGCTGGTGCTGAGACACCTACAGGGTCCTGTGATCCCCTCATTTCATCCTTACAGCAATCTTGAAAGCCTGATCTCCATAATTTACAGAGGAACCTATCACTCACAGAGGTGAAGTGACCTGACAAAGGTCACAGCTAGTGAGAGGCAGAAAAGACGGCTTGAGAAGCAGAAGGGGTGCAAATGCCACGAGTTAATTAAAGTTTCCTTTGGGGAAAAGGTATTTATTTAACTTTTTGCCTAGTTTCCAACCAGCCCTCCCGGATTTTTGATCAATAGCCGAGGATGAGGATCAACGAGAGGACAGGAGCGATTCTAGATTGGGAGAGGAGGCAGTGAACTGCCTAGTTTCCACCTGCAATTTTGGCAGCCAAACCACAGGGCTCACCACAGTGGAGGAGCTCAGTGTGTGCAGCTGGGCACTGGAGATGGTTTGCTAATTCGAGACAGGTGTATATCACTGGAGCTGATGGGTGAAGAGGGGAGAGGGAGGACAATGCCCTCTGAGTGTGGCCTTGTGGCTTCGTGAAGTAGTAACTCTGGGGGTTGGGTGAGATGCCTTCTAGAGCTCCCAGGCACTGAACGCAACCAAATGAGCACGTGAGTTACAAAAATAATGCCTTGGAAGAAAACCTGTAAGGTCAACATCAAAGCCTGGAGCAGTCCGCCCTTCTGTGCCTCCTCAGTCTACCGGAAGGAGACGGGCTTGGAAAACATCAGGAAGGGCTCAGCGGCTAAGACCACTGCAGCAGGACAAGTTAATCACAGAGCAAAGGTCAGGGGACGGGCTCCAATGGCCCCAGAGAGCTCAATGAGAACCAGAAGAGCTAGAGCCAGCTGCAAAGGGAAGTCTCAGGTTGTCAGCCCCCAGCGGCCTACGAGACTCTCAGACAAAGGCAGGAATGAATGACGTACAAAAGAAATGAGGAGAGAAAAAGAGAGAGAGAGAGATCTATGGAAAAATATATCAAGAGAAAGTAACAAAACAAGAAATGTAAAAAATCAAAAATGCAACTGGTAAAAAGAGGAAGATTGTCTCTTATTTTTGTGTGTTCAAGGGGACGACAAATCCACGGTTGAAAGATGACTCTGAGCCTAGCACTGTGCTCATGCTTCATATATTCTCCCTTGTGCCCAAACTCAGAGGCAGGGACACCTCACAAAAGCCCTGGCATGAGGTATCTTCCTCCACTGTCGCAGCTCCTGTGACGATGGTATTACACGGTCTGTGGATCCTACTCTATTGGTGACCAGAAACATCCTAGAATGTCTCTGCTGCAGAGACCACCACACTGTGCCTTAAAAGTTTCAGAACTTTTCTAAGTGTCCCCAGAAAAGGAAAACCAGGCCCAAGCTTTGTCACATAAGCAGATATCACAGCCAGCTCTGTCCCATGAAGGCAGGCTGTTGTCCAGTGCCACATCAGGCAGCAGGATGGGGCCTGGGAGGGGGCGACCCAGGACAGGTCCAGACACTCAGATGCAAATGCAGCTGCAGAGGAGGTGGAGGGCCACGGGGTGTGGTGGGTGGGCTGCAGTCAGGGTGGGTGAGCAGCAACCACCTTCCCCAGGGAGGCTGGAGGAGAGCTGTCCGCTGTACTCCTGGCATCTGCAGTGGGCGGGGCACCTCGGAGGGACCAGGCTAAGGGGTCTGATGCCAACCATCTACACAGACTCCTTGTTTTTCTAGAACACTTGCTTTTTGCTTTATATACTTTTGGAAGGTTAAAAAATGTGCGTGTGTTGTTTTTTAATAAGGATGAATTACCTTACAAACAACAAGAATGTATTAAAAATCTAATGCATCTGAAATCGGTGATGGCTGTACAACCTTGTGAATATACTAAAACCCATTGCATTGTACACTCTTAAAAGGGTGTATTTTATGATATATGCATTACATTTCCATCTAAAAATCAGATGGAGAACTTGAAAAGACTTTTCCTATAGAACCTATACTATAGCTAGATATAGATTCCTATAGATTCTATAGCACAGAAAATACAAGGAGCCTGGTCTCTTCTCATTCCCATTTTTCCACCAGGAAGACAGTTTACTAGAAGTTGTCCAAAGCTTCCTGCAGAGGCTCTTGGCATTTTGCTTTGGCCTCCGCTGATGGAAGCGAAGGTGCATCTCCATGGAGGGTTCAGTGACCATCACCATCTAACAGCGTCTTTTTAGCTGCCTCTTTGATGGAGAACTGTGCTTTTGGCTGGACGTAGTCTTGTGGATGGGGAAACCTAGGCTCAGAGAGATTATGTGACTCACTCGAAGACACAGATTCAGTAGGACCAGAGCCGGTACTTGGACCCAGAACTCTTTTCTACTACTCAGCCTTTCTGTTCCAACCACAGGGTCAAATTCAGTTAAATCTTACTAAGGAATTCACCTAGAAATCGATCATTTCCTTTTCTACAACCAACACACAATATTTGTGCACTCCCTAATGTAAGGCCCACCACACACCCCACTTTCCTTCTTCTGTCTGACACTGAAATCCAGGTCCTTCTCCTCTCCTGCTTCTCTTGAATGAACTCCTTGTTGCAATGGTTCCATCCCTGAGCAGTGGACCTGTCTTGATCTATTGCTGTTTCTTAGCTTAAAAAAAAAAATCTCTGTTCTCCTATTCTTGCCTGGACACCTGGATTATTCATGAAGTAACATTTTCTCAAATCCAGAACCACCTATAAGCTCTATCTTCCTATGCCCAATACCAAGAGACAGAGTAGGCACTCATAAGTACTTGCTGCAAACTGGAAACAATACACGGTTTTTTCCTACTTGTTGGAATTCAATTTTTTAACAGAACATACATAGCTTGGAGTTCCATATAGATAAGACAATGTCAACCTCACCTGCCTACCTAATCTCCTTCCTTCCAACCTCCCCCCTGCCTCGGTGTTGTGAATTTCAACAGAATTTGGGGGGTCAAATATAGTCATTAATAACAAAAATAGTGCCCACTATTTATGGAGCCCCTATTTTGCGTCGATAGTAATTACTATTCAAGTTTGACAGAAGAGAAAGTAGGTTCAGAGAGTTTCGGTGACCTCAAAGCTAGTGTATAGGGAAGCCAGGACCATAGCCAGCTTTTCTTGTTTTCCACCACACTTCATCGATTGCTATTTCTGCTACCAAAAGTACCAACTATACCGCTTACTTTAGCATCAACTTATTCCTTATGCAAAATTTCATAGCATCAATGAAGATAACGATTAGAATGAAGCCAGCTCTGATCATCTAGATGTCACTTCACAATTGTGTCTAGTGATGCCCCATCACCCATACAGACTGTTCACCCTGAGGTCAGGCATGTTTTAGACGATTTCCTAAAAACCCCAGATGAAATACATGATGCAGCATGAAGGGGTTGGTTCAGAAATCCACGTGCATTACAGATAGAGAACCTCGAACCAGCATCTATCACAGAGAATCAAAGCATGCCCATTCTGAGTGAAAAAATGGCTCCCAGAGTCACCTGGAAAGAAATGTCAGGAAATCAGATGCAAAACCCAGAGCTTAGTTGTGCGCATCTGACTTAACTTCTCCGTGGAACCATACCCTCAGCAAGAATCAGGAGTTAGCTACTAACATGGCTCTTGACCCGGCTGTTCTTTGGGAGAGCACGTGAACTTACTTGTCTTGATCTGATATGGAAATACTTTATCACAAAGGTGTGTTAATGAGTGTCCAAAAAAACACAAACAAAACTCAGTTTGGGAACTGACTTGTGGTCCTTATGTAGGATGGCTTCTGAGTAAATAAGGGAGGAAAAGGAATTTACATGGGAAATACCACACGGCTTTTACTGGGACCTTTTATTAGCAACATTGAATTAGCACAGGACCTCGTACATAGTAAGTGCTCTATAAACACCTGCTGAATGAATGAATAACTAACCAACAATAATGTACATTTACAATCAGCAAGTCATCAATAAGACTACAAGAATTTTTTCTCACGAAACTTTGGTGACAGGCACAGCTTCTTCTCTAACACTCTGGAGTGTCAGTAAGAAAAGCTTTAATATCAGATAGCCCTGGACTGCGAGTGCAGGCTCTACTACTTCCTAGCTGTGTGACAGCAGGGAAATCACTACTCCCCTCTGAGCATCCATTTCCTAATCTATATGATAGAGCTAATAAATTTGCCTTAAAGTGTGATTTTGGTGATTTGTGATAATGTTTAGAAAGAGCCTGACACACACACACTGGACTCAAGAGATGGCGGTTATTATAATAAGAGGGAATGCTGATTCTCATCACTAAGTTAATCCTTTTGTCCCAGAAATGAGGAGGCTCTGCCAACACTGGCCAAGGGCAGGACTGCCACCAGCCAAGGTAGGGAACATTCTCATTTTCACTTTCAAAGTTAAGGGAAAAGCACAGATCTAAAGTAGAAAGGAACCAGCAGCACATGTTTTTAAATATTCATAAGGGCTGGAAATGTCTTACTCCTTTCGTTTTCTCTGCCATCTGCTTTTGTTTCTTTTCTTTTCATTCTTATGCCACAGCTGCAAATGAAAACAACCATACAATAACTCAAGTTAAATAAAAAAAAAAAAAGTCAAAATAAAAACAATCTGAGGGGTAAAAAGAGAAGATGAATTATGAAGTTTTTCCCTGAGTTCACAGTCTACAGAAGCAAGAATTTTTGATGTGAGCTGAAACCTTCTGGAAGCCAAAATCTATGTTCCATGTTTATAATAACCATGATAAGAGCAACCACCATTACTGAATGCCACTAATTCCTAAAGCCACCCTTCAAAGTAGGCAAATTAAACCCATTTTACAGAAAAGGAAATTACAGATCAGAGGGGTAAAATAGATTTTTAATGGTTACACAGCTAATAAGAGATGAAGCTGAGGCGTGAACCCAGGTCGGTCTGAATCCAAAGCCCGGGCACTTTCTCTCCCACTCTTCAAAAATGGGAAGGAACTTGAAAAAATTAAGGTGGGAAATATTTAGGGCAGGCCATTTGTGCTAAACCGATTTACTCCGATAATTAAAATCCGTGATTATAGCTCTAATTAAAGTTAACTCAGATAATTGGCTGTTGTATTTGTGAAAGTGCAATTAGAGTCTTCCACATAATTGCGGGGTTTTCAGCATCATAGTTTCCACTGATTCGCTGCGTCCCAGAGCTTTGCTCTATTGGCCTCTGTTCTACTAAAGGCTGCATTACAGCTCTCGGGGTCTCTGAGCTCAAGGACCATGACCTATATGATAGCAGGGTCTGAGCTCAGCCTCATTTAACACGTCTTTGTCCCGAAGTCAATGAACACCTCATCTTCAAGTGCAATGTAAAAAGCTCTTACCGCCTGCACTACAGTGTTGTCCTGAAAACTCCTAGCAGCATGCACCTGAAGAAAAACTGGCAGCAGTGGTCCTCATGTGTTAATTACACTTGTGAAGTCTATTATGCATAGAAAGGGCACCTGCTGGCAGTGAAAATGACTAAAATCTGCCCTTCCTGTGCAGTGAGTAAATTGAGAGTTCATTTCTACAGGAGATAATAGTTTTCAGATTCCATTTCGTGTATCCCCTGCATGGGGACGTACTTAACATTTAAATCATCTGCAGAGGAACAAACCTCCTTCAAATTTACATGTTTCAGGCTCCTCGCACTTTACTTAAAATGCTAGTTATCCCTGCTGGCTCTTACCACCAAGCATTAAACTCAACGTGGTGAAAGTCACTGAGCACAATAGAATCAAGTTATTAGCACTGACTCCAATTTCATGACATTTGTAGTTTCTGACCAAAGCAGTGGTAGCAGGCTGAAGGTGATCAAATCAAGCCTTAATGGAGGATCTGTCTTTTTCTCTTGGGGTCTTTTATTTCATCATTCTTGCATCTTGCAGTTAATAAACAGATACCAATCCCCACTGGCCAGTAATCACCCTTTGGTCAAAGGTCAGGAAGTTCTTTCATGAAAACAGGAGACCAGGAGAGAAAAGCTATCACACGAACAGAAACTTCCAGGATGGAACATAACCACAAAACTCACTGAGGCTCAGAAAAATCCACGCCTTAACTTCGATTTTTTGTAGTAGTTTGGGCTGACAAGGGCTTAGTAGCTTCCTTGACAAGACCTCCCTTCTAAGGTGGACCTGCCAGGGTCACTGCTAGCAGCCAGGCTGGTGACATAGTTCTGGACAGCGCTAGAGTCAGAGAGGGAACTGAAACGAGGATCTTGGATCAGCTGCCACAGAAAAGAGTTCAATGGCTAACTCCTCTAAGCAAACAAGAAAGGAGGTCTGGGACCTGGGATGGCAGTTGAAAAAAACACTGAAGTTTTTTTAAAGTAAGACTTCTCAATGATAAAAACCACACTTTCTTCATTGAAATATCTGAAAATATGAAAAATAAAATAAAAATCACACAGCATTCGCCTCCCTCATCCCCATCACAAATCACTGTTAACATTTTGGTGTGTATTTCTTCCTAGATTTCTGCCTGTGAGTGTGTACACACATTTAATTTTTGTAGTATATATACATAGTTTTCTGTTTGTTTTTATAAGAATGGAATCATACAGAACATAATATCTATATTGGGGGAAGTTACTAAAACCTTGTGGGGCCTTGGTCTCCCAGCCTGTGAAGTGGAGCCAACGATACCTGCCTTACAGGGTTTCTGGAAGAACTAACAGAGATCACAGATGCAAAGGACACGATCCAGTGGCTGGGGCACAGGAGACATTCACCACTGGCAGCTACTGTGATCACTGATGGCACTGACAGAGCACTTTCCTCTCCACAGTTCTGGGAATGTAAGTTGCTGGTTTTAAACTAGCTAACAATTTAGCAACCAAAACTTTCCAAGTAACAGAAAGCTAAAGTTGTACTATTACCATCACCTGCACACAGGAACCCCTGGGCGTTCCTATGCAAAGCGCAACATCAAGTCACCCAGGTGAGTCTCTTCCAGCGAGAACCTTAAGGTTTCCCTTAAAGCACGTGTCTGGGTGAGGTCCGTAGTGAGTCATGAGTCTCCCTCTGGGTGGGGACCCCTGAGATGGGTGCGTGTGGTGAAGGGACCTGTATCTGTGTGAGAGAATGTGCCTCTGAGGGTGTTGTACGTCAGGGGGTGGGTGGCAAGAAGATTGGGTGCCACTGTGTGAGTCTGTCTTAGGAGACATGTCCCCACTCTACCTTTTCTATTTTTCCCACTATCGCCCCTCTACCTTCCTTGGGTGTGTGTCCTGCCCTTCCTTCTCGCACTCACCCCTGGCCTCTTCCTCCTTCTCTGTCTGCCTGTGCCCAGCCCATGAACCTTGCATTCAAACAAACCAACACTACTGGAGAGCCAACATGGGCTTTCCTTTGAGATACATGACAGGGGAAATGACTGAAAGCCGGTTCAGAAGCTCAACAGGAGCAGCAAGTCTAAGCAGAGAAACAGCCCCTTAATCTCTTAAGCGGTGGGAGAAAAGCACAGATAAAAAGTAGGTACAAAATAGACAGGGGGATGGTAAAAATAGCATAGGAAATGGAGAAGCCAGAGAACTTACATGCATGACCCATGCATGTAAGAGGGGGGATTACTGGAGGAAAGGGGGATACCAGGTGGAGGGGGGCAAAGTGAGAAAATTGGGACAACTGCAATAGCATAATCAATAAAATATATTTCAATAAAAAAGAGCCATCTTGATAAGAAAAATATATAGTAGAGAAATGAGCAGATTCACTTAGTGTTAGGCACTGGAGAGGATTGTTGATTTTTACCTGATGGCCTTGGGCTACATCTTTCTTGTACCCATAGCTTCTTGGGGTGAAGGTGAGCCCAACATTCAAATTAGGGGTACTGAGGCATACCTTTAGGCCCCCAGGACAGCTTGGCTACCTTGGTGAGCCTTTTCAGCGGCAGGTTTGCACACTGGGTTGGAGAGCCCAGCAAACAGTACGAGCGACCCGGACTCAGTCACTTCAGACCCACAGTACGTATCCTGAATCACCTGTTCCTAAGCGACAGAACAGCGACCCTTCAAATGGGTCCCTTTCTCCTGAAGCTGTCAATTTCTGGCCTTTTCCTATATATGTATAGTGCTGAGCTGTCTGGAGACCATGTCTTTAACCACGTTACATTGGAGAAAGAAATTGTTCAGATGGAAGATGGATCCAAATCAGTCTTTTTGATAATTTATTGAAGACAGAGAGTGACGATGACAATGATTCTGCGGAAATGCAGCTGAGTACCTACCATTAGCCCACTTTTCTGCATGGTGTCCTTTCATCTGTTATATTATTCCCTTTGTATATAATTATGTGTAGAACAACTTCATTTTGCAGATGAGGAGACAGTCTCAAGCCAAAAGACTTGTCCAAGGTGGTACAGCTGACTCTAAAGTCTGACTGCCTGCCTGCCTTCCACGAAAATACAGTTCACTGAACAGTGAAATTCCTATCAAAACACTTGAGGGTTTTGAAGTTTGGCTTGTGCTCCCAAACCACAGTTGAGAGCAAGTCTTACAGAACATGCCAGTACATGGCTGAAACTTGAAGTCCTTGGGAGTCTCAATTGCTTTTGTCATCAGTTTCCAATGTGTCTTAGGGGAAAAAAAAAAATCACACAACTACTTGGTGCTTTGGTTTCCCCAAACTGAGAAATGGGAAAAGTGTTGTCTACTCACCTTAACTCTTAAGAATGCCATGACATATATGAAAGATATAGGGAAACAAAAGGGCCAGGCCGTCACGTGGTCTAAAACGCACGTCATTTTTTAAGTTAGTATTTTTCATTCAGAGTCACCAGCGGCATCACAAGCTCCAGACCTCACGTTCCTCGCTCGTGCCTGGCGAAGGGAAGCGGGGGCGGGGGCGCAGCGGCCTTACCAGCAGTAGTCCAGCAGGTGCGGCGGCAGGACGGGGATGTACACGTGCTGCCAGAACATGGGGTACAGCATGGCGGCGGACCCGTGGATGCAGGCGGTCAGCTGCAGGGGAAGCGAACGGGAGGTCAGAGCTGACAAGCAAACAGGAGATCCTGTCCTCCTGGAGTTCAGCAATAAAATGAAATGCATGCTTCTCAACATATTTAAAATAAGTGAACTCAATCACCCTATTTCAAATTTAGTAAGAGCCTGTCTTTCAGAAAAAAATCTGTTTTCTTCCTGATTGTGAAGCTAATGCACAATGATAGTAGAAAATATAGAAAATGGAAAAAGTGATAAAAGAAAAGTCTTCATCATCTGAAAGTAATTTAACATTTTGGGGTATTACATACATATGCACTTGTATTTGCTTTTCTAATAAAATTCGGATTATTACAACTACAGTGTTCATTTGCGTTCTCTCTCTCTCTCTCTTTTTTTTTTTTTTTTTGCAAGTATGCTCTTTTTTCTTTAAGTTAACATTATTTGCTGGCATTTTCCCACATCTTTCAATATTCTTAGAAAACATATCATTTAATGCTACTCAATAAATTTCCCATACTATATTTAACCATTCTTTTACCATTAAGTTATATAATCAGATCAGGTTAATAATTTTTATATCTGGTTCCTAGATGTAGAATTCAGAGACAAAGGTTATAAATATTTTAAGTCACTTAATAAATATAATAATATAAACATAACAAATGCATTCACCGAATAAATAGACGAAGGATGGAGGGTCTTTACACTAACCCAGCCATGTACTACTATGTCCCCTTACACATCACCAGCACTAAGAATTATAGTCAAGTTAGTAGCTTTAAAATTGTACCTATTTGGATTTTTTTTTTAATTCCTCTGATCGTGACTGAGGCTGAACATCTTGTCATATGTTTCTAGACTATATTTCTTAGATGAATGGTCTATTCCTAGTCTTAGGCCACTTTTTCTAATGAGTAATAGTATTTTAAAAAACTGGTTTACAAGGAAACAGTAGATAGGCAAAGGACACTAATCCTGTACAATGTTTTGAAAAAAATACTTTATCCTTAATTTTTTTTTGAATTTTTTAAGTGAATAGAATGTTTAAATAATTACATAGACAAATATTTTCCTTCATGATGGTGTCCACTGCTTTTATATGAAAGCCCCCCATATTTTTCCCCAGTATTTAACTTTAATCCATCTGGAATGAGTTTACATTTAAGGACTAAGGTGAGAATTTATTTTTTCCACATAGTTAATCAATTGCCCTAGCACTGCTAACTGACTAATCCTTCCTCTCCCTATTCTTTTGACATGCCCTATTTCATATTCCTTTTTTTTCCTTAAGAGCTAGACACATCATACAATCAATATTTAATATAATTAAAATTTTAGGAAACAAAGATATAATGGAATAAAATTGCTACAAAATTCAATATAGTGAGAAAAGGAAAACACCAGCACCTTGGGAGATATGGCTATGAAGTGACAAAAGCCAACAACACATGTTCCTTTCTGTCTTATTTCTTTGGTTTCTGGGAAGCCTGTTCCCATGAGGACTTTGCTTCTTTTGGAAGCTGTTAACTGGCCTTTGCTGACAGAAGGACATTTACGTGGCGAAAGAGTGACGTGCCAAGGCCCAGTTAAAAAATCCCAGAGGTTAGTGTAACATGAACAGCTTTAAATTGGACACTCCGCTGATGTTTCACAGTTGTGAGAGCTGTGTATTAAATCCAGGGCCGCTACTCCCTCCACCCCTTTCCCCCCAGACCCTGTTCTTTAAATCAGGTACATGTCATGAACAGGAGCTGATCCAACAAGCTCTCTAGAGCTGTTCCCAGGGACAACACCAAGGCTTGTAGGTTTAATCCATCACTCTCAACCCGTTTAAATATGTTTCCATATGAAGGAGGCTGTCTGCCATATTACAGGACTCATTTCTTCAGACAGAGAAGAGATGAGAAATCTTTGCTGGTGCTGAATGAATGGAAAAGGAACCAACTTTACTCAACTCTACGCTGAAGTTAGGCTGCGGGATGAAACTGGCCCTGGGTCCCAGCTCTTCCTGCCCACCCTTCCGCTGCCAAAGTACTCTCACTGAAGTGCAGACCCAGTCACGGAACATCCTGCTCCGAAGTCCAGGCATGCCCCTACCCCTTCCCAGTCTACCTGGAGATCAGCATCTCCAGCCATGGTCTCCACTGCCTTCTCCAGGTTTATTCTTAGAATAAAGCACTTGCGGACTTAGGAGGAGTTAAGTGCTCCTTCTCTCCCTTTCTCTCTTTCCACCTGGTCCCTAAACTGGCCCTGATTTGTGCCCATAGCAAACTCCTCCTGCCTCAGGTCTCCTCCTGCCTCAGGTCTCGGGGCAAGTGCCACTTCTTCGCATGTCTCCCCTGGGCACATACCCAGTTATTAGTTAGGGGCTATAACTGTCTGCACGTCTGTCCTCTCACTGTCAAGTCCAGAAAGACTTGTCTCTCTTTTCCTCTTCGTGTTCTCTGTGTACAGCACATATATATGCTAATGAAATGTTTCTTGAATAAATAAAAAATTCTACTTAGAATATACACACGATATAAAGATAGTTAGTGAGCTGGCTTTTAACATTATTGGACCAATATTTTCATGAGTCTCACAGAGTGGGTTATATGACTCAAATTCCAAAACAATAACAGCAAGCTAAGACACAAACTATGTCACTTCCTGGAAAATTAAGTTAATGGATTCATTCATCCATTCATTCAATAATATGCCTACTCTAAACTCTGCAGCACATCAAATAAATAAAAGCACTTACAAATCTGTAAGGTGCCATACAAATGTAAGGGATCATCGCAGGAATTCATTTGTAATTCTCTTTGAAGAAGCCATCCAATAGAACGTTCTGGGCTGAGACAGAACTTGATTACTTGCCTCTTTTAAGCTTAAACTGGTTTGAGTCTAAATCCTATTTCAAGTGATAAAGTGGCAAAGATCTTATCTTCAGACAATGTTCTTCTTGAGTCTCCTTAACTTCAAAAAAACCCTACCAAACTGAATGCCAAGATTTTAAAATTTCTTATCCCTCATAAAAAGTAAAATTTTAAGGTATATGATAAACATTTTCATTGGGGGTTTTCTAAAGGCCAAGTCCTTGCAGTTGGAGTGAAATACATTTACCCATTTGATTAAGAAAACAGACAAAAAGCGAATTGCTGGGCTCTTTTACCAAATACTAAATGGCACAAACAATGTGCATCATCACTTAGGAATAGTGGCTAAATTTACCACAAGAAAAGTGTTATGATATATCTATGCTTAATCAGGAATAACATATTATGTGCTGTAAATTATTGGCCACTTATTTGGAAAATAACTCTAAAACCAGCCCCACTTAAAAAAATAAGGATCCTAAAGTCCTATCCTCATTTCTTAGAGAATACAAAATTTAAAAGTAATGAAAATAAACATTTGGATTGTAGTAAACAAAAAGGTATTGTGAATATTTAATTGAAGTGTAAGTTGAGGAAAATGATCCTATCAAAATCTCACTCAGTGGGAGAATAGAAAGATAGTATGTGTAAAATTTGCCCAAAGTCATTAGCCACAATGAATATTCATCAGAAGCCAATTATCAATCCCATTTAATGACACCCCAAAAGATTTTGCCCTGAAGCAGCTGAATAGTCTAAGACTCCAGACAAAAGTAGACAAATTATACAGCCAACAGCCAGTCTAGCCAGGACACAGATTGTAAAGTAAACCACTGGTGGGTTTTTGGACGCTCCTTTAGCAAATTCTGTCCTCAATTAAAGATGCACAAGGTCACTTCTATCTTGGAGCTTTCTATATGGCTTCATTAGTTTTCTTTGAGGTAAAGGGAGACAAAGGGAGAAGGGAGTGGAGATGGGACGTGAATGAATGATCAATGACAGCGTTGAAAAAATCACAAAGACTTTTTTTTTTTTACATTTTAAGGTATTTCCCAGAGATAATACCCAGATTGTCACTGTCTTAGATCCTAAAGGTAGCTCTGAAATTTAACATGGAATAAAAGTAAGAATCCCACCCCCCCCAAAAAAAAGAAAAAAAAAATTCCCAACAGTATTAGGTGCCAGGCTCCATGTTGGGGTTTAGAATCTGAATCTGGCAAAGTACTATTCTAAGGGTGTGTGTGTGTGTGTGTGTGTGTGTTTACACATAAGTGATCACATTTCACAGATAAGGAAACAGTCTCAGAGGTGAAATAACTTGCCCAAGGCCACATAGCTAGTGACAGAACTGGGAATCACATCCAGGTCTGTCAGATTGTGGCCACTGTATTTCCACAATGCATAAATTAACTTAAAAAATGTTTTGAATGCCTACCCTGTGCCCATACACTGTGCTGAGGATTCTGAACTAGATGAGATACTGTCCCTGTTAGCACGGCCCAATTATGTAGAAATGCATTTGCCTTGGTGTTAGATGAACAAATATCTAGAGCAAAATACCAATTAAACAGAAAATAATTATTTTAAAACAAACACAGATCTGACAATTTCCTGGGGATTAGTTACATTTAACTAAGGTGTTGTAGTGTCTTTAATCCACAGGAAATTCTAGACTATGAAGTAATAATTGTCAAAGTGAAAGGTTTACATCCCAATTTGGCACACCAATTTGAAAGCCTGCGTTTCTGTCATGTTCCCTTTTACATACTTGCATGGAGTTTCCACTAATTCTCTTTTTTGATCTGAGCAAGCCACTTCCTTTCCTGAATCTCAATTTCCCCTCTATGGAAAACAAGAGGCTGGACTACATGATCCCTCGGCCCCCCTTCTAGCTTTGACAACTTAGGACCTAGAGGAATTGCTCTCCTTTGATGTGAAATATGCGCCTTCCCTGCCCTAGCTCCCCATCAGTTACACTGACTAAGTGTAAGAAAAACAGGGTATGTGTCAAAGCTGGTCTTGCTTTCTCATCTCTGCAGCTACAAGGCCCACCTGGAATCCATGCGCTATTGAGGCACCATCACCTCTCAGCCCCCTGTCTCCATCACCTGACTGTGGAGGACACAGCCTTGCTCTGAGGTTGGCCCCTGACTCTCTGAGACCTCAGAGGCAGATGATCATAGGAGACCAGGGGCATGAGCCTAAAGATATGAGCTCCTCAAGGACAGCACACATTCGATTCCTCTCCTTATCTCTTACCGTGCTTGACGCGGAGCAGGTGCTGAGTAAATGTCTGGGGGATGTTCGAGTGCCTCCAGCATGAGGAATGGTAGGCAAGATTACCTGACACTTAACAAATTGCAATTGCTCAACAGATTACAACTAGAAGCTGTAAATTTCTAAAAGGTATTGAGATTCCAAGTTCTAAAAGCTGACAGAAGAAAACTCAGATGGTCACAAATAATTCACATTGTAGAACTCAGGATATTAAAACATCAAATTGACATCTGCCTCAGCACTGAGTTAAGAGAAATTGGGATTTCTCTGCTGAACCCAAACATTAGGAAATTGATAAACAACACAGAAAGAATACCAGATTACTATCCTTAAAGATGGGCCTTTTAAAAGTCCATTAACTTCAACCAAAAATCATCCTAAGTAGAACAGTTGTAGCAAATGTCTTGTAGGAGTTAGCTTTCTCAATTTGAGAACGAGATTTTTTTATTTAATTATAAACTATCTTTGTAGTCATCATGAAATAAATGATGCCATGATCAAGCAGTGTTGTGGGTTTTTGGTTGGATTTTGATTTTTAATTATTCTCAAATATAAAACCTGCTAGAAGATCAGCAATGGGTTTTAAGTAAAATCTGCAGGGACTCTGGAAGTCAACCTATTCAACCCCTCTAAAAGTATGAGAAAAACCTTTATTTATAAATAGTTCAGGTATGTTCACATTGTGTTTATGACATTTAGTGAGGGTAGAGCTGGCTTTTAAGAAACTAAGATGCTTTAGCAAAAAGACAACTTAGCTTCAGAATCAAAGAACTTCAGCTAATCTAGACAGAAGCTGGGCATGTGAGCAGAGAGAAGGAAAAGAGCAAACAATCTCCCGCCTTTCTTAGAAGTTGAAATGTAATGTTTCTTTATTTTTATTTTTGGTTGTGGAGGAAGGGCAGTCTTCCTTCAAGGTGTGTGTGTGTGTGTGTGTGTGTGTGTAAGTTGAGTGGAACTCATCTTACTTCTTGCTTCTCCACTATCCTCTGGAGACAGGTAAGGAAAAAAAAATCACCCCCAAAAACCAGCATACCAACATGGGGTCGAGCTGAACGCCTTCCACCACCAACAAGATCATCCAGTCAAGAGGAAGCTTTCTCAGGCAGTCACCTGCCTACTCAGTCACTTCCCCCCACCGCCCCCACTAGCTAGAATAATTAGAGTTCAGTTATTAACCAGGAAAAGAAGCTTTCATGCCAAGATTTGACACTTCAAAACATCAAAGCAACTGAAACCGCCAGAGAAAATCCTTCGCTACCAAAGCAGAGGCAGAAACAATGTATGGGAAACTACAGGGTCAATAAGCTCACAGCACCGTGAGGGAGGAAAGTGCAGACTTTTTTAAAACGATTGATTTGAGAGAGAGAGAGAGAGAGAGAGAGAGAGAGAGAGAGAGAGAGAGAGAGAGAGAGAGAGAGAGGAGGGATTTGTTGTTCCACTTATTGATGCATTCATCAATTGATTCCTGTGTGTGCCCTGACCAAGGGATCGAATCTGCAACCCTGGCATATTGGGACAACATTCTAACCACTGAACAACCAGGCCAGGGCCAGACTTCTCTTTAAGATGAAGGAAAAAAAGGCAAAGTTACACTGGGATTAATAACACTTCATTTAAATGCAGGGACAGCCAGGTTCTGTCCCTCCTCCACCCTATGCCAAGACAGACATTATAAACCAATCCGGTACCAGGACAGGGCCTGAGGGTCTCTCTGAATGTGCAACCATTGTCAGTGGATCCAAGCAGGCACTCAACAAGAAATCTATTTGCTACCTCAAGTCTAGTATAAGCGGATATTTATATTTTTTGAAAATATTCTAAGATCATAATCTGTGTTTTGCTCATTTACACTATTGCTTTAATGAATCATATTTTTTAAAACAATGAAAGCAGAACTGAACATGGGCTCATGAATACCTGCCAGATATCCATACATGGAGAAGAAACTAAGGAACCTTCAGGTGGTATGAGTTATTAGATTTGTAGGCACGGATGGTGGTGGTGGTGGTGGAGAATCTCCCCTGTAGAGTTCTGTCAGGCAAATCCAACCTTAGAAAGTGATAGTAAACTTAGAAAGACAAAAGCTATAATACAGCCTCCACCATGACCACTTAACTCAGCATTTACTATCTGCCAAGCACTGTTCTAAGTGCTATAAATACACTTAACTCATTTACTCTTCACAGTCCTATAAGGTAAGCAGCATTACTGTCCCCATTTTACAGATGAGGAAATTAAGATTCCTAAATATTAGGTACCTTGTACAGGGTCACAGAGCTAGTGGCAGAGCTAGATGATATGAGCCTAGGGAGTCCAACTTCAGAATCTGCTCTTGGCCCACAGGAGACTGCCTCTGTGCTATGGCCGATACTGACGTGACAGTCACTGATATTCACTACATGTACCTGCCATACTCTCAAGCAATTTAAAATAGACAGAGAAAGGTCAAAATGCAAACAATCAACTTCAACACAAAAGCATTATGAAAGAGGTGTTATAACAGAAGTTCAAGTGTGTTGGCATATGAAGAAGGAATCATTAATTCTGACTGGGGCACGAATCAGGACTGCTTCTGAGAGAGAGAGACAGACAGACAGACAAACAGACATTAGACCAGAGCCTGGGAAGATGAAAACCAGAAGCTGTTAGTCCTCTTCCCTGGAAGGCCAGTCAGATGGTAACAGTGGGTCAAGAGAACAAAGCAGCTTCTTGAGGCCATTCTAGCACTATGCAGTGATGACTTTGGAGACCTGAACAAGACACAAAGATTTAGTCAATGACCATGTGACTAACGAGAAGTGGGTGGATACGGAGAGCCTCCTTTGAGTTGCCATGACTATTCTCTGTTGCCTGGATTCATTCACCAACCACTATCACCAGTTATACTAATTACATCTTCAGAACTCTTCCGGATCTCTCCTGTCCTCTTTGCTTCTGAAAGTCAAATCGGAGTTTACTGCCCCTCAAAGGTGAGATTCAGAGTCAGCATTTACTGAATGATTAGTAGGTGCCCAGGAGTGGGATACATGCTATCGTATCTATGACCATTGACTCTTTTCAACAAGCCTGAGACGGGTTTTAATACCATCCCCATTTTTACAGCACAGGGCAGAGAGATTCAGAGAGGTCAACTATGTTGCCCAAGCCATGGGGCTAGGAATAACACAGGGGAAGATTAAGCACAAAGGTAGGAGTTGGACAAAACCATCCTGACTTGAAGTCTGGTGCTTTCTCCTACAGCCCTGTTGTCCTCTGTCTTGGGAAAAGATAACATCTGCAGGGCTGTCTGAATCATCGAGCTGGTAGACTACACAGCTATCAAGATAGCAGAAGAGAATAAATGGGAATTTTCTTAAGATCTGTACCGACCCGACTGCATGGCCTAACTTCACCTCACAGCACCTTGGCTCACCAAAGTGTGACCAACATTTCAGTTTCCAGAAACCAGAGGACAAGTGAGTCCTTGTTCTTGCAGACTTAGCACAAAGGAGGCGCTCAAATTTCTTTAATGAAATCCACAGAGATGCCTGCCATTTAGGGCTTTTCAAGTATATTAAGATGTCAGTGACTTGAATATTACCCACTGGTGTTGCTTTGGTAGGGATCTGATTAATAAGAGTGATATAAAAATAAGCTCTGAGTTTTATAGTCTAAGGAATATGTGATTTAGTTCACAAATTGACTGTACTACTAAATTTAAACAAGATTCTCTGCCATGTCCTTAACGCAGTGGCTAAAAAGAAATATCACCCCTTTAGTCTATTTATACCCAAAGTTACGCTACTGGACTGCAACAGTATCCAAGATTACTAAAGTGCTTAAATGTATTATATTTAGCTGTGTCCTATTCTACAGCAGGCAATACCAAAATCAAAGCTCTCCCATCAAAAAATATGGAAACAAAGAATTTTTTTAGTGTTGGTCTGTACTCATGTCTTCTAAACAAACTTAACCAGGCTCTGTTATGTAATCTCAAAATGAGAATCAGTTGAATGATGAAAATTTAAAAATAATGAAAGGACAAACATTGTTTTTTGTTTTAGAGAACTGTCTATTTACTGTTTCTGAATCTGGCTATGCATCAATGATTTGGGGAACCTTAAAAAAAAAGAGATTCTGTGGTTCTATACTAGACCTTCTGAACCAGAATGTCCAAGTACCTGAATTTTTAACAAGTTTTCTGCCTGATTCTAATACAATTAATCCATGGATTAACATCTGAGAATCACTAGCAATCTAAATCCTGTGTATAGTCCAAAAAGCTCAGTGCTTGTTGAAGCAATGAGAAAAAGGGAGGAGAGGAAGGTAAGAACTAACAGTGAGACAATGTCTGGTTGAAGTCACAGCAAATTTTAAAATATTGCCAATTAAATTGTTTATATTCTATATATTACAGTCACCAGAACATCCCAAGGTTCTTCATTCTAGTTATACTGCAATAGGAACAAGAGAAAACCAATTCACACATAATTAAATGAAGAACATAGTTCAAAAGCAGTTAATTGTATTCACATTTAAAAACCAGAGAAAAACCACATAAATAAAACATACCAATCCTTCCTCCTGCTTCTTGCCAACGAAAGTTCCATTCATTTATTTCTAACAGTTTTTAATATTCTCTGAGCCACAATAAAATTTTATGTGATGGAGATTAGAGAGGCTATGTTATTTGGAAGTTTGGCTGCAGAGTCTGTATTTCATGCCACTTCATTACATTTTGTTAAGGATTTCCCTCTTCACCACAAGGATTAGTTTGCTTCTCACTCTGAATACTCTTCTTAGGTTGTTAGTGTGAACTAGGTTAATCTCTCTCTTTTTTAACATATAAAAGATGAACAAACAAAATGTTCGACTTATTTCATTTTTTAAATAGAACACTAAATTTAGTCTTAGAATTCTCTGTTTGGTAAGTTTCCAGTTACAAGGTCTTGGCTTCCCTTGAGCACAGTTTGAAACAAAATAATGCAGTTTGTTCCTCGGCTGGAACACGCAGAGTGGAGTGTGCAGGCAAAGCGGCCCTGGCGCTGGTCCAGTGTTTCAAACCTTCTTAAGCTGCCACTCTCATCTCCGCTTCAAGGGCTTGCAGAGAGGCAAACAGGATTAGTTATTTCTAGTTCACAACAGCTAGGAAAGCTTTACACACATCATTCAGGTGCCCGAACCATTACACAGGTTGGCATGGTCATGACCAGGTGGAGTTCACCAGGAAAGAGGCGGACATGAAGCCAGATCTGAAAACCCCCCAATTCCACAAACTGACCCTCCTCAGGTCACAGGTCCAGGTGCTGCTAAGACGATGGAAGCTGCTGGTGGGAGAGGGTGCAACAGGGAGACTGGGAAGGGACCCAGCCCCTCGCACCAACACTGAAGAAGGTGCTGAGGGCCAGACCTGAGGGTGCTGGTGGGAGACAGAACTATGGTCCACCACTCTCCAGGCTACCAGTGCCCAGGGCCTGCTGAAGGCCCACACTCTGGGACTGAGAGCTAGGAAGACACTGACAGGGAAAAGACACCAGTTTAGTCTCCCCCACCCCTAAATGGCGTACCATCAGAAAATAATAATTTTTTTCCGAGTTATAGGTACCACACAAATACTTAGGTGTAGAGGTTCAATTAATTAGATAATGGTCTTAGCACTAAACTGGGCTTCTTTCCTAAGAACCTGTTTTAAAAGCACCTGCTGAATAAAACATATATGTTCCTTTGGGATATTCTTAGTTTTCAAAACTTCTTGAAGTACCCCTAAATTATGGAAAGGGCGATCAGGGCCAAGATACACAGGGGCTGGCGGGAACTGCAGTACGTACATGAACCCCGCAGCCACACACCTGGCCAGGCTGTGCTCACTGTAGGGGACCAACACAGGTGGGGCAGGGAGACAGCGGAGGCCAGCACCACACAGGGAGAGCTGGATCTAAACAATGCCCGAGGAAATGGGGTTCTGGCTAATAGAGTAAGTGTGTCCATTAGAAATTCACACACTGGCCTTCTGTTTCCCTGGGGCTGTGAGTGGTGCCAGGCACACAGAAAGTGCTCACTAAATATGAAAAAAGCTTAGATGTGCAATAAAAGGCAATGGCCAGGCTGACGTTCTTTCTGTGATTTCAGATCCAGGGTCAACAGAACCACAACAAGACTATTTCTCTGGGGACAAGTGTCAAAGGGAAGATATGACAAACGGAGAGTTACCAGGGAGGTAGTATGAGGTAGTAAGAAGGGGGTTAGCTTGGAGCCGGGAGGAATGAGTTTTAACTCCATCTATGCTGGTCATCTTAAGCAAGGCACTTCAACTTTCCAAGTGCCAATACTCTCATCTGCAAAAGAGAATGAAACTAACTAGCTCCTAGGGTTGTTGCAAGAGCTAATGGAAAAGAAAATCTGTGATTAGTACAGTGCCTGGCACGTAGTCAAAAGGGTTCACTTAGAAGAATTTTAAAGGGGTACGTGGGAGAATCGGGGACTTCCCATATAAGTACAGTATAAATCTAAATAAAGGCGCTCTACACGCTTGGTCTGTGGATGCTGCCAGCATACCTCTTTGGTAGTCTTGGAGCTAAATACTTACAAACTCCACAAGCAGTGCCCCTAACTATTATACAATCAGGGCTTATTTTTACCCATTCAAGCATCCTCATCCATCAGATTTGGCTCAAACTATCTTTTCGGCTCTTCATGAAGATTCTCAAACTTCCTCAGTGGGATATTCTTAACAATGTGTTTCTGGCCCTTGTGACAGTGTGCACACAAGGATTCTGACAATAGTTTGAGACAGGGCACCCAATAAACACAACCTCGTCCCCAAGGTGAGCACGTTGAAGGGGTTAAGATCTCTTTGTATGTGTAACTCCTGGATACATCTCCCTAGCCTGAAGCCGAAGCCTCCCCTCCTCTGACACTGCACCATGATGACATACTTGCATGTCCCTCGTTCCTACCTAGGATGTGCCCTTGGGCAAGTTACTCCTCCATCTACCTGATAGGCCATTCTGTAAAATGGGGATACTACTGACTTCCCAGGCTTGCTGTTGGAATTACATATCATCTCTATAAAGGTCTTATTTTAGACCTATATGCTACCCATAAGAGTTACCAAAAAACATGAATTAAACTCAAGTTACGAAAATCTGGAAGAAAAATGGGGCCTCTGTGCTAAAAGAAATCACACTGAAGTATTTACATTAGAGAACAAGATTTAGTTAAGCCTTCCCTATTTATCATTTATAAAGGAAAACAATCAATATACATTAACTGAGCAAAGAAAACAAAAACTTACATTTTTCTTATACAGAATTATCACAACATTATTGACCGAGAAAGCTAGAAATGAATATTACCTGACTCTGAACTAAATATTGCTGGGTCTGTCTCATTTTCATAGAAGATGGCATTCTAGAGTATTGGACAGCTTTTATCTTTTAGCTGCTGAATGGGTTTGAGAAGCATTAAGCTTCCATCTTTAAAAAATTAAGAAGAACGTGGTTTGCCAAGGTACATGACAGGCCACATCTCGATTTGTCAAGAGACAGGCGTCAGAAACCTCAGGCTACAACAGCCTTTGCATTCTGCCTCTCATCAAAAAGATAATAAAAAGCCACTACTGTGGAAATAAAAGGCAACAATTACAAAACTTGAAAATTCTGAAATCGAAGAGGCCCAAAGGCTTGGCTAAAACTGATGTCTGTTCAGCTACTTTGTCCCCAGAGAACGTGCACATAACTAACTGGTCAGGCTCCCGGTGGTCACATGTGATATATAATGCAACCCCCCGACCAAAAGAGGTTTCTACCATCCATCAAAGAAGTTCAGAACTCAGTTAAGAATCAAATGTTTGTTCTGAAAAAGTTTTTAAAGTCTAAGTAATACATGTTTATAGCCTTAAACCCAAAACAAAAAGTAATGAAAGGCCGAGGAACTAGTATAAATGACCCATGGACATGGAAAAATGGGGTAACGGGGTGGGGATGAACTGTGGGAGAAGGGGTGGATGGAATGGGGGGAGCAATAGGGGGAAAAGTGAAATAACTGTAATAGAAAAAACAAGTAAATTAAAAAAAAAAATAGATGGGGATGTTAAGAATAGTAAAGTAAATGGAGAAGCCAAAGAACTTATATGCATGACTCATAGATGTGAACGAAGTGGGGGTGGGGGGGGGATTGCTGGAGGGAAGGGAGGTATCCAGCAGTGAGCTGCAAAGGGGAAAAATTGGCACAACCTTAATAGTATAATCAATAAAATATACTTAAAAAAAATTTTTTTTTTAAGTATGAAAGGCTTATACCGAAAAAGCAGCAGTCCATCCTATGATACTCCTTCCCCTTAATTCACAGTAATCACATTCAATGTTGATCTCTTTAATTCTAAGTAATTGTTTCCTTTTTAAAAAAGATTTTTATTTATTTTTAGAGAGAGGGGAAAGAAGGGAGGGAGTACAAGGGAGAGAAACATCAATTGGCCTCTCCTATGCACCCCGACTATGGACCAAACCCACAACCCAGGCACATGCCCTGACCGGGTGTCAAACTGGCTACCATTCGCTTTGCGGGACGATGCTCAACCAACTGAGCTGCATCAGTCAGGGCTAAGTGACTATTTCTTGATTTTAAATTTTAAACATTAATATCTGACTTCCCATTATAGATACTATTATAAACATATACATACACTAAATGCCAGACTCTAAGAACTTTGCAAATATTAACTCATTTTAATTTTATTTGACCTGAGGTCACCAGTGATCCAAACAAAAGTTGTCTCAGTGAAGAGGTAGGGGCTAAATCCAGAGAATACTGACGACCGAATGGGAGAGAAATTAGACAATGAATACAAATAACTCTCTAGAGCAGTGGTTCTCAGCCTTCCTAACGCCACGACCCTTTAATACAGTTCCTTATGTTGTGGTAACCCCCAACCATAAAATTATTTTCGTTGCTACTTCATAACTGTAATTTTGCTACTGTTATGAATTATAATGTAAATATCTGATATGCAGAATGTATTTTCATTGTTACAAATTGAACATAATTAAATCATAGTGATTAATCACAAAAACAATATGTAATTATATATATTTTTTCTTATGGTCTTAGGCAACCCCTGTGAAGGGGTCATTCGACGCTCAAAGAGGTCACGACCCACAGGTTCAGAACTGCTGCTCTAGAGGAATTCTACCCTAAAAGGGAAAACAGAAATGGCGTAAAGCAGATATGGGTCAAGGAAGTTTTGTTAAGTTTGGGAGACACTATACCATGTTAGCAAGCTCACATGAATGCACCAATAAAGAAACCATAATGATGCAGGAGAGACAAGCTCACTGCTAGAAGAATTCCCTTAAGATAGCAAGGAGGACACTAGTGTCACCTCAACAAGGCCCTCTTTGGCCATCTATCTAAAATCGCGATCCCTGCCATCTCACTGCTCCCCATTCACTCTCCTTCTCTGCTTTATTTTACTCCTAGTATAATACTTATCATTAGGCTACTGTAAGTACTACTATAAATACTATATAATTAACTTACCTTGTTTATTCAAGGTCTTCCCTAACAGAATGTAAGCATGATAAGTCAGAGATTTTTGCCTATTTTGTTCACCGTTATATCCTCAGTCGCTACAACAGTGCCATGAAAAATACTTGGCACATGAAGTCAGGAGGACAGCAGACTGGTTGGCCCTGAAGGGGCAGATGGTTCATGCACAATGGAGAAGGTGGAGTGGAAGAGGAGAGATGCAGGACGTGGACAGGTGTGGCATAGGCCCCTGCCACTCTCCTCTGAGGGCTTCCATTAGGTAAGTATAGAAATTTCAGGCTAGAAATCATTTTCCCTTAGAAGTTCAAGACAAACTTGACTTGTCTTTTGATTTCTAAATTGTCACAGCAAAATCTCATGCAATTTTGATTCTCAGCTTTTGTACAAGGACTACTTTGTCTCTAACCTTGTACTGTAAAATTTCACAGTAAAAGGCCTCAGTATCTTCCTTTTTAACTTTTCAAAAATTCTGAAATATATGCGAAGGTATATATAAAAGTATGTATATCATATAAGCCACTTTCAAAGGAAAAAAATGTAAAATTCCAAAACCCAGCACCTAACTCAGTGGTTGACAAACTACAGCCTGAAGGACAAGTCTGGCCTGACACCTACTTTTGCAAATAAAGCTTTGTTGGAACACAGCCACGGCCACTAGTGTACTGATTAAAACCTACAGGTCAGAGTCCAGAAGTTGCAGCAAAGACTCTCTGGCCTACAGAGCCATGTTTACGATTGGACCTTCTATAGAAAGGTGTCCTGATCCCTAACTAGATGAAGACAAGAAAACAATACTTTTGATGTCTCCTGTATGCCTCTTCCCACCTATACTCTTTTCATTCCCTTTGAGGAAACTACTACCTAACATTTGTGGTAATCATCCCCCCCCCCTTATAATTAGTATGTGTCCTCAAATAATGTGCCACTCAGTTTTTCTTACTTGAACTTTATATGAATGAAATCATACCTTATGTTCTTCTGCAGGCTTGTTTCTTTTACTTGGAATTCTGTATGAGAGACTCAATCATATTGACAGTGTTCATTTTCACTGATACCGTATTCCATTGTATGACTATACCACAGTGTATCAGTTCTCTGTCGATGGTCATGTGGGCTCTTTCCAGGTTTAAAACACAAAAACAAATGCTGCTACAAAAATGTATCCCACTATACATGACCAGGAAGTGTGGTCAAAATCAGCCAAAAGATGTTCACTACAGTGTTATCTACTAAAGAATTAAGCAATGAACAACTTAAATGGCAATTAAGAGAAAGATTAAGTAAATTAATATAATTTAGTAAATTAGACACATCAGTATAATAGAATATAGACATGTAAAAAATGACAATGACGGAAGCTTATGTGGAAATATGCAAAGTGTTCATAACGCATGATCAAATGGAGAACCATAACTGACTGCGAAAACTATAAGAATAAATGAAATGTGCATTGGCACTATAAAGGAATATGAATAATGAATGAAGATGACATGTTACTATCTGAGGGGATTGTGGCTGATTCCTTTTTCTAAAATTTTCTTTATTCATTCCAATACATCCTTCCATTGAAATAAAATAATTAAAAAGCCGATCTCAAGACTGTCTACTCACAGTGCTGAGTTTGCTGCAAATGATGAGTATCCGGCGTTCGTAGAGCATACTGGCATACAGATGTAACATGTTGTTTACATCCACAGCCACAAAATATTCTGTCAGATTTCTCTAGGAGAAAGAAGAAGAAGTTTGTGCCTTATTTTGTTGGTTCTTATTACAAGCAGTATCTAATAAAAGCATGAGAAACAGATAATAATCAGAAAGTATACGCTCCTCTTCCCATGTCCTATTCTTTCTACTGGGCGTGGGGGGGACCAAGTATAAATCCCATTCATGTATAAAATCATGAAGTGCAGAGTTGGAAGAGACCTTAGAGATGAAGCAGTCTGAGCAATTATACCTGTGTGATGATTACAGTTTACAACATGAGGTCATATAAGAGCACTGTGCTGCTTTTCATAGAAGCTCCTGAAGGTAAGCAAGACATATGGAAACCAAGGCTCAGAGAGATACAGCAAGATCACAAAGTCTAATAAGCAGTGAAGATGGACTGCAGCTCAGATCTGACCCCAGATCCTAGAACCTCCCCAACGCACCTGCCACACGTCTAAGCAAAAGGAAGTACCCAAGGACCAAGATGCTCCTGGCACAGAGCCTGCTTCTGCCCAGCAGGTCTCACCCACAAAGGCCAGTGTGCTTCTCTCCTGTCACCACTGCCGGGGGCCCCTCCTCCTCGGTTTATATTTCGAGGATTTACAATTTCCAGGTATTTCACTCAAAAAGGAAAAAAAAAAAAATCAAAGGCAAGCAGCAGCAAGTTGTGACAAAGCAGTGTTTTAACTGGCTTTTGTCTGTGGCCTGGGCTTCGTTCCTTTAATTAGTGCCATAGATTGGGACTCTTCAGATTTCGGAAGAAATGTAATGTGTTTCATTTCTGCAACCCTTTCTATACCCACCTGACTTTAATAATACACATGAATATGCTAATTTCTTCAATGTTACAGCTTTTCAATGCCACACAATGTAATCCTCTGAAAATGAAGGGGGTGGGGAAGGAAGGAACACTACTGCTGGGGGTTGCAATTTGTAATAATGAAAGATCTATAACCCATAAATTCAAGTGAACCAGGTGGATTTTACATGCAAAATAGCATAAAGTACTTTTCGACAATATTATGTATGGGTTGGGAATAAAACCAGGCACTTATCTTACCATTTATTATTGTTTGATGGGAGTGCCAGATTAACCATCGACCTTTACAAATAAAGCGTGAATTAATAGCTCCATACACTGCCTCCCTCCCAAGTACCAGGCACTATACCAGGTCCTGTGTACGTGTAGCCTCATGCAATCCTCACTGAAACCCACGGAGATATTACTCTTTATAATATACAGATAAAGTAAGTCTGGGAGAGATCCAGTAACTGGTGGAATCAGAATTTGGACTCAGATCCAACCCCATAGCCCATACGCTTTCCCTTACATTACACCGTCCCACTTACGCACTTTAAACATCCACAATATACAAGGTTTTACATATATTATTTCACTTAATTTTGAAACCAGTCCTTGAACAGGTACTATCATCTCTGTATACAGATGAGAGACACAGAGAAAGTGAAAGAAACTAGCCAAGGTCAGGCAGTGGGTAGATGAGGCTTCATTTGGTCTTGGGTGGGTTTGTCTCTAAACCTGCACTCTTCTTTTACACCACGAAAATAATAAGGTAAAGTTGTATTTGGGAAGAGAAAGCACAGCATAGCAACAAAGAAGGACCAAAGAAAGAGAAAAATGTTCTATTACAAATTACAAATTACTACTATCCTATTTACTGAGTTATCCGATGTGCCAGACAATAGGTATGTAACCTCTGTTCTCTCTGGTCTTCTCAAAACCCCTGAGAAAGGCATTAGCATCTCTATTTTACAGACGGGAAAACTGAGGCTCAGGAAGGTTAAGGAGGCTTCTACAGGCCACCCAGCTAGAAAGGGCCAAGTTTCAAACTCAGGTCTCCTGAATCCAAAACTTGCTCTAACCACCACACCAACCTGCCTCTTAGCAAACTTGAAAAGCAAAACAAAACAAAAAAGAAATGCAGTCTGTATTAGTTGACAAGCTTCTCTGTCGCCCAGCGGACTGAGGAGCGCTGAGCTAATGATGTCAGCGTGGGGTCTGTTCGGAAGACAGTGACATGGCAGAGCTCCTCCTGCAAACAAAAATACAAGGCCCTCAGCTGAGCATTTCAGTAAAATGCTTTAACTGCTGATGAATTACATGAATTTTTCTTTTAGGAGAGGATGAAAGTA